>NC_053035.3:120330533-120633563 GCF_002575655.3 Aegilops tauschii subsp. strangulata
GCGGAGCGATTCCGCCGGGGGAACTTCCCTCCCGGAGGGGGAGATCATCATCCTCATCATCACCAACAACTCTCCCATCTTGGGGAGGGCAATCTCCATCACCATTTTTAACAGCACCATCTCATCTCAAACCCTAGTTCATTTCTTGTGTTCAATCTTGTTACCGGAACTATAGATTGGTGCTTGTCGGTGACTAGTAGTGTTGATTGCATCTTGTGGTTGATTACTATATGATTTATTTGGTGGAAGATTATATGTTCAGATCCAATATGCTATTTAATACTCCTCTGATCTTGAGCATGTTTATCATTTGTGAGTAGTTTCTTTTGTTCTTGAGGTCATGGGAGAAATCATGTGAACTTGATATGTGTTCGATATTTTGATAGTATGTATGTTGTGATTCCCTTAGTGGTGTCATGTGAACGTAGACTACATGACACTTCACCATATTTGGGCCTAAGGGAATGCATTGTGGAGTAGCAATTAGATGGTGGGTTGCGAGAGTGACAGAAACTTAAACCCCAGTTTATGCGCTATTCCATAAGGGACCGAATGGATCCCAAAGTTTAATGCTATGGTTAGAATTTATTCTTAATACTGTTCTCGTAGTTGCGGATGCTTGCGGGGGGGTTAATCATAAGTAGGAGGTTTGTTCAAGTAAGAACAACACCTAAGCACCGGTCCACCCACATATCAAATTATCAAAGTAGCGAACACAAATCGAACCAACATGATGAAAGTGACTAGATGAAATTCCCGTGTACCCTCAAGAATGCTTTGCTTATCATAAGAGATCGTTTTGGCCTGTCCTTTGACTCAAAAGAATTGGGCTACCTTGCTGCACTTTTGTTACTACTATCGTTACTTGCTCGTTACAAATTATCTTGCTATCAAACTACTCCGTTACTTACAATTCCAGCACTTGCAGACATTACCTTACGGAAAACTACTTGTCATTTTCTTCTGCTCCTCGTTGGGTTCGACACTCTTACTTATCGAAAAGAGCTACTATTGATCCCCTATACTTGTCGGTCATCAAGGCTATTTTCTGGCTCCGTTGCAGGGGAGTGAAGTGCCTTTGGTAAGTGGAATTTGGTAAGGAAACATTTATATAGTGTGCTAAAATTTATTGTCACTTGTTACTATGGAAAACAATACTTTGAGGGGTTTGTTCGGCGTATCTTCACCTCGTCCAGAACCACAATTAATTACCCCTCAACCTACTGCACCAACTGAAAATATTGAATATGAAATTCCTTCGGGTATGATAGAACAATTGCTAGCTAATCCTTATGTAGGAGATGGAACCGAACATCCTGATATGCACTTGATATATGCGGAACAAATTTGTGGATTGTTTAAGCTTGCAGGTTTACCCAGGGACCAAGTTATGAAAAAGGTTTTCCCTTTATCTTTGAAGGGAAAAGCATTGGCATGGTATAGGCTATGCGATGATATTGGATCATGGAATTGGAATCGTTTGAAATTGGACTTCCACCAAAAAAATTATCCTATGCATCTAGTTCATCGTGATCGGAATTATATATATAATGTTTGGCCTCGTGAAGGAGAAAGTATTGCTCTAGCTTGGGGGAGGCTTAAGTCAATGTTATATTCATGCCCCAATCATGAGCTCTGAAGAGAAATTATTATCCGGAATTTTTATGCTCGGCTTTCTCGTAATGATCAAACCATGCTTGATACTTCTTGTGCTGGTTCATTTACGAAGAAGACTATTGAATTCTGGTGGGATCTTTTGGAAAGAATTAAACACAACTCTGAAGATTGGGAACTCGACGAAGGTAAAGAGTCAGGTATTAAAATTAAATATGATTGTGTTAAATCTTTTATGGATACCAATGCTTTTCAAAAGTTTAGCACTAAATATGGACTTGACTCTGAGATAGTAGCCTCCTTTTGTGAATCATTTGCTACTCATGTTGAACTCCCTAAAGAGAAGTGGTTTAAATATCACCCACCTATTAAAGAAGAAATTAAAGAACCGGTACCAGTTAAAGAAGAAACTATACTTTATAATGTTGATCCAGTTGTTCCTTTTGCTTATATTCAGAAACCACCTTTCCCTGTTAGGATAAAGGAACATGCTAAAGTTTCAACTGTGGTTAACAAAAGCTATATTAGAACACCTAAACCTGATGAACAAATTAAAGTAGAACCTAGCATTGCTATGGTTAAAGATCTCTTCGAAGACGATATAGATGGGCATGTTATTTACTTCTGTGAAGAAGCTGCTAGAATTACCAAACCTGATAAAAAGGATAAACATAGACCTATTGTTGGCATGCCCATCATCTCAGTTAAAATAGGAGATCACTGTTATCATGGTTTATGTGACATGGGTGCTAGTGTGAGTGCTATTCCTTACACTTTATATCAAGAAATTATGAAAGACATAGCCCCTGCAGAATTAGAAGACATAGATGTTACTATTAAACTTGCTAATAGAGACACCATATCACCGATTGGGATTGTTAGAGATGTTGAAGTCTTGTGTGGGAAAATAAAATACCCTACTGATTTTCTTGTTCTTGGTTCCCCACAAGATGACTTTTGTCCCATTATCTTTGGTAGACCTTTCTTGAATACAGTTAATGCTAAGATAGACTGTAAGAAACAAACTGTTCGTGTTAGCTTTGGTGATGAGTCTCATGAGTTTAATTTTTCCAAGTTTAGTAGAAATCTTCATGAAAAAGAATTGCCTAGTAAGCATGAATTAATTGGTCTTGCTTCTATTGCTGTTCCACCTACTGATCCTTTAGAACAATATTTGCTAGACCATGAAAATGATTTACATATGCATGAAAGAAATGAAATAGACAAAAATTTCTTTGAACAACGTCCTCTGCTTAAACACAATTTGCCTATTGAAACTCTAGGAGGTCCTCCTCCACCTAAAGGTGATCCTGTGTTTGAATTAAAACAATTACCAGACACTTTGAAATATGCTTATCTTGATGAAAAGAAGATATATCATGTTATTATTAGTGCTAACCTTTCAGAACATGAAGAAGAAAGATTATTGAAAGTTCTAAGGAAGCACAGGGCTGCTATTGGATATACTCTTGATGATTTAAAGAGCATTAGTCCCACTCCATGTCAGCACAAAATTGATATGGAACCTGATGCTAAACCCATTGTTGACCACCAACGTCGGTTAAATCCAAAGATGAAGGAAGTGGTAAGAATGGAAATCTTAAAACTTCTGGAAGCAGGTATAATCTATCCTATAGCTGATAGTAGATGGGTAAGTCCTGTTCATTGTGTTCCTAAGAAAGGAGGTATTACTGTTGTTCCTAATGATAAGAATGAACTTATTCCACAAAGAATTGTTACAGGCTATAGAATGGTAATTGATTTTAGAAAATTAAATAAAGCAACTAGAAAAGATCATTACCCTTTGCCATTTATTGATCAAATGCTTGAAAGATTATCTAAGCACACACACTCTTGCTTCCTTCACTACTAGAAATCCCCATTTTACCTAGGGCTAAGACCTTCACTTAGAGCTTATTAATCTCCTCAAGGGAAAGAAAAGCAATTAATAGTACCCCTCTAGGGAAAGATAATTTTGTGGCAAAAAGAACTAAAAAATAAAATTTCCTAAGTACATGTGCCACGTGCATACCATCCACCCCGAAAAACACGAAGATATGGCCTCCCGCGTCAACGACGCGCGCCTTTTATTCCCCCCCGCGCTTTGAGGGCCCATTATGCAGTGATATAGCAATGGGAGAAAGGGCGCGCAGTGGCAATTTTTTTGGCTAAATTAGGTCTCCTTCCCCCGTGCCTCAATCCTTTGCCGCCGCCAGAAAAAATCCCCCTCTCTCTCCCCAATCTTCCTCTCCCACATCGCGATGGCCCGCCGCGCGCCACCACCACGCCGTGCCCCTACCGGCCCTGCTCCGCCACGCCCCTACCAGCCCTGATCCACCGCGTCGCCTCTTCCTCCCCCTTCTCTACCACATCGGTGACCCAATCGGACCATCGGCGGTGGGCACGATGTCCTCACGCGAATTTGACTGCCGCCACCATCACCACCTCCACCTCGAGCTGCTCCTCGATGCGGTTGTCCCCGACGAGCACCGCCCCCACAGGACTGTCCCCGACGAGCTACTCCCCAACGGCCACATCCTCTCCTGCACTGCGAGCACTACAGCGAGGAGGACGCCATCCACTTACCCGCTAGATCAAGATTGCGTCCACCACCTCAACTTCACCCCAAAGGTTCTCTCCTTGTCTCTTGCTCTCTGGTTTAGGTAGTTGTACATGCTCTGATCTTTTTGGTGTTCAAATCTCGCAAGTGATGCTCATCTCTGTGATTTGCTTGTTAAGAAATTATACTGCTTCTTTCAGCTAGCTTGCCGTTGTTGCAGAATATCAGTTTGCCCTTTGCAAGGTCCGCTCCTGCAGGTCTACTAGGTAAATCTTTTTAGTAGTACAGGTCTTTCAATTTAGTTTTTTCAGCTTAAACATGATGTCCAGAACCAGAACATAAAAGTAGAACTTTTACATACATGATCTAGTAGGTAAATCTTTTAATTCCAAGTTCGGATTTAAAGACAGATATATGGTAGCTATGATGTAGATTGTCCATGCCAGTACTCTCCTGTACTAGTATTTTGTTAACTTAAAACATATTTCCTGACTGAATGTTTTTCTGATTTATAGGTACCAAGGAATGTTTAAATACTACATTGGTGTTTTCTAGCTTGGAGAAGCAACATCAACTTGGGATGTAGATTCACCAGTATATGTGCATGCATCTCATAGGGGGAGAGACCTTGCACGGATGTAAGACCATTTTTCTTCTGCTATAGATTCTAGAGTGATGCTTTGCTTAAATTCATATCCATGCATAAAGTCAACATCCAATGAAATATGAGCAAATTATTTTATCTCTGTTATTGTAATTGGGAGCTATGACAACCATATAAACGGATTTAGTATATTTTGATTGCATGGTTTCTTTTTTGCTATTTGAAATATGAATGTGTATCTTTAATCATGATTGTTTATGCATTTTTAAGCATGATTAGAACTGCGCTGAAGATGTGTGCTTAACCGTGTAGTTTTTTCTGCAGCCAAAATTCACCTGAAGCTTTACAGAACTAGCGGAACACTAATTCATAGACCTATCCTTTCCTTTGCTTTGTTTTTCCCGTAGAATAGATTAAGCATAATCTGAGTGGTGTATACGCAACACATTTCTTAATGGCCATGCATGCAATTATAATCTAATTGGGACACAACTAACAAGTTGATTTACATGTTCATGCTCATGTATGTTTTCACAACCTGGCCCTTGTCTTGCAGATCCTCGAAACGAGCCAAGAACCATGAAATGTTTTCACAACCTGGCCCTTGTCATGTATGTTTTACAGATCCTCAAAACGAGCTTAGACTTTGTTTGTTATGCAAGATCTCTTCATGTGTCATAATGATACAAACACGAGCTACATAATTTAGGCATTTACAATTATAAGTAAGTGATAATTTGGCAGAACAACATGTTAGAAATTCGGCAATTTATCATTCTAACTACTGAAATTATAGGATGCACTATTTTTTCAAGTGTGGTGTTTATTCGAGAAGGCAACAAAGAGGTATGGCAGGACTGCTTTGTTGCACATGTTCGAAAGTTGTGCCTTACCTGCTTTAAATATAGTAGTTGAGACTTCTGGGCACATGCCGTTTCATCTCGAGCTTTCTTAACTAATAGAGAAATGAAATAACTTATCAAAGCCTTTTTGTACGGTTTTTCTTTTGACTTCAAAAACATTTTCGCAAATTTCAACTTCATAGCCAGTTTCCAAATTCAAAGAAATCACCTACCATGGCCTTGTTCCTTTTTTTAAACTTCTCATTCTGCATCTTAAACAGCCAAACTCACAGCCATTTCAATGTCAAGCTCGCTGAGCAACTTGAATTCACAATTCATAGCAAATATATGAACAACTAACCATGCTTTATATTTTTGATAGGTGTTCTAAAACTAGAAGCATTTCCTTAGTTCAAACACTGCATCACGTATTTACATGCTACCCTCTTTTGATGTACTTCAACAAGCTTATCAACAAATATATACCAGATGCTACATCGCGTATTATTATTTTGTTAGTGTAGTGATGTCTACTACACAACCTTCTTCTTGTAGACGTTGTTGGGCCTCCAAGTGCAGAGGTCTGTAGGACAGTAGCAAATTTCCCTCAAGTGGATGACTAAGGTTTATCAATCCGTGGGAGGCGTAGGATGAAGATGGTCTCTCTCAAACAACCCTGCAACCAAATAGCAAAGAGTCTCATGTGTCCCCAACACACCCAATACAATGGTAAATTGTATAGGTGCACTAGTTCGGCGAAGAGATGGTGATACAAGTACAATATGGATGGTAGATATAGTTTTTTGTAATCTGAAAATATAAAAACAGCAAGGTAACTAGTAGCAAAACTGAGCGTAAACGGTATTGCAATGCTTCGAAACAAGGACTAGGGTTCATACTTTCACTAGTGCAAGTTCTCTCAACAAGGATAACATAATTACATCATATAACAATCCTTCAACATGCAACAAAGAGTCACTCCAAAGTCACTAATAGCGGAGGACAAACGAAGAGATTAATGTAGGGTACGAAACCACCTCAAAGTTATTCTTTCCGATCAATCCATTGGGCTATTCCTATAAGTGTCACAAACAGCCCTAGAGTTCGTAGTAAAATAACACCTTAAGACACAAATCAACCAAAACCCTAATGTCACCTAGATACTCCAATGTCACCTCAAGTATCTGTGGGTATGATTATACGATATGAATCACACAATCTCAGATTCATCTATTCAACCAACACAAAGAACTTCAAAGAGTGCCCCAAAGTTTCTACCTGAGAGTCAAGACGAAAACGTGTGCCAATCCCTATGCATAAGTTCACAAGGTCACTGAACCCGCAAGTTGATCGCCAAAACATACATCAAGTAGATCACGTGAATATCCCATTGTCACTATAGATAAGCACATGCAAGACATACATAAAAGTGTTCTCAAATCCTTAAAGACTCAATCTGATAAGATAACCTCAAAGGGAAAAATCAATCCATTACAAGAATATAGAGGGGGAGAAACATCATAAGATCCAACTATAATAGCAAAGCTCGCGGTACATCAAGATTGTGCCATATCAAGAACATGAGAGAGAGATCAAACACATAGATACTGGTACATACCCTCAGCCCCGAGGGTGAACTACTCCATCCTCGTCATGGAGAGCGCCGGGATGATGAAGATGGCCACCGGTGATGATTCCCCCCTCCGGCAGGGTACCGGAACAGGGTCCTGACTGGTTTTTCGTGGCTACAGAGGCTTGCGGCGGCGGAACTCCTGATCTAGGTTATGTTCTGGAAGTTTGAGGATATATAAGAGGTGTTGGCGTTGGGAACAAGTCAGGGGATCCACGAGGCAGCCACAAGGTAGGGGGCGCGCCCAGGGGGGTAGGGCGCGGCCTGCACCCTCGTGGTGGCCCCCGGACTCTTCTGGTCCATCTCCGATGCTCCATGGGCTCTTTCTGGTCCAAAAACAATCTCCATGAATTTTCAGGTCAATTGGACTCTATTTGGTTTCCTTTTCTGCGATACTCAAAAAACAAGGAAAAACGGAAACTGGCACTAGGCTCTAGGTTAATAGGTTAGTCCCAAAAATCATATAAAATAGCATATAAATGCATATAAAACATCCTAGATGGATAATATAATAGCATGGAACAATACAAAATTATATATACGCTAGAGACATATCAAGCATCCCCAAGCTTAATTCCTGCTCGTCCTCGAGTAGGTAAATGATAAAAACAGAATTTTTGATGTGGAATGCTACCTAACATATTTATCAATGTAATCTTCTTTATTGTGGCATGAATGTTCAGATCCGAAAGATTCAAGATAAAAGTTTAATATTGATATAAAAATAATAATACTTCAAGCATACTAACAAAGTAATTATGTCTTCTCAAAATAACATGGCCAAAGAAAGTTCATCCCTATAAAATCATATAGTTTGGTTATGCTCCATCTTAGTCACACAAAATATCCAAATCATGCACAACCCCGATGACAAGCCAAGCAATTGTTTCATACTTTAGTATTCTCAAACTTTTTCAACTTTCACGCAATACATGAGCGTGAGCCAGGGACATAGCACTATAGGTGGAATAGAGTGGTGGTTGTGGAGAAGACAAAAAGGAGGAAGATGGTCTCACATCAACTAGGCGTATCAATGGGCTATGGAGATGCCCATCAATAGATATCAATGTGAGTGAGTAGGGATTGTCGTGCAACGGATGCACTACAGCTATAAATGTATGAAAGCTCAACAAAAAGAAACTAAGTGGGTGTGCATCCAACTTGCTTGCTCACGAAGACCTAGGGCATTTTGAGGAAGCCCATCATTGGAATATACAAGCCAAGTTCTATAACAAAAATTGCCACTAGTATATGAAAGTGACAAAATAAGAGACTCTCTATCATGAAGATCATGGTGCTACTTTGAAGCACAAGTGTGGAAAAAGGATAGTAGCATTGTCCTTTCTCTCTTTTTCTCTCTCTTTTTTGTTTGGCTTGTTTGGCCTCTTTTTTTATTTCCTCACACGGGACAATGCTCTAATAATGATGATCATCATACTTCTATTTATTTACAACTCAAGGATTACAACTCCATACTTAGAACAAAATATGACTCTATATGAGTGCCTCTGACAGTGTACCGGGATGTGCAATGAATCAAGAGTGACATGTATGAAAAAATTATGAATGGTGGCTTTGCCACAAATACGATGTCAACTACATGATCATGCAAGGCAATATGACAATGATGGAGCGTGTCTTAATAGACGGAACAGTGGAAAGTTGCATGGCAATATATCTCGGAATGGCTATGGGAATGCCATAATAGGTAGGTATGGTGGCTATTTTGAGGAAGGTAAATGGTGGGTTTATGGTACCGGCGAAAGTTGCGCGGTACTAGAGAGGCTAGCAACGGTGGAAGGGTGAGAGTGTGTATAATCCATGGACTCAACGTTAGTCATAAAGAACTCACATACTTATTGCAAAAATCTACAAGTCATCAAAACCAAGAACTACGCGCATGCTCCGAGGGGGATAGATTTGTAGGAAAAGACCATCGCTCGTCCCCGACCACCACTCATAAGGAAGACAATCAAAGAAACACCTCATGCTTGAAATTTGTTACACAACGGTTACCATACGTGCATGCTATGGGACTTGCAAACCTCAACACAAGTATTTCTCAAATTCACAATTATCTACTAGCATGACTCTAATATCACCATCTTCATATCTCAAAACAATCATAAGGAATCAAACTTCTCTTCAATGCACTTTATATGAAAGTTTTATTATATCCCTCTTGGATGCCCATCATATTAGGACTAAATTCATAACCAAAGCAAATTACCATGCTGTTCTAAAAGACTCTCAAAATAATATAAGTGAAGCATAAGAGTTCATTAATTTCTTCAAAATAAAACCACCTTCGTTCTCTAAAAGATATAAGTGAAGCACTAGAGCAAACGACAAACTAGTCCGAAAGATATAAGTGAAGATCAATGAGTAGTTGAATAATTATGTAACTATGTGAAGACTCTCTAACATTTAAGAATTTTAGATCTTGGGATATTATTCAAACAGAAAGCAAAACAAAATAAAACAAAATGACGCTCCAAGCAAAACACATATCATGTGGTGAATAAAAATATAGCTCCAAGTAAAGTTACCGATGAACGAAGACGAAAGAGGGGATGCCTTCCGGGGCATCCCCAAGCTTAGGCTTTTGGTTGTCCTTGAATTTTACCTTGGGGTGCCTTGGGAATCCCCAAGCTTAGGATCTTGCCACACCTTATTCCAAAATCCATCAAATCTTTACCCAAAAACATGAAAACTTCACAACACAAAACTTCAACAGGAAATCTCATGAGCTCCGTTAGTATAAGAAAATAAACCACCACTTTAACACTACTGGAATCAGCTATTTTGCCATCTGCCAGCTCTTTGCCGTCTGCTAGCTGACGGCAAAGAAGCTCTTTGCCATCAGCTACCCAAAAGCAGACGGCAAAGAAATGGCAGACGACAAAACAGGTCTTTGCCATCTGCTAGCTCTTTGCCGTCCGCTAGCACACGGCAAAGAATCTTTGTCGTCCGCTGGCAGACGGCAAAGAGAGAGGTGGACCCCACCCCCCGCCCGTTTAGAAAAAACTTAACGCCCCACCTCTTTGCCGTCTGCTAGCAGATGGCAAAGAGACATAAAGGCGGACGGCAAAGATTGGCGGACGGCAAAGAGGAGAGTAACTAACGGCCCCTACCCCCCCCCCCCGCCCGTTACTCTCTCTTCTCTCCCTCTCTCCTCCCCGACGCGCCCCGCCACCACATCCCACCCCATCGCCGCCGCCGCCGCCCGCCGCCGCCCCGTCGCCCCCCCCACCCCTCCGCCCCGTCGTCCCCCACCCCTCCGCCCCCACCCCACCCGCCGACGCCCCGTCGCCCCGCCACCCGCCGCCCGGCGCCGCCCCCAGCACCGCCCCCGACGCCCCGTCGCCCCGCCACCTGCAACTCCGGCGCCGCCCCCGACACCGCCCCCGCCGCCCGGTGCCCCCCCGCCACCGCCCCCGCCGACCATCCCATTGCTCCGGTGAGGGACCAATTTTTTTCTGTTTAATTGTTAGTGCTAGATTGTGTTAGTGTTAGTGTTAGAAAAGAATGAGAAGAAGTAGAAGTAGTAGAAGAAGTAGAAGAAGAAAAGAGAAGAAGTAGAAAAAGATGAAAAAAGAAAAAGAAGAAAAGAAGTAGAAGAAGAAGAAAGGAAGAAAAGAAAAGAAGTACAAAAAAGATGTAAAAAGAAGAAGAAGAAAAGAAGTAGAAGAAGTAGAAGAAGAAGAAAGGAAGAAACGAAAAGAAGTAAAAAAGTAGAAAAAGGATGAAAGAAGAAGAAGAAGAAAGGAAAGAAGAAGAAGAAGAAGAAGAAGAAGAGAAAGAAAGAACAAGACCCCTCCGGCCTCACCCCACCCGCCGACACCCCGACCCCGACACCACACCCCGACCCCGACACGACACCCCGACCCCCTGACCCCGACACCCCGACTCCGACACCACACCCCGACACCTCGACACGACACCCCGACACCCGACCCCCCGACCCCCTGACACGACACCCCGACACCCGACCCCCTGACCCCCCAACCCCGACACCACACCCCAACACCCGACCCCGACTCCACCCTGACACCCGACCCCCTAACCCCCTGACCCCGACACGACACCCCGACCCCCCGACCCCGAAACAGCACCCCGACCCCGACACGGCACCCCGACACCGACACGACACCCCGACCCCCGACACCTCCCGAAAAGGTGTTCTTTGGCCTTGCAAAGGCCGATGGGGTCATATATTTGTGAATTATTAGTTAGGTCATATATTTTTCGATTTTGTTATGAAAACATCATATATAATTGTGTTGATCGGGTAGATTTAAATGTGCAGTTGTTTCATCGCTGCGAGGTTTGGTGGTCGACGACCTCGCCGTGCGTTTGACGAGCTCTGCGCCTTCCTTCGTGGGTGAGCACAAATGACATGTCCTCCTCCCCCGTTAATTATTTGTTCTGTTCCGGTGTTCGTGCCGATGAAACTTGATAGCTAGCTATATATGTGTCTTGAATCATCAGTATGCGTAACCAATATGTGTCTCCCGTTCGAAAGCGTCATAGTTATAAATATGCATGCATTTGCATATTTATAACCTTGATTCTTTCGAATTGTCCAACGCTATCCATGGACAGCCCGAGTATGTTTAGATTGGGTTCGTTTTCCCATATGCTTTGCTCCGGATCTGACGCATAAGTTTCGTCAATGCCTCCCCTGTTGTTCTCCGGGTACACATCCTCTCTGTTTATTGCAGAGACGTGTATCAGGAGAACAGCGGGGAGGTGCTGCCGAAATTTTGCGTAGGATCCGGAGCATAGCATGGGAAAATGAACCCAATCTAAACATACTCGCGTGGGATTAGGACCTATCATTACCTATTAGAGTGTAGGTTGCATGGACGTAATAAAATTGACAAAGTAGATCAACTGATGAATATATACATGGTGAATTATATATATATATTTGTTGTGTGTCTAGTAGCTCTGAAAGTCAAAACCAAATGTGCAGTCTGTGTGCGAGAAGACCGGCAGACTGCTCCACCGATGCCAGTGATTGCTCCTGGGACTACGGTGAGTTTAATTTGAATGGACATTACTTGCTAGTCTTAACATTTGAGTGTCATCATGCTAACAAGACATTGGAAATGATCTTTGGTCAGCGTAACTCCAGACAAGCATCGCACGATCCTTCTCCAGCTACCGACACGAGCCAGCCCGCTCCTACACCTCCTGGATCATGGTAAGTTTATCTAGTGTTTTGCTTAACACATGCATAAAGACCTAGACTTAGCTTTATTTCCTCCAATGCTTACCATAATGACCTAGACTTAGCTTCTTCTCCTCCAAAATGACTTAATAAGCTTACTGACCTCCAAAACCATCCATTTTACCTAAGTTAGCTCTAAAACGATCTGTACTTAGCTTACTTATGTCAAAAATTGCATAATTAGCTTTGTTAGCTCATAAACGATCCATTTTACCTAAGTTAGCTCTAAAATGACCCATTTTACCTTGGTTAGCTTATAAATGATCCAGTTCATCCAAGTTAGCTCAAAAATGACCCATTTTACCTAGATTAGCTCCTAAATGATCCATTTTACCTACGTTAGCTTTAAAATGACCCATTTCACCTAGGTTAGCTCCAAAATGACCCATCTTACCTAGGTTATCTCATAAACGATCCATTTCAACTAATTTAGCTCATAAACGATCCATTTCACCAAGTTAGCTCAAAAACGATCCATTTCACCTAAGTTAGCTCTTAAATGATCCATTTCACCTAAGTTAGCTCAAAAAGATCCATTTCAACTAAATTAGCTCATAAATGATCCATTTCACCTAAGTTAGCTCAAAAACGATCCATTTCAACTAAGTTAGCTCATAAATGATCCATTTCACCTAAGTTAGCTAAAAACGATCCATTTCACCTTAGTTACCTCAAAAACGATCGATTTGACCTTAGTTAGCTCATAAATGACCCATTTCACCTTAGTTACCTCAAAAATGATCCATTTCACCTTAGCTAGCTCATAAACGACCCATTTCAACTTAGTTAGCTCATATATGATCCATTTCACGTAAGTTAGCTCATAAATGACATACTCTTCTTGTTCTAGTCTTCTTCTTGTTCTACTCTTCTTGTTCTAGTCTTCTTCTTGTTCTACTCTTCTTGTTCTAGTCTTCTTATTCTAGTCACCTATTTCTAACTTTCTTATTTTGCCATTTTGCACATTTCATTCACTTCATGGAAGCTAGCTTGCTATGGAGTGCTTGTTTATGTATGGATGGAACTTGTTTATGTATGAATGGATGGATGGAACTTGCTTATGTAATATGTATGGATGGAACTTGCTTATGTATGAATGGATTGAACTTGCTTATGTATGAATGTATGGAACTTATGTGCTGGATATATGTGATATGAATGCCTGTGAAATATATCTATATATGTCATATATATTTGCTGTGAAAATTGTTGGATTTAATAAAAACAGAAAAAAGAGCCAATATGCAGGCTCTTTGCCGTCTGCCACCGACAGCAAAGAGCTCTTTGCCGTCTGCCGCGGACGGCAAAGAAGCCACGTGGCATCCAGCTGTGCTTCCTGGGAGCTGACCCATTTGGTCAGTTTTCCTACAGTGGAAGACGGCAAAGAGTAAACAATTTTGCCGTCAGCGGCGGACGGCAAAGGCCTGCCATGTAGTGACGTGTAGCTGACATCATACGGCGGACGGCAAAGACACTAGAAAGTTTGCCGTCTGCCGCGGACGGCAAGGGCCTGCCGTTAGCCACTTAACGGACTGACAGCGCAATTATTGCCGTCCGCTCTCTTTGCCGTCCGCGGCAGACGGCAAAGGGCCTTTGCCGTCAGCCGCCTGGAAGCAGACGGCAAAGTAGCTCTTTACCGTAGCCTACTTTGCCGGAGCCTTTTGCCGTCCGCAGCTGACGGCAAAGGCCTTTGCCGTCCGCCGTGGCAGACGGCAAAATAGCTGATTCCTGTAGTGTAAGGTACTGTTGTGAACTCATTCTTTATTATATTGGTGTAATATCTACTGTATTACAACTTCTCTATGGTACATACCCTCCGATACTACTCATAGATTCATCAAAATAAGCAAACAACACATAGAATACAGAATCTGTCAAAAAAACAGAACAGCCTGTAGTAATCTGTAACTCCTGAATACTTCTATAACTCCAAAAATTCTGAAATAAATTGGTAGACGTGATGAATTTGTCTATTAATCTTCTGCAAAAAGAATCAACTTAAAAGCACTCTGATGTAAAACATGACAGCTAATCTCGTGACCGCAAAGTTTCTGTTTTTTACAGCAAGATCGCATTAACTTTCACCCAAGTCTTCCCAAAGGTTCTACTTGGCACTTTATTAAAACAAAAGCTATAAAATATGATTACTACAGTAGCTTAATCATGTGTACACACAAAAACAGTAGGGGAAAAACCATTGTTTGTCTCCCAACAAGCGCTTTTCTTTAATGCCTTTTTAGCTAGGCATGATGATTTCAATGATGCTCACATAAAAGATAAGAATTGAAACATAAAGAGAGCATCCTGAAGAATATTACTAGCACATTTATGTCTAACCCACTTCCTATGCATAGGGATTTTTTGAGCAAACAATTTATGGTAACAAGAATCAACTACCATAGGAAAGCAAAACAAGCATAACTTCAAGATTTTAAGCACATAGAGAGGAAACTTGATATTATTGCAATTCCTACAACCATATATTCCTCCCTCATAATAATTTTCATTAGCATCATGAATGAATTCAACAATATAACCATCATATAAAGCATTCTTTTCATGATCTACAAGTATAGAATTTTTATTACTCTCCACATAAGCAAATTTCTTCTCATGAATAGCAGTGGGAGCAAACTCAACAAAATAACTATCATGTGAGGCATAATCCAATTGAAAATTAAAATCAAGATGAGAAGTTTCATGGTTATCATTGTTCTTTATAGCATACATGTCATCACAATAATCATCATAGATAGCAACTTTGTTCTCATAATCAATTCGAACCTCTTCCGAAATAGTGGATTCATCACTAAATAAAGTCATGACCTCTCCGAAACCACTTTCATCAACATAATCATCATAAAAAGGAGGCATGCTATCATCATAATAAATTTTCTCATCAAAACTTGGGGGACTAAAAATATCATCTTCATCAAACATAGCATCCCCAAGCTTGTGGCTTTGCATATCATTAGCATCATGGATTGTCGGTGGGAAACGACACCTATGGGATCACAAGAATCCCTACTACGGTTGCCGGGGCGCAGGGTTGCAAGAAGAGTAGGATTAGTAGCCAGCACAAGAATCGTTTACCCAGGTTCGGGTCGCGAGGATGCGTAAAACCCTAGTCCTGCTTTGGTGGATGTATTGAGTGTTCTTGAGCCCTTGAACTAGCTATGGTGGCTGAGTAGGTTCAAAGAGCCGAATCCTTCTCCAGTGCGCCATGGGCCTCGTTTTATAGTCGAAAGGGGCTGCCACAGTGACTCACAGGAGGTGGAAAGGTGTACAGTATTACGAGCTTATCGCTCGTATTACAGGACAAGACGCATTTAATGCGCCGCTGAGGTGTCCCCTTGCTTTATTGGGGACGGGAACGGGGCCCGTCCCGTCCGTCGCCGCTTCTCCCCGCTTCGACACGCGCCCAGGCCAGCGGTGCATGCGGTGCCATGTAGGCAGGCAGGCAGCTGAGGTGGCGCGGTGGTAGGGCCTTCACGAAGACCTGCATGCCGCCACGCAGGCACTTGCTGACTTGTCCTGGAAGCTGCATGTTGCCACGCAGGTGCCTACCCAGCTAGTTAGGCTGGTAGCTGCATGCGAACGGCGGTGGAGACTTGGTTGGTGCGGGCCTGGCAGTGGCCCTGCTGGCGCCCTCGGCAAGGGTCTTGTCGGCGGGCCCGGCAAGGGTCTTGCCGTGGTGCGCAGTCGTCCCCGGCAAGGATCTTGCCGGGGGTCTTGTGGCTCTCCTCGGCAAGGATCTTGCCGAGGATCGTTGTCTTCCAATCCTCATCTGATCTTGAATATTCCTTGTCTTCACAAAGATCTGCATGCCACCATGGAGGTGCCTCCCAAGCCCTGGCCCAACGTAGTTGATGGTGTTGGAGACCGTGGGCTCAAGGGTGGCTTACTCCGCTGGTGTGGGCGAGCTGCCCCAGCAAGGGTCTTGCCGGGGGAGCCTTCTTCGTCCTACTGCTTCTTTGTGGTCTTGGCCTTGGCGTTGCTCTGGCTGTCTTGGGCTTCGGTTTTACCTTGGTTCACCTCCCCTGTTCTGCTTGGTGCGGCCGTGGGTGCGGCTCCGACTGTCCGTGCACAGGTAAAGGGGTACAAAGGTGCACCCCTTCTTTTGTACACTCACATGGATATTCAAAGAATTCATACTAACAACATTGCAATCATGCTCATCATTCAAAGATTGTATGCCAAACATTTTATTGCATTCTTCTTCTAACATTTTGGCACAATTATCGGAATCCTTATTTTCACGAAAGATATTAAAAAGATGAAGCATATGAGGCACCCTCAATTCCATTTGTTTGTAGTTTTCTTTTATAAACTAAACTAGTGATAAAACAAGAAACTAAAAGATTCAATTTCAAGATCTACAGATATACGTTCAAGCACTAACCTCCCCGGCAACGGCGCCAGAAAAGAGCTTAGTTGACGGGGTGTTAGTGCCGCTTACCTAGCCTCCCTAGCAACGGCGCCAGAAAAGAGCTTGATGTCTACTACACAACCTTCTTCTTGTAGATGTTGTTGGGCCTCCAAGTGCAGAGGTTTGTAGGACAGTAGCAAATTACCCTCAAGTGGATGACCTAAGGTTTATCAATCCGTGGGAGGCGTAGGGTGAAGATGGTCTCTCTCAAACAACCCTGCAACAAAATAGCAAATAGTCTCCTGTGTCCCCAGCACACCCAATACAATGGTAAATTGTATAGGTGCACTAGTTCGGCGAAGAGATGGTGATACAAGTGCAATATGGATGGTAGATATATTTTTTGTAATCTGAAAATATAGAAACAGCAAGGTAACTAGTAGCCAAAGTGAGCGTAAACGGTATTGCAATGCTTCGAAACAAGGCCTAGGGTTCATACTTTCACTAGTGCAAGTTCTCTCATCAAGGATAACATAATTAGATCATATAACAATCCCTCAACATGCAACAAAGAGTCACTCCAAAGGCACTAATAGCAGAGAATAAACGAAGAGATTAATGTAGGATACGAAACCACCTCAAAGTTATTCTTTCCGATCAATCCATTGGGCTATTCCTATAAGTGTCACAAACAGCCCTAGAGTTCGTAGTAAAATAACACCTTAGGACACAAATCAACTAAAACCCTAATGTCACCTTGATACTCCAATGTCACCTCAAGTATCTGTGGGTATGATTATACGATATGCATCACACAATCTCAGATTCATCTATCCAACCAACACAAAGAACTTCAAAGAGTGCCCCAAAGTTTCTACCTGAGAGCCAAGACGAAAACGTGTGCCAACCCCTATGCATAAGTTCACAAGGTCACTGAACCCGCAAGTTGATCACCAAAACATACATCAAGTAGATCACGTGAATATCCCATTGTCACCATAGATAAGCACATGCAAGACATACATCAAGTGTTCTCAAATCCTTAAGACTCAATCCGATAAGATAACTTCAAAGGCAAAACTCAATCCATTACAAGAAGATAGAGGGGGAGAAACATCATAAGATCCAACTATAATAGCAAAGCTCGCGATACATCAAGATTGTGCCATATCAAGAACACAAGAGAGAGAGAGAGAGATCAAACACGTAGCTACTGGTACATACCCTCAGCCCCGAGAGTGAACTACTCCCTCCTCATCATGGAGAGCGCCGGGATGATGAAGATGGCCACCGGTGATGATTCCCCCCTCCGGCAGGGTACCGGAACAGGATCCCGATTGGTTTTTGGTGGCTACAGAGGCTTGCGGTGGCGGAACTCCCGATCTAGGTTATGTTCTGGAAGTTTGGGAATATATAAGAGGTGTTGGCGTCAGGAACAAGGTAAGGGCGTCCACGAGGCAGCGACGAGGTAGGGGCGCGCCCAGGGGGGTAGGGCGCGCCCTCCACCCTCGTGGTGGCCTCGGGTCTCTTCTGGTCCATCTCTGATGCTCCGTGGCCTTCTTCTGGTCCAAAAACAATCTCCGTGAATTTTCAGGTCAATTGGACTCCGTGTGGTATTCCTTTTCTGCGATACTCAAAAACAAGGAAAAAACAGAAACTAGCACTACGCTCTAGGTTAATAGGTTAGTCCCAAAAATCATATAAAATAGCATATAAATGCATATAAAACATCCTGGATGGATAATATAATAGCATGGAACAATCAAAAAATTATAGATACGTTGGAGACGTATCATGTAGTCACATGAACTTCATATGATTTAGCTGCATTGTCATATATTTATTCACAAGATCTGCTTGTCTATGTCTGTCAAGACTGGAAATCTCGAGATGGTGATCAAACATTTGGTTGAAGGAATCAGCAAACAGATGTTTTCGAGGTACACCTATGATCTATGTGTCAACTCTCAAAGTCTAGTACTGCAAAACTATTGTATGGCCATGATGATGCTTTATTTAATTTTATGTCTTTTGTGTATACAGACCAATACTTCGTTCTTATTTTCAGTTACTTTCAATCTTGCATGTTATTGCCGCCATGAGTTTTGTATGTCCATGACTGTTGTGATACTGTTAATATGATGCAGATTTGTGTTCTTGTGTATGCTGCAATATTTTTGATATTTTAGAGAAGTGCTAAATTTCTGACCATTATTTTCAACATCATGTTGTGAGCTCTGATGTTCCTCTCAAGACTTGGATCGGCAACCTGATGCAAGTGCTCAAGGGCTATCTGGAGCATGTACTTCTCAAGGCGATGTGTTGCATTTGTAGTTAATTACCATGTTGATTGGAAGTGTTTTGATCTAGCAACACTAGCTGATATGTGGCCTTGTCTATAGCAGACTGTAGATTAAAATTGCAGTGTTTAGACCATTTTGCAACTTAAGCTAGCTTTTTTGGATCGTGGGTGGTATGAATATGTTGTATGATGATGAATATTCGGTCATCTATGAATTATTTGAATTATGGCTGATATATATATATATATATATATATATATATATATATATCCAAATTTGGTGTATTGTTGCTTTGGTTGCGATTGTTTGTTGCAACATGTTTCTAGTATTAATAAATGGTTGATATGAATCCAAATTTATATTTCAAATTATGGATGATATATATATATTTAAACTTGGGTCTCACAAGCTTTCCCTAGGGCAGAACATGTTCCTAGGTATACATGTTTTCCACGCTGGCAAAGGTGACTAGATGTATACTTTCCCTAGGGCATGTGCCCCTAGGTAAAGTTTAATTTCCCTAGGGCTGATAAAAACGCTAGGGAAAACCCTCTTTCTCGTCTAGACTTCACCTAGGGCCCTTTACCTAGGGGAAGCTCTAGGTAAAGCCTTTACCTAGAGTTTTTGGGCATTCACCTAGGGTATTCCGCCCTAGGTAAAATCGTTGATTCTAGTAGTGATTGATGGATATTCTGGCTTTTCACAAATACCTGTTTCTCAACCTGATCAAGAAAATACCACTTTTACTTGTCCCTTTGGAACCTATGCTTATAGAAGTATGCCTTTTGGTGTATGTAATGCACCTGCTACCTTTCAAAGATGTATGACTGCTATATTCTTTGACTTTTGTGAAAAGATTGTTGAAGTTTTCATGGATGACTTTTCTGTTTATGGGAAGTCTTTTGATGATTGTTTAAGCAATCTTGAGAGATTTTTGTAGAGATGTGAACAAACAAATCTTGTCTTGAATTGGGAGAAGTGCCACTTTATGGTTAATGAAGGCATTGTCTTGGGTCATAAAATTTCTGAAAGAGGTATTGAAGTGGACCAAGCTAAGGTTCATGCAATTGAGAAAATGCCATGTCCTAAAGATAGAAAAGGTATTCATAGTTTCCTAGGTCATGCTAGTTTCTGTAGGAGAATTATCAAAGACTTCTCTAAAATTTCTAGGCCTCTCAATAGTCTCTTGCCAAAGGATATTCCCTTTGTTTTTGATGATGATTGTTTAGAAGCCTTTGAAACACTCAAGAAAGCCTTAATTTCTGCATCTATTGTTCAACCACCTGATTGGAACTTGCCTTTTGAAATTATGTGTGATGCTAGTGATTATGCTGTTGGTGCTGTTCTAGGACAAAGAGTTGATAAGAAATTGAATGTTATTCATTATGCTAGTAAAACTCTAGATAGTGCTCAAAGAAATTATGCTACTACTGAAAAAGAATTCTTAGCAGTGGTGTTTGCCTGTGATAAATTTAGACCTTATATTGTTGATTCAAAAGTAAATGTTCACACAGACCATGTTGCTATTAAATATCTTATGGAAAAGAAAGATGTTAAACCTAGACTTATTAGATGAGTTCTCTTGTTGCAAGAATTTGATTGACATATCATTGATAGAAAAGGAGTTGAGAACCCAGTAGCTGATAACTTGTCTAGGCTTGAAAATGTGCTTCATGACCCACTACCTATTGATGATAGTTTTCCTGATGAGCAGTTAGCTACAATAAATGTTTCTCATAGTACTCCTTGGTATGCTGATTATTTTATGCTAATTACATTGTTGCTAAATATTTACCACCTAGCTTTACATACCAACAAAAGAAAAAATTCTTCTATGATTTAAGACATTACTTTTGGGATGACCCACATCTTTATAAAGAAGGAGTAGATGGTATTATTAGACGTTGTGTACCTGAGCATGAACAGGGACAAATCCTATGGAAATGTCACTCCGAAGCTTATGGAGGGCATCATGCTGGAGATAGAACTGCTCACAAGGTATTGCAGTCTCGATTTTATTGGCCTACTCTCTTCAAGGATGCCCGTAAGTTTGTCTCATCTTGTGACGAATGTCAAAGAATAGGTAATATCGGTAAGCGTCAAGAAATTCCTATGAATTATTCACTTGCTGTTGAACCATTTGATGTTTGGGGATTTTATTACATGGGACCTTTTCCTTCCTCTAATGGGTATACACATATTTTGGTTGCTGTTGATTATGTTACTAAATGGGTAGAAGCTATTCCAACTAGTAGTTCTGATCACAACACCTCTATTAAAATGCTTAAGGAAGTTATTTTCCCAAGGTTTGGAGTCCCTAGATATTTAATGACTGGTGGTGGTTCACACTTTATTCATGGTGCTTTCCGTAAAATGCTTGCCAAGTATGATGTTAACCGTAGAATTGCAACGCCCTATCATCCTCAGTCTAGTGGTCAAGTTGAACTTAGCAATAGAGAAATAAAATTAATTTTGCAAAAGACTGTCAATAGGTCCAGAAAAAATTGGTCTAAGAAATTAGATGATGCACTTTGGGCTTATAGAACAACATATAAAAATCCTATGGGTATGTCTCCATATAAAATGGTTTATGGAAAATCTTGTCATTTGCCTCTTGAGTTAGAACATAAAGCATATTAGGCAGTTAAAGAGGTTATGTGATATTAGCTCTCTAGATGAATGGAGAACCCAAGCTTATGAGAATGCAAAATTATATAAAGAAAAAGTTAAAAGATGGCATGACAAAAGAATTCAAAAGCTTGAGTTTAAAGTTGTAGAATTTGTTTTTTTGTACAACTCTCGTTTCAGATTCTTTGCAGGAAAACTCCTCTCGAAATGGGAAGGCCCATATGTCATCGAGGAGGTTTACCGGTCTGAAGCCATCAAAATAAATAATCCCGAAGGTACTAACCCGAAGGTTGTCAATGGGCAACGAATAAAGCATTATATCTCAGGTACGCCCATTAATGTTGAAAGCAATATTATCCAAACTTTGACACCGGAAGAACACATAAAAGAGTCCTTCCGGAACACTCCAGAATCATGAAAATAAGGAGGTACGTGATACGGTAAGTAAACGGACTCCGAAAAATCATCAAAAATATTTTTTATCAGTTTTGGAATATTTAAGAATTTTAGGAATAAAGAAACTTCCAGGAAGCATACCTGGTGGGCACAATACACCAGGGCGCGCGCCCAGGTGGGTTGTGCCCACCTGGGACACCTTCCGTACTCCGTTTCTCTTCTGTATGCTTGTCCTCCAAGATAAAAAAAAATCTATATGTACTTCCCGAACCTGTTAATCACCGTATCGTGGAGAAATCCTGTGTTCTATTTTCTTGTTGTTTTCTGCGTAGATCTGAAAATATGTCCTCCCAAGACTCTGAGGGTGAGAGCTATGTTGCTGATCTCATCGCAA
The DNA here is from genome assembly GCF_002575655.3 of Aegilops tauschii subsp. strangulata. NCBI lineage: Eukaryota > Viridiplantae > Streptophyta > Magnoliopsida > Poales > Poaceae > Aegilops > Aegilops tauschii. Next base: position 120,353,110 of record NC_053035.3, read on the forward strand.
ACCCCAAGTCCTATGGGGATGAGGGGCACTATAGCTGGACCTCTGAAGAAGAAGAGGATGAATTGGTTCCTTCCCGGTTCAAGGATGAGAGCATGGAGCCATCATGCAAGAGGATAATAAAACTCGAGATAGATAATTGCACAAAAGCAAATGTGATTTATGTGACAAGATCTTGAAGCTAGAGTTGGAAGTCAATGATTTAAAGGAGGATATTGCTCTCCTCAACTACAATATGAAAAAGCTGAAGGCACAATTTTCATGACCACCACAACCTTCTTCTCCACCAAAAGAGAACTGAGTATCGGGTATGTGCACTCCCCTTGGCTTCCGCCAAGCTTGGGGGAGGTGCCCGGTATCGTATCATCCCACTATCTTATTGCCTTTACTTATTTTAGTTCGATCTTTTGCATGAGATGAATAAAAGTTTAGTTTGATCCTTTCTTTTTTAACAGTTTGCTTAGTGATCTATCCTTGTAATCGTGTGCAAGTTATATAATAAAGTTTAGTGTGAGTTTTTGCTTTTTTTATTTTCATGTTGCAAATAAAAGAAAAAAAAATAAAGAAAGAAAAAGAGAAAGGAAATAAATCAATAAGATTATATAATAATTCTATGGTAGGTGATAGCACCACATAAGGAAAAGTATAAGTAGAAAATTTTATTAGAGGTTGACAAACATAGCATTACTACACTACAAAAAAAAGACACATCCGTGACATTTTGGGCCGAACGAAATTTTTTTCTGTCATACTTATGACACTTCTATGACAATAATTGTGACAAAACACGATATCATCATAGATGTGGTGGGGTCCTACTTCTATGACAAAAAATCATGACAGAAAATGGGCTTTTCGTCCTGGGCGGGCCGGAGACGGAGCTGCATGACATTCTTTGGGCCGTCCATGACGGAAAAAACCGTGGTAGAAGCGAGGGCGAGGAAAATATCGGGGTGTTCCCGGTTACGGTGGGTGGTCGGGGCCAAGCGATGCGCGTTTCTCTCGTACACGCACGCGCGTGGGTGCAAGGCATTGGGCTCTAACTGAACCCGAGCGAGGCATTGGGCTCTAACTGAACCCGAGCGATTGCACTGCAGGCTACGCGTTACTGAACCCGAGCGATCGATCGATGCCTGTTAACTGAACCCGATCGAGCGATTCCTTCGCTACTGCTGCTAACTGAAGCCGATCGATGCTGCCTCTGGATGAACAGTGAGCGTCGCTGGGGGGGGGGGGGGGGGTTGGATGAACAGTTCCCGGTGGGGGTGGATGAATAGGACCCCGTGGTGTTTCCTCTGGATGAATAGGACCGCGATCGATCGAGCCGGTTGGGGCTAGATGAACAGGACCCCGTGGAGGGCAGGATGAATAGGACCACCCCGTGGAGGGCAGGATGAACAGTATACGGTGGAGGGCTGGAAGAACAGTAGCCCATGGAGGGGTGGTTGAACAGGAGCCCGTGGAGAGGAGTGGTTGAACAGTAGCCGGTGGAGTAGCGCGCGGTGGAGGCTGGATAAACAGGAGCCCGTGGATGAACAGTCGCAGGTGGAGGCTGGAGGAGGTCGACAGTGGATGAACAGTAGCCCGTGGAGGCTAGAGGGGGTCGGCGGTGGAGGTGAACAGTATCCCGTGGAGTCCCTTTTTGCGGTACGCCACACCCCTCCCGATGAACAGGACCCCCATTTCGACCGTAGCGCTCCAACACAAGTCCGTTTCCTCCGTTTTGCGGTATGCCACACCCCTCCCGATCAACAGGAGCCCCGTTTCGACCGTAGGAGGTCCGTTTCCTCCGTTTTGCGGTACGCCAGACCCCTCCCGATGAACAAGATCCCGTTTCGAACGTGGCCGGTCGAACACAAGGCCATTTCCTCCGTTCTGCGGTACGACAGGCCTCGTTTCCATCGGCTTTTCCGTCCAAGCCGGTTGGCTCCCATGCGTTCCGTTGCCTCCCGATGAACACGACGCATTCCGTTGCCTCCCCATGAACACGACGACGACGCAGTTTCTCCGTTCTGACCCAGCCATGTACACGAGCCCTGGCCGTACGTACGCACGAGTAGGCGTTCGAGACCCCGCCCGTATGTACGTACGTGGCCTTATTTACTTTCTTGCACCCTGGCCGTTGTACGTACGCGTACATGCTACGTGCGCGCCTCTACATCGACCAGTATGTACGTACACGTTCGCGACCAGAATGACAACGCTACGTATGCTTCGACCACGTGGGTCCCGACTGTCAGACACTTCCTTGCCTGCGAAGATGTAGCTGGTGGGTCCCAGCAGTCAGGGGGGTGAATCGGTTTTTTTGCCCGGACGCACTTCCTTGCGTGCGAAGATGTAGCTGGTGGGTCCCAGCAATCAGGGGGAAACATTTTTTTTTGCGAAATACGATGGCCCGGCCGGTGGGTCCCCGCTGTCAGGTGGAGGAATAATTATTTTGCGCGTAATAAGGAGGCACTTCCTTGCTGCGGCCGTGGACCCAGCTGTCAGCCTCTCCACGTATAGTACTCTTCCGATGGAAGTCGTTCCTTGACCACATTGACCACGCTGCGCCGAGAGCACCAGGGCGGTGGACGACGACGAGGCCTAGGAAGGGGACGACGCGGAGCCGGGGAAGACGCGGCAGTGGAAGCCCGCGCGGAGAGGAGTACGAGGGTTCACTGGTTCGGCTGCGGTGTGAGGCTACCGTCGCCGCAGGGCCTGGCCAGCGGTGGGAATAGTAGGGGGTGGTGAGGCCTCCGTGGCAGCACAGCCGACCACGGGAGGCAGGAGCACGCGGCACGACCGGTGTTGCTTTGGGCAGCTGGAGCAAGAAGACTAGAGGTTGAAGAAGCACTACGGCCGTTGGATTGACATCGTAAGGTCACTGGAGCTAGAATCGTTCATATTGACTAAGTTGACAAAGCACTCCGTCCCCGTCAACTTAGTAGGCCCACAAGTCAGCCTCCCACCAAGGTGGGTCCCAACTAGCAGGGGGAGTATTCATTTTTTTGTGCGTAATAAGGAGGCACTTCCGGTGGGTCCGAGCTAACAGCGGGGGGAACGTTTTTTTCGCGAAATACGGTGGCCCGTCCGATGGGTCCCAGCAGTCAGGGGGGAAACATTTTTTTCGCCAAATACGGTGGCCCGTCCAGTGGGTCCCTGTGGTCAGGTGGAGGAATAATTATTTTTCGCGTAATAAGGAGGCACTTCCTTGCGGCTGCCGTGGACCCAGCTGTCAGCCTCTCCACGATAGTACTCTGCTGATGGAAGTCGTTCCTTGACCATGTTGACCACACCGCGCCGAGAGCACCAGGGCGGTGGACGACGGAGAGGCCTAGGAAGGGGACGACACGGAGCCGGGGAAGACGCGGCAGTGGATGCCCACGCGGAGAGGAGTACGAGGGTTCACTGGTTCGGCTGTGGTGTGAGGCTGCCGTCACCGCAGAATAACAGGGGGTGTGGGTGGGATGCCCTGGCCAGCGGTGGGAGTAGTAGAGGGGCGGTGAGGCCTGCACGGGAGGCGGGAGCAGGCGGTCCCGCCGGCGCTGGATTTGGCGGCTGGAGCAAGAAGATCAGAGATTGAAGAAACACGATGGCCGTTGGATTGACATCCAACGGTTACGTCTGCTACAATCGTTTGTTGACGTATATAATAACTAAAAAAATATTGCATACGCGTCAACTTAATAGGCCCATAAGTCAGACCATTCCCTGTTTTTTAATAATTTATATATAGCTCATTGCGACTTCTTATGCAATTTATTGCAGTCCGTTTTTTTGGTTGGCCAGGGCCAATTTCGCATATTTCTGTGGGTTCCAAACTATTTTTAATACCGAAATGTCGAGCCATATTTAAAGTACTTTGAAGATATATTTAAATTAGGTTAATGCCCTGTGAAATAGGAATCTGAAAATGTGAAAAAATTCAGAAATTATAAAGTAATTGCCAATTTGTCATCTGTTTTTATATTTACAACCCATTTTATATTACTTTCAAGATTTGCAGGCGTCTTGAAAGAGTTGCAGCCCACCAGGGCGTAGAAAAATAAGTAGGCCTGGATTGGGTATTCTTCAGAAAAAATAAACTGGGCTCATTTTCACAAAGAAAAAATAGCTGGGCTGGTCACATGGTGAACATAAAATATAAACCTGGGCTAGACGGGCCACAGCCCAGTTCAAACCCTGCTCCGTCTCAACAATAACAAAAAAATACTGCTCAAGCTGCTACGTCCCAGGTGTCAGCCGATCTTGTGCTGTTCTCTTGTCTATTGACTATATACGCTCACAATGTCGTGGGTCCCAGATGTCAGGAAAACACTAGGAGGAAGCATTTTATTTTTCCATATGTTGACATGGTGGGCCCTAATGTCATCCTCTCCACGTACTTCCGCCGATTCCTATTGTTTGTTGACCATGTTGACAACGCGAGAGGGTGGCGCCGCGGCGAGCGCTCCAAAGCGCGCGGAGGACGACGGTGAGGCCTCGGACATCGGCGTTAACGATTTAGGAGACAGTGGGGCGGCGATGCGTGTGCTGAGGCGCAGCTAGCCGTGGGAGGCGGAAGCAGGTGGCCCCGCGTTGGTTTGGTTTTGGCGGCTGGAGGAAGACAGGACTGAAGAAACACGACAGACTGTAAAAGCAGCAAGAGTACTTAACAACCTTAACTGAAACCAGCAAGGGCACTTAACAACCATAGCTAAAAGCAGTATGAGTACTTATACAGGTTCAACCGTACAAAGCATGCCTCGAACAGTGCTACTTTGCCTATAGTTAATCAAGGGTGAGGCCGCCAAGCCCCAGGACAAGGCCCAGGCGCCACCCCGCGCATCCACAACATTCTGAAAGCGGCTTCATCTCGCAATGTGGTCAATAAACAGGATATTCGCTTTAGATCCATGGAAAAGTAGGAACATAATCTTCTGTCCTATTCTCCAAGATGGACGGGCCTTCATTATTTGAGACCACCCATGAATAAGTATCTTTTCACCTCCAAGGGGAATGGAGTAGGTCGACATAAACATCATGTTGTGACCAAGTGCAAGTCTGACCCGACCATGGTCAGGCATCTATATAGGAACAATAGAACTGGGCAGTTTCTGTTTCAAGAAGATCACAGATGTAAAATTGTGTATAAGCAATAGTTTATGAACAACATATATAACAGAAAATAGCTCGTACCATAAGTTTCTCGACATAGTTGGACCTGTTCAACGAGTGCAGCTGTGGCACACATATCCCACGTGGCCTTCCACCATTGAAACGCCCCACAAGGACCTCAAGACGATCAATAAAGTGTAGGAACTTGTGGATGTCGTCCCAGTCAACTTCAGTGCCATCAGTAACAACCGAATTGTTACAGAATAAAAACGAGCAGCCTGCTTAACTCTGAAAAAAACCTACATGTGCCACCAATTATAAGAAAATATTAGTTAGAAGTAGCATCTTCGTGAGAGATTCGTTGCTACTTCTAAAGTTAAATTGTGATCAGTTAGACAGAATAGGTGGATTAAGAAGTAATCGAGGCAACAAGCAAGAACCAGATACAAAACTAACATGGATGAACAATTGGAACGACGTCGGGGTGGAAGATCACAGTGAAGATGAGACCAGGTTCTGCTATTTCCATCAACATTCATGCGCCAACTTTCAGTCTATAACACTTGAGAAAGTTTATCCAAGTTCGGACATAAAAAAAGCAACGATCTTCTTGGTTCATGAACCCAACTCGAAACTTATATCCATGGCTTGTCTTCACTGTTACCATTAAACTGGTGTATTCAGTTATGGCAAGGCCGAGCATCTTGAGTACATGTGTTCTGGCAGAGCAAGGAATGCACTGCAGGAAAAATAATATGAGAACACAATGTATTCCCTATATCCAAATCTAGAAATACTTTCCTCCTTCACGTCAGTGCTGACCATGGTACTAGTACCTTTTATCCAAATATAGCAATCCAAATTTCCAAATTAGTCGACATCATGTTCAAAAAACCCCACCCTCCCGGATAGAAAATAGGATTCCAGGAACATACTGTGCGCGTTTTAAAATCCTGTGTTAGGATGAGAAGGAACAAGTGTGGCGTCTCGCCGAGGGCGCAGAAACCTGTAGGGGCCTCGCACTTTGGGCACTGCAAATGAAACACACTAGATTCAGTAGGAATAAAAATTCATCAACGGCGGCGGCTGCCATCCTAGGAGTACCCGCGACCAAGGGACTCGGATTTATCGAGGATGGATGAAGAATTCGTACCAGGTTCTCCATGAGAAAACCCTATGCAATCACCGAGCGGGGGTTTTCTCTGAACAAGCAGACAAGGGAGAAGGGATTCAGGCCGAGTGAAATATTGCTGCTTCGTCCGTCCAGCTTACTGCTAAAGCTGGAAAGGTGGGGGTTTTTGTGATTTGACGGCTCATTGGGCATTAATGCGGCACTACGACCGGGGTGTGTCTACCATGCAGTTGTGCACTCTAATTTGGTGCATATGGCATGTGGACCCCGTTACCGGATGCCCCACATATCAGCGCAAGGAAGTAGAAAGACAGGAGTAACTAGTTATTACACATAAATATATTTTTGACAGAGAGATATTCCCTCTGTAAAGAAATATAAAGATCTTTTATATCACAACTTTATACATAAGAAAAATCAAGGGGAATATATATAACATATATAATTATAAAAAAGAGTTCTTTTAACACGGTATAGACGAGTTGGTGATGATGGTGTGCCTGTCATCCTGCAATATAGGCCGTCCGATTTATATCTGACGGATAGGAAGGAAACTATGGAAATTTTGCAAAAAGGTACCCACACACCTCTCCACATTTGCAAATAAGGCCTTCCCTCATTCATCCTTTTCTCTCACAAGATAAAATACTCATACAAATGCATCTTGATGTTACGTGCAACGCACGGGCATTATGGGGGTTCAGCTGAGAAATACTCAGACAGGCTCACGGTTCTGGACTTTGGGCCATAGGCCGGTGGGCCTGCATCTTTGGGGACCCATGTGTTCCACCTCAGCGCTTTTCATATTGCAAGCGGTCGGTACGGCGCTGGTTTTAGATGCTGTCGCAAGGCGAATACACAAAATTGAATAAAGCACAACAGCTGTTGGAATGAAATCAAATGACAGTTCCTAACCAGCAATCAGAGTTGCAATTCTATCAATGATACTGTCGTACTACTTATACACACAGGACACTTGTTTCACCATGCCAGAGTATTACATCAAAATCTCTCAGCGGATAGATCAGTTCGGCAGTACTGAAGAATTTCAAAGTTGATTTGGACCAGCTCTCCTTACCGAGAAAGTTCGATTTTGACATCATCCCCTACCGGAAGATATGATTTAGATTTGAACCTTGACCATCCTTTAGCATCAATCATCATGCGACCATCCTTTGTACTTACGGTATATTGAGCAGCTTCATTCACACCAAGGCTGCGCATGGTAAGAGAAACTTGGCCGCTGTCGCCCGGATTGTTGAATGACTCCCTCGTTGCTCTAGGAATTCTCTGTTTGCAAACAAGAAGACATAACCAAACAGTTAGATCAACACAGTGAATCATGCGAAACAACATGGAAATAAAAAAGAACGAAACACTTGGGCGGCCAATGCTTACCAAGAAGGTGGACGTGTCGGTTTTTGTAAGGACTTTGGTATATGAAGTGCGAACTGCAACCCAGTCTGTTGCCGGTGCAACTGCTTGTTCAGTTGCCGCTGCACGGGCCGGAGCACATGCAAGTGCAAGTGTTGGTGCAGGTGCCGAAGCCGCTGCTACTGCCGGAGATGGTGCTCCTTGTAGAGCTGGTGCCGGTGTCGAAGCAGGTGTCGATGTCCGATCCTCCGGTAGAACAGCCTGATCCGCTGACGCGGTCGGTGCCCAATCCTCAGCTGGATCAGACTGAGCTGTTGCCGCTGTAGTGCTAGAGCAACTGCCGCTGCTCGATCCGTTGCTGAAGGTGGTACCGATGTGCGAGACAGCGGCGATCGTGTATAGTCTGCTATGATCAGCTTTCTAACTTGACTAGGCTTTGTGACCGTGATCCAGTTTTTTTTCTTCATTTCTTTTAAACGCGAGAAGGACTAATTGTGGCGTTTTTGTTAAACCAAACTACAGTTCATCATAGGGATTTAGCTTGTACTCAGACAACAGACTGATCCAATTTTTTCCAGTAATATAAGTGACTGATACGGCTCCGTCGTATCTACTTTTCCAAACACTTTTGCCCTTGTTTTGGACTCTAACTTGCATGATTTGGATGGAACTAACCCGGACTGACGCTGTTTTCAGCAGACTTTCCATGGTGTTATTTATGTGCAGAAACAAAAGTTCTCGGAATGACCTGAAACTCCACGGAACATCTATTTGGAAAATAAGAAAATACCAGAAGAAAAATCCATGTCAGGGGGCCCACACCCTGTCCACAAGGGTGGAGGGCGCGCTTGCCCCCCTAGGGCGCGACCCCTACCTCGTGGGCCCCCTAACGATCCACTGACCTCAACTCCAACTCCATATATTCACTTTCGGGGAGAAAAAAATAAGGGAGAAGGATTCATCGCGTTTTACGATACGGAGCCGCCGCCAAGCCCTAAAACCTCTCGGGAGGGCTGATCTGGAGTCCGTTCGGGGCTCCGGAGAGGGGAATCCGTCGCTGTCGTCATCATCAACCATCCTCCATCACCAATTTCATGATGCTCACCGCCGTGCGTGAGTAATTCCATCGTAGGCTTGCTGGACGGTGATGGTTTGGATGAGATCTATCATGTAATCGAGTTAGTTTTGTTAGGGTTTGATCCCTAGTATCCACTATGTTCTGAGATTGGTGTTGCTATGACTTTGCTATGCTTAATGCTTGTCACTAGGGCCCGAGTGCCATGATTTGAGATCTGAACCTATTATGTTTTCATGAATATATGTGAGTTCTTGATCCTATCTTGCAAGTCTATAGTCACCTACTATGTGTTATGATCCAGCAACCCCGAAGTGACAATAATCGGGACCACTCCCGGTGATGACCATAGTTTGAGGAGTTCATGTATTCACTATGTGTTAATGCTTTGTTCCGGTACTCTATTAAAAGGAGGCCTTAATATCCCTTAGTTTCCATTAGGACCCCGCTGCCACGGGAGGGTAGGACAAAAGATGCCATGCAAGTTCTTTTCCATAAGCACGTATGACTATATTCAGAATACATGCCTACATTACATTGATGAATTGGAGCTAGTTCTGTGTCACCCTATGTTATGACTGTTACATGATGAACCGCATCCGGCATAATTCTCCATCACCGATCCAATGCCTACGAGCTTTTCATATATTGTTCTTTGCTTATTTACTTTTCCGTTGCTACTGTTATAAACAGTACAAAACACCAAAAATATTACTTTTGCTACTATTACCTTTGTTACCGTTGCCACTACTATCATACTACTTTGCTACTAAATACTTTGCTGCAGATATTAAGTTATCCAGGTGTGGTTGCATTGACAACTCAACTGCTAATACTTGAGAATATTCTTTGGCTCCCCTTGTGTCGAATCAATAAATTTGGGTTGAATACTCTACCCTCGAAAACTGTTGCGATCCCCTATACTTGTGGGTTATCAAGACTATTTTCTGGCGCCATTGTTGGGGAGCATAGCTCTATTCTTTGAGTCACTTGGGATTTATATCTGCTGGTCACTATGAAGAACTTGAAAGACGTTAAGACAACAATTTATCCCTCAACTACGAGGGGAGGTAAGGAACTGCCATCTAGCTCTGCACTTGATTCACCTTCTGTTTTGAGTAAGCTTGCGACACCTAAACCTGCTTCTGCTATTCGTTCTGATATGTCGCATGTTATTGATGATGCCACTTCTGCTATGCATGATACTTATGATGAAACTACTTCTATGCTTGATACTACTGTGCCACTTAGTGAATTTCTTGATGAACAACTTGCTAGGGTTAGAGAGAATGAAATTATTGATAATATTGATGAAAGTGATGATGATGACTCTCCCCCTAATAAATATGAATTGCCTGTTGAGGGCTATGTTATGGATGAAGCGATTGCTAAAGAAATTTTTGCTTGGAATGATAGAAATGATGTTAAGAAATTATTAGCTAAATGGAAGCTGCAATCCCTTAATGCTAGAATGAAGCCTGACCCTACTTTTGCTACTTCACCTATATGTGTTACTGATAAGGATTATGAATTCTCTGTTGATCCTGATATAATTACTTTGGTTGAATCTGATCCTTTTCATGGCTATGAATCTGAAACTGTTGTGGCACGTCTTACTAAATTAAATGATATAGCCACCCTGTTCACTAATGATGAGAAATCTCGCTATCTTTATATCCTTAAAATATTTCCGTTCTCATTAAAGGGTGATGCTAAGATATGGTTTAATTCTCTTGATCCTGGTTGTGTGCGTAGTCCCCAGGATATGATTTATTACGTCTCTGCTAAATATTTCCCTGCTCATAAGAAACAAGCTGCTTTAAGGGAAATATATAATTTTGTGCAAATTGAAGAAGAGAGTCTCCCACAAGCTTGGGGGAGGCTTCTCCAATTACTTAATGCTTTGCCTGATCATCCTCTTAAGAAAAATGAAATACTTGATATCTTTTATAATGGACTAACCGATGCTTCTAGAAATTACCTGGATAGTTGTGCTGGTTCTTTTCAGGGAAAGAACACCGGATGAAGCTGAAATTCTATTGAATGATATGTTGAAAAATGAAATAATTTGGACACTTCCTGAGCCTATTCCTAAACCAACTCTGGAGAAGAGAGGTGTTCTATTTCTCAATCCTGAAGATATGAAAGAGGCAAAGAAATCTATGAAAGAAAAGGGTATTAAAGCTGAAGATGTTAAGAATTTACCTCCTATTGAAGAAATACATGGTCTTAATTTACCGCATGTTGAAGAAACATATGATCTCAAGCCTTCACCTATTGAAGAAACTCATGGTCTTGATAACCCGACACAGGTAGTAAAGGTAAATTCTCTCTATAGATATGATAAAGCTGAAATCCCTCCTACTAAAATTGCTAGCCAATGCTTGGATGAGTTTGATAACTTTATGATGAAGGAAGAAGATTTCAATGCTTATTTTGGTAGACAATTAAAACAAAATTCTTATATGATTGAGCACTTGGGTGATTATATGGCTAATGTTAAGGGTGAACTTAAGCTCATTACTAAACATGCTTCTATGGTTACCACTCAAGTAGAACAAGTACTGAAAGCTCAAAATGATTTGCTCAATGAATTAAATAGTAAGAATAATTATTATGCTGTTAGAGTGGCTACTAGAACTGGTAAAATGACTCAGGAACCTTTGTATCCTGAAGGCCACCCTAGGAGAATTGAGCAAGATTCTCAGAGAAATAATATTGATGCACCTAGTCCTTCTAAAAAGAAGAAAAAGAAAAATGATAGGACTGTGCATGCTTCTAGTGAACCTATTACTGAACCACCTGAGAATCCAAATGATATTTCTATTTCTGATGCTGAAACAGAACCTGGTAATGAACATGAACCTAATGAAAATGTTAATGACGATGTTCATGATGATGCTCAACCTAGTAATGATAATGATGTAGAAATTGAATCTGCTGTTGATCTTGATAACCCACAATCAAAGAATCAACATTATGATAAGAGAGACTTTGTTGCTAGGAAACACGATAAAGAAAGGGAGCCTTGGGTTCAGAAACCCATGCATTTTCCTCCTAAACCATCCAAGAAAAAGGACGATGAGGATTTTGAGCGCTTTGCTGAAATGATTAGACCTATCTTTTTGCGTATGCGATTAACTGATATGCTCAAAATGAATCCTTATGCTAAGTACATGAAAGATATTGTTACTAATAAAAGAAAGATACCGGAAGCTGGAATTTCCACCATGCTTGCTAATTACACTTTTAAGGGTGGAATACCAAAGAAACTTGGAGATCTAGGAGTACCCACTATACCATGCTCCATTAAAAGAAACTATGTTAAAACTGCTTTATGTGATCTTGGAGCCGGTGTTAGTGTTATGCCTCTCTCTTTATATCGTAGACTTGATTTGAGTAAGTTGACACCTACTGAAATATCTTTGCATATGGCTGATAAATCAACTGCTATACCTGTCGGTATTTGTGAGGATGTGCCTGTTGTGGTTGCAAACGTTACTATTTTAACGAACTTTGTTATTCTTGATATTCTCGAGGACGATAGTATGTCTATTATTCTTGGAAGACCCTTTTTGAATATTGCAGGGGCTGTTATTGATTGCAACAAAGGCAATGTCACTTTTCATGTTAATGGTAATGAGCATACGGTACACTTTCCGAGGAAACAACCTCAAGTCCACAGTATCAATTCTATTGGAAAAATTCCATCGATTATTTTTGGAGGTTTTGAATTTCCTGTTCCTACTGTCAAGAAGAAATATGATATTCTTATTATTGGGGATGTGCATATCCCCGTTCAGGTAACATAGTGTTATTCGAAATTTCTCCGGTTCCATGTTATTCGAAATGAGTTTGTTAACAAGACTTGATCCACCTTGTTAGTGGATTCCTTTTGATGAGCATGAGATGGATGAAACTAGAAGGCACAACCTTCTGTACCCTCCTTTTACTTTCTGTTATTTAGTCGAAATAAAGTAAAAATAGTATTTTTCCGTCTGTTTTCTGATTTATCCGTGCAATATAAAAATACCCCGAAAATAAAAGTTCTCCAAATGCCCTGAAAATGGAATATGATTTTTTTCTAGAATATTTGAGAATATCTGGCACTGAGAACACAGCAGGAGGGGCAAGCACCTGGCCACGAGGGTGGAGGGCGCGCCCCCTGCCTCGTGGGCCCACGGTGGCTCCCCTCCACTTATTCCTGCACCCACACACTTCTTCTTCCTCCCAAAAAAATCACCATCCAGCTCAAGCACGAGTTCTAGCTCATTTTGTTGCGATTTTCGATCTCCTTGCTCAAAGCACCTCTCACAAAACTGCTTGGGGAGATTGTTCCTTGGTATGTGACTCCTCCATTGGTCCAATTAGTTTTTGTTCTAGTGCTTTATTCATTGCAAATTTGTGCTGCCTAGGTGACCATGTTCTTGAGCTTGTATGTCAAATTTATATGGTTCCAAGTAGTTCTAATGCATGATATAGGCTCTAGGCACTTGTAGGAGTAGTTGCTATCAATTTTGTTGAGCTTGGTTCACTTTTATTTGAAGTTACTAAAAAATTCAGAAATTTCCAGAAAATAATGAAGAGATTTTTGAGGGGCTCATCGAGCCGAAGCTCGAAGGAAAAGCAAAGTGAAGAAGCACAGAGGCCCAAATATAATTTACCTCGCATCGCGGAGGTCCGGCCGTGTGAATGGCCTTCCAATGGTTTATGATGATTTTTATGAATTGGTTGAGAATGCAGGCCTCACCGAGTTCCTCCGCGACCAACGCAATCAGTATCTCTTACTCACCAATACTTTTGTGCAAAACTTCTACTATTTTCCTAAGGAATCACCTCCTTCAGTAGAGTTTCATTTATATGATGTTGTTAAGAAGATGCCACTAGATGAATTTTGCATGGTTTGCAAAATACCTTTTGAGGGTAGTTTAGAGGAACCACATCGTAAAGATGTGGACGGGTTTATTGATACTATTACTGTGGGGGAAACTGGGAAGGTTTCCGATGCAAGGATCACTAGCATACATTTTCCTGTTTTACGCTACTTTGCCATATTTGCTAGTCGTTGCTTGATTGGTCGTGGAAACTGTGGAAACCTTAGTGTTCCTGATATTATCATTTTGTTCCACGGTTTATTCTGCGATAACACTGTTAGTATGGGCGGTATTATTGCTAAACGGTTAAGTTTGAACCGTACAAAGGGCCCCATCTTTGGAGGTATTTATGCTTCACGCCTAGCTGCACATTATAACATACCTATTAGGCACTATGAAAAAGAAGAAAAAATGCTGCCCAATGCTTATTTAGATTATAAGAGTATGGTAGCGCATGACTTTATTGTTAAGAATAGGGAAGGAGCGCTTAAATACAAATTGTTCTTTGATAAACATCACCCTGAGACTATTACCTTGCCTGCTCCCTCCTTGTTTAATTTATCTGAAGGTCCGTATCTCGTTCCGTTGGTGACCATTCACGCCTACCGGAACCCTACACCAGCCACAGAGCCAGAACCACAATTTGAACCTCCACGACAGTCTAACTACCAGTGGGATCCGGATATGATTGCCAACCAGTGGCAGTCAGAGTCTTCTTCATCTCAGTACGACCCCGGCTACAACTATGGATATCCGCCAGGCCATCCGTGGCAATAAACCAACTTAGGCCAAAAGCCTAAGCTTGGGGGAGTACGTATCTCTCACCGACATTACATTTATGTTCACACACTCATTGCTAAATGTCGGTGCTCATACTTTTTCACTGTAATATCCATGCTAGTTTATTTTCTTTTTCTTGCTTTCTTCTTGTGTGTTTATTAAACCTTAAGAAAAACCAAAAAAATTAGTGTAGCTTTTAGTTAGTTTAGTTTTCTTGCTATAGTAGTAATAATTAAAAAGAAAACCCAAAAAGATTTCCCGTTCTTCTTTTTGCTTGTTGGGAGCTTTCCCGTGTAAATAATTTTATTTCTTTTCTTTTCTTTGGGGGTCGATAGGAGAAGACCATAATTAAATTGTCGAAGTGGCTCTTATATGCATTATTGTTGATTTAACCAAGAGCCCATATTGCCTTGTCTTCTCCTGTTTATTGAATGCTCGCAGATTCTAGCTTAGTCCAATGCACGTGCACTCTTATTATTTTCACATCGTTCGGTCGTGCAAGTGAAAGGCAATTATGACGATATATGATGGACTGACTGAGATGAGAAAAGCTGGTATGAACTCGACCTCTCTTGTTTTTGTAAATATGATGAGTTCATCGTTCCTGATTCAGCCTATTATGAATAAACATGTTTGCATTGACAATTAGAGACATAGTTGCTTAGGCCATGCTTGATTAGCTATGAGTTATAATGGTTTACCTTGCGTGCCAACATGTTATTAAAATGGTTGTGATGTGGTATAGTGGGGTGGTATCCTCCTTTGAATGATTTAAGCGACTCGACTTGGCACATGTTCACACATGTAGTTGAAACAAATCAACATAGCCTTCACGATATTTATGTTCATGGTGGATTATATCCTACTTATGCTTGTACTCAATGTCTATTAATTTTAATGAATGTTCATGACTGTTGTCGCTCTCTAGTTGGTCGCTTCCCAGTCTTTTGCTAGCCTTCACTTGTACTAAGCGCGAATACTGCTTGTGCATCCAATTCCTTAAACCCCAAAGTTATTCCATATGAGTCCACTATACCCGTCTATATGCGGTATCTACCTGCCGTTCCAAGTAAATTTGTATGTGCCAAACTCTAAACCTTCAAATGAAATTCTATTTTGTATGCTCGAATAGCTCATGTATCAACTAGGGATGTCTGTATCTTCAATGCTAGGCGGGTTATTCTCAAGAGGAGTGGACTCAGCTCCTCACTCACGAGAAAATGGCTGGTCACCGGGATGCCCAGTCCCATGCTTTATGCAAACTAAATCAAAATAATTGCAAACAAAACTCCCCCTGGGGTTGTTGCTAGTTGGAGGCACTCGTTGTTTCGAGCAAGCCATGGATTGATGCTTGTTGGTGGAGGGGGAGTATAAACTTTACCATTCTGTTTGGGAACCGCCTATAATGTGTGTAGCATGGAAGATGTCGCCATCTCTTGGTTGTTATGTTGACAATGAAAGTATGCCGCTCAAAATATTATTTATCTCTATTTCAAAACCGAACTCTGGCACCTCTACAAATCCCAGCTTCCCTCTGCGAAGGGCCTATCTATTTACTTTTATGTTGAGTCATCATCCTCTTATTAAAAAACACCAGCTGGAGAGCACTGCTGTCATTTGCATCCATTACTATTAATTTATATTGGGTATGACTGGATCTCTTTTACCATGAATTACAATGTCTAGTCAGTCCTTGATCTTTAAAGGTGCTCTGCATTTATGTTTTGCGGTCTCAGAAAGGGCTAGCGAGATACCATCCTGTTATATCATATCATGATTGTTCTGAGGAAGTGTTGTCATCCGAGATTTATTATTATCGCTCGCTAGTTGATTATGCCATTGATATGAGTAAACATGAGACCTAAGAGTTATTGTGAATGTGGTTAGTCATAATCTTTGCTGAAAACTTGAATGTTGGCTTTACATATTTACAACAACAAGAGCAAACAGAGTTTGTAAAAGTTTTTCTTTATCACTTTCAGTTTATCAACTGAATTGCTTGAGGACAAGCAAAGGTTTAAGCTAGGGGGAGTTGATACGTCTCCGTCGTATCTACTTTTCCAAACACTTTTGCCCTTGTTTTGGACTCTAACTTGCATGATTTGAATGGAACTAACCCGGACTGACGCTGTTTTCAGCAGACTTTCCATGGTGTTATTTATGTGCAGAAACAAAAGTTCTCGGAATGACCTGAAACTCCACGGAACATCTATTTGGAAAATAAGAAAAATACCGGAAGAAAAATCCACGTCAGGGGGCCCACACCCTGTCCACGAGGGTGGAGGGCGCGCCCCCCTACCTCGTGGGCCCCCTGACGCTCCACCGACCTCAACTCCAACTCCATATATTCACTTTAAGGGAGAAAAAATAAGGGAGAAGGATTCATCGCGTTTTACGATACGGAGCCGCCGCCAAGCCCTAAAACCTCTCGGGAGGGCTGATCGGGAGTCCGTTCGGGGCTCTAGAGAGGGGAATCCGTCGCCGTCGTCATCATCAACCATCCTCCATCACCAATTTCATGATGCTCACCGCCGTGCGTGAGTAATTCCATCGTAGGCTTGCTGGACGGTGATGGGTTGGATGAGATCTATCATGTAATCAAGTTAGTTTTGTTAGGGTTTGATCCCTAGTATCCACTATGTTCTAAGATTGATGTTGCTATGACTTTGATATGCTTAATGCTTGTCACTAGGGCCCGAGTGCCATGATTTCAGATCTGAACCTATTATGTTTTCATGAATATATGTGAGTTGTTGATCCTATCTTGCAAGTCTATAGTAACCTACTATGTGTTATGATCCGGCAACCCCGAAGTGACAATAATCGGGACCACTCCCGGTGATGACCGTAGTTTGAGAAGTTCATGTATTCACTATGTGTTAATGCTTTGTTCCGGTACTCTATTAAAAGGAGGCCTTAATATCCCTTAGTTTCCATTAGGACCCCGCTGCCACGGGAGGGTAGGACAAAAGATGTCATGCAAGTTCTTTTCCATAAGCACGTATGACTATATTCGGAATACATGCCTACATTACATTGATGAATTGGAGCTAGTTCTGTGTCACCCTATGTTATGACTGTTACATGATGAACCGCATCCGGCATAATTCTCCATCACCGATCCAATGCCTACGAGCTTTTCATATATTGTTCTTCGCTTATTTACTTTTCCGTTGCTACTGTCATAAACAGTACAAAACACCAAAAATATTACTTTTGCTACTATTACCTTTGTTACCGTTACCACTACTATCATACTACTTTGCTACTAAATACTTTGCTGCAGATATTAAGTTATCCAGGTGTGGTTGAATTGACAACTCAACTGCTAATACTTGAGAATATTCTTTGGCTCCCCTTGTGTCGAATCAATAAATTTGGGTTGAATACTCTACCCTCGAAAACTGTTGCGATCCCCTATACTTGTGGGTTATCAGTGACGGACAGTGCCTTCGTTACTGACATGACATAAGAAGTGAAACCTGTAAAAATAGCCATCGTAGAGCAAACCAAATGGTTTATTCTGTGATGAATGTCACATGGAAAAACCTGCATCGTAAAATTGCAGGAAAAGAAAGAAAACATGACATTGAATCAATAAGATTTAGACAGTAAATCAATAAGATTTAGATAGTAAATCAATAAGATTTACTTGATGTGACACGAGTGAATCCTTACCAGGAAATCACTATGTTGAAGTACTAAACAGAAGATTGATCATCCAACTACGGGTGGCATGCAGGGGCCCCACTTACTCCCACAAGCAGGACAGTCCAAAGGTCGTGACAAATCGTATGGACCGAACATCCATGGGACTGGAAATCCTGGTCGGTGCGATAAACCCTGCAATGCATAGAGATATTGGAGTGTAACCATAATTGATAAACCGTCCTCACAAAAGATGATCTAGATACTTTAAAATATACAGACTGAATTGAGTGGACAGACATTAACATAGACCATTCTCAGGACTGACCACACACCAAAAGCGGCAGTACTAATAAACAATACAGGGTTCACAAACACAAATCAAGTACTGAACAATAGTACTTACTACAAACAAGCAAAGTTGCACTAATTAAACTCTGCAGACTATTTCTTGCCACCGACCTACGGGATGAACCCCGCATAACTGACTAGGCCATGGACTTCGTGAGAGATGTCTACATGCACCATCACCATCTCGTCAACCTTGGAGAACCTAACAGAGTGGTCTTTCCACTCATAAACATGATCATGAAGACAAGTCGCATCAGATTTGTTGGGAAGCTTTACAAGAACCACACCCTTCATAATCGAAGGCACAGCCAGGAAATTGTTGTGGTCAAGTACAGCCTCGAGAACACGCTTGACAACAATGCTACAGGAAAACACTAGTTCAGGACACGTGGCGACAAGGACACAACAGCTGGATAGTTTAGCAGTAGAACTCATCCTCAGGCCTTCCAGTTCACATGGCATGACTTTGAGAACTTCATCTCCATCGCGGACCTGGTTCTAATTCAAACAGAAACCATATTTTATTACTACCTCCGTTCAAAAATATAAGATAGTTTTCGATATTATACTCCATATATGACTACATATACGCATAGAAATGAGTGAACAAAGACACTAGAACATGTCTTCAAAGGCATGAGAGCAGAGGGATTACTTGCAATATCCATAACACAAGTTACTAAGGCAAATATACCTTCTTCAAAGGTAGCATTGATGTTCATAAAGTACTCCCTCCGTCCCAAAATTCTTGTCTTAGATTTGTCTAGATACGGATGTATCAAGTCACATTTTAGTATTAGATACATCCGTATCTAGACAAATCTAAGACAACAAATTTGGTATAGAGGGAGTAGTTGAAAGTAATATATAAGAAATCAGTGTCAACCTCTCGCATGTTTTGGTCAAAAGAGGAATTTAGAACTGTCATTTGGCACACAAAAATCACATGCAAGATCACCCAGAAAGTTGTACTACTAGTACTAGTACTGCGTGTTAGATGAAAAAACACGATCAAGATCGAGAAAAAGATCGTCAAGAAGAGATATTACCTGGACTTGCTTAATGAGGGATCCCAGAGAGGGGGGCTTGGACAGGGCGATGGCTTTGAGCTTTTCTGCGGTAGTCTCGGTGGGGTGCTTGCGCTTCTTCATACCATGAGCCTCGACGATTTTGGCCAGAGCCATAGACATCACTTTGGCCGGTGCTCCAGTGTCCATCAAGAAACTGTCAAATAGAAATAAAAGAAAAGAAACCATAATCACAAACCCAAAAGAAGAAAAGAGAGGGAGTTATAGGATCAGTCTCGGGGTTGCAAGACCGGGCCTTGGCCAGAATCAACACCATTGATGCGCTCACCTTTCCTTCTTTGGGAGAGAAGAACAATGGCAGAAGCAGATTGGGGTTTTCTTGAAGAAATGAGGAACAAGATGAGGGAGAAGTGAGGGTTGGGTAGAGAGGAAGCTGAGAGAGAAGAGTGAAATGATGGTTGCTTCGTCAGTCCAACTTACTGCTGGAAAGGAGGGGGTTTTGTGATTTGACGGCACATTGGGCATTACTGCGACGCTTCGATCGGGGTAGTCTACCGTCACTCTACTACGGAGTAATTTAGTGCATGGCTGGTGGACCCCGATGCTGGCTGTCCCACACGTCGGCGAAAGTGAGTAATTTAGTGCATGGCTGGAGGAGGATCTACACGGTAGAGCGTGTCCACTATTTTTCTGAAGAAAAAATGATTACAGCAAGCGTTTTCACTCTTACGACGGAGGAGTGCGAAACACGGCAGCCACTTGAACATACACAGTGCTCCTACTACTAGGCATGTGCAGTGGTTCATACGTCAGTACTACATAATCTTGTTGCTAGTGTAGTAAGATATGATGACAAAACAAATGATGTTGTGCGCATGTCAACTATATGAACAGTAATGTAGTAACATAGTACCGCTTTCTCGACTGTGTTAGGCAGGGTGTATGAAGGGTGCACGGGATGGGAGCAAAAGTTCCCTTCTCGACCCACTTTTGGGTGTTTGGCAGGGTGCATGAAGGGTGCATGAGTCCACACTAGTAGGTTAACACAAATACACGAAGAGGAAACAACTACTTTGTCTAGGTGTGTAAGTCATCTTACGTTGTGCACTGCGACCAAGGCGGAGAGGAAAACGAGAAAACTTAATGTCTTTTTGCTAATTAATAGCATTGCATGCAATGAACTAACCACTGCATGTCATGTTTATTAGTATCAAGTCATTGAAAGCATGCATGGCCAACGTCTCTTATTGGTTGATATGTCACAAAACAAGAAACGGGGAGGGAGTTAATGTCCGTGCCTAAGTGTTTTGGGATTATTTGCTTTTCGTAAGGTGACTTACACACCTAGACAGAGATAGTATATTGAGATGAGAATGCAACCAAACACACCCACACGCTTTATGCTACAGTGACTGATCTGCACTGTCTGAGTTTGATCCAACGGTCATGTTGCGCCGAGACATGGACATGCCCATGCAGAGGGCGCCTAAACACCACCGAAGTCCCTCTGCTTCTCGAGGCGCACGACGTTGGTGATGCAGGGGGCGAAACGGCTGAAAGGCAATGCAATCTACGGGAAGGCGGAGGGAGCCAGCCGAGGAGCGGGGAATCATTTGGTTTTCACCATGGTAAAACACCAGTCGACGACTTCTCACATCAGGGAGCAGTGGGTTTTACAGGCGGAGTCATCGTGACTAATTGCTGCCGCGCCTGCTCCCGTCAATCAAAAAATTAAAAATCCTGCCGCGCCTGCTCCCGTCAATCAAAAAATTAAAATTCCTGCCGCACTCAAACACCAGAGCAACGCCGCGGTGGATGTTTAAATTTACCTGCCGACAAGTAGATAAAAAAGGGGTGAAAAAAAATGTGGCGGCGGCCTAGCTAATCGGTCGAACTAGCCCAACTAGCTAGCCACCGTGCTTCACTGATGTACTCAGCGGGAAAAGTGGTCTTTCGTGTTTTGACGACTCATTTATTTACTTGCTTCGGCAAAAACGCGCGGTAGGGCATCCCACGTCAGGAAGAATATATGCGTGCACCACCCGGGAGGACCCCGAAACCGCGCGGTAGGGTGTGCCATGTCTCGGCACGGAGGAAAAATGTGCGTCTAAAAATTTACTGTATCAGACGTAGTACCTATGGTTCGACCTCGGGACCCAGCCAGTCGGTCGAAAACACCCCACTAGCCACACATCTTCATCATGTTAACATGGCACGGAGGATAGGTGTGGTTAGCTCCGTCTCGACCAGCCACAACGTCTCTTGTTCTAGGCGATTCTTCTATTTTCCAAGCTTTTTTTAGTTGTAACAACACCACGGCAAGCTAGCGCCGCTCTTCATGTGTGCCCGTGCAAAGGTTAGACGATGGAGAGAAGAGAGAGATCGCAGACCTGGGACCCACCAGTAAGTGAGTCAACGGTCATGCACGTGTAGACGAGGCACTCCCTCTACTCTACTCAATGTAATAGTGTATAAAATCAAGTTATGGGACAAAGCCAACAACCGTTGTTGTTTCAGGCTATCGACTTACGCTTTGTAGTCCAGGTTGCCAGTTCGAATCTCGTCTTTTAGATTTGTTAGTTTTAGGTCCAAATTTGATTAATGACAAGTGGGACCCCCGTGTATTGTTCCGATATTTCAGTGTAGGATGGTTTTTTTTTTAACAAACACTTTGCGCGGTTAGACAAGTAACGGCACAAGTTACACGTATTTTGCAAGTTTACGAACAAAAATGATAGCGGCATAGAATATCACATCCACCCCGCAGCTTAGATGCTATGGTGATACGAGTTTTTACACCGTTGGAAGTGAGATCCAATGGCTTGGGAGTAGTCTTTGTAATTATGCGCAATTTCCAAACTCTCCAAAGGTTTTTTTGCAAATAAAACATTCAGGCCTCGTGTGTGCCGCTGCATCTTGGATCCAACGGCTCCCCGTTGCTCATATTAGGTGCTCCCCGTGGCTTAATTACCCGCTACGGTGATATGAGCATCTAGGTCGTATGATCAGTGATCAGATGGCACATGCGTAGTACTTGTACTTTCTGTGCAATTCCCAAACTCTCTCAGCCGTATATTGCAAAAACATTCAAACCTCCTACTGTGGGCCGTTAGATCTCTGTGAACTCGTATCACCATAGAATCTACGGTGCGGGAGCACCTCGTATTCTCCCGTGCGAGAAAACATAAGGTGCTCTCGCAGCTTGGATGCTACGGTGATACGAGCTTTGAGGTCGTTTGATCTGAGATCCAATGGCACCTGAGCAGTCGTTGTGCTTGTAAGCAGCAGCCGAACTCTTTGGGGGCTTTTCTGCAAAAAAACATTCGAACCACCGAGGAGGCGTTGGGTCACAAATCCAACGGCTCCAAAGAGCTTGTATCACCAAAGCATCCAAGGTGTGGTAGCACATGATATTCTTACATACAGGAGAATATGATGTCCTCCTCCATCTTAGATGCTACGGTGATACGAGCTTCGAGGTCGTTGGATATGGGATCCAAGGGCATCTGAGTAGTTTTTGTACAAATTGTGTGCAATTCTCAAACTCATCAAGGTTTCCTGTAAAAATATTAAGACATCATGCGAGCTGCTATATCTCAGATCAACAAGCTCCAAGCAACTCGTATCAGCATATAGCATCTAAGGTATGGGGGCACATGATATTCTCCCGGGGAGGAGGGGTGGGGGTGCACAACCAATCGATGGTTGGGAGGGTGGGGACAAATATAATCTAAACAACCCTAAACAGAGCTTCACAATTTTATCTAAGGTCGAGGGGGTGACCCCCGACAATCATACTCCGCCTAATTAAACACAACATTTGCATGTACTGTAGTACTAGACTTAATATTCATGTTTCAGTTTCATGTTCGTTTTAAATATTGAATTGAGGACCATGCATGTCTTACATTTTACTCCCTTCGTTCCTAAATATTAGTCTTTTTAGATATTTCAAGTGGACTGGCACATACGGATGTATATAGACATATTTTAGAGTATAGATTCACTCATTTTGCTCCGTATGTAGTCGCTTGTTGAAATCTCTAAAAGACTAATATTTAGGAATAGAAGGAGTATTTTTGAATTCGTGTCATACATGCATGGTTTGGAAAAATAGATGCACTATACTTATTGGATTGTTGTTGTGTTCGTGTGTGGGTGTCTGTGTGTGTGTGTGTGTGTGTGGTCATATGCTTGATACATACAAAGTTTTCTCACCTCCATATTGTTCATCTTTTAAATTTGAATTTGTATTGAAAAACTTAGCAGGGATACCATGAAATGTGAAATCCACGTTGAGATCACTATATCACAAACTCACTCTAATTCAACAACTCGTCATAAATCAATTATCACGTTGAGATTAGTATTTGCAAGGAAAATACGGGCATTGTAATACACATAGAGTCGTTCGGCAACTTAAAAGGTTCCTTTCGTATTCTCGAATGGTAGGACCCAACGGCTTACCAGCCAGACCTTGGCTCGTGTTGATCCTAAAAAAAACCGGGCTCGTGTCCTTCTGGTGGCGTGCGTGGTACGCACATTAGGCAACCCCAACCAGTCGAGCCTCCGCGTTTCGAGTCGAAATATCTGGCGGCCAGAATTCCAGCCCTAGGAAATTCCCCTCATGTCCCCGGTCCATAATGACTACCGATGAAAAACGGAGGGATGCTTTAGTAACTAGACAACGTTACCTACCGTGCCGATCACGGTTCAATTCCCTCGGTCGCCACTCGCCAAGGTCACCCGTCAACTGCATTGCCTAGTACTACTACTACACCAGGATGAGCACAGAATTGAGCCCGTTTGTTCGCGCCTAGTACTTGAGTTAATATATCAGGCAATGCACTGGTACGGAGGGATTATCCTTTTGCTTTGCATATATAACTTGTCTGAAGTCTAACTAAGCAAAATGTTTGACCAAATCCTTTCTTAAGAAATACAACATGACAGATGTATGGCTTGAAAATTTATTGCATGATGCAGGTTATGATATTGTTTCGAATCCTGGATCTTAAATTTCAGAAAATCCAAAACTGGCCATAAATTCTTGAAACTGAGCATGGTCACGTGATATGGCACAAATATTACTTCATAATTTTTTTCTTCAATTTGAGACAAGCTGCTTATGACAAGTTGCACAAATGAAGAGCCAAGGTATTTTGGAACAAAGACCTGTCACGTTAAGGCGAACGCTTTCACTATTGAAATCGTGGGGGTTTACGTGCCGCCACGAGTCCCGCTTCTCATCGGCAGGTGCCGTCCGAGCAAGTGTGTGAGTCGACGGGAGGCGTGCGAGCAGACCGCTGCGTCGGCTGGCAGGGAGGCGTGCGAGCAGACCGCTGTGCAGGCTCACCGGGAGGCGATCCCTTTGACCAGGCTCCGCCGCCCACCATCATCCCAATTGCTCCCACTTTTAATGTCGCCGGCGCCGCAGTTTAAAATCAACCCCGCACTACCCGGTATCGCTACAATCTTCTCTCTTCCTCTCCGATTCTTCTGTCATCTACCTCCAACCAGCCTGACCTAAACATACGCCATGCCACATCACGATGGTCTGCCCTTAGTCTTCCAGTTTCCTGAGGAAGACACCCAGCCAGAGTCTCAAGAACATAAGGCGCTTTGGGACGAGCTTGAACTGGCCTTGCGGGAAGACGCCGCACGTGTCCCCGCTCCCGTTCCGGCTCCCGTCGCCCCGACTGCGCCAGCGCCCATCCCCGTGGCATTGATGGGCTGGGAGCCACACATTGTCGCCGAGCTTGATGCCACGGGGTTCCACGAGGTCCCCGCCGACTTTCACGCGCCCGTGCACCTGCCAGCGCATGCGCCTGCGCGTGCACTGACGCGCACGCCCGTGCTAGTGCCCGTGCAGCTGCCAGCGCATGCGCCTGCGCGTGCACTGACGTGCGTGCCCGTGCCGGTGCCCGTGCACACGAATGTCTCCGCCGCGCCGTTGATAGCGCCTGTCCCCGCGCGGGTGCCAGTGCCCCCCTCAGTGGCATGGATGGCCGTCGTCGACCGCTTTCTTGCACCAACGCCAGTCGCCTCCTCCCGCCAGTTGACTCGCTCCTGGAGACCGAAGTCCAGAACATTGTGGCCTTCCTTGAAGCTAGGGCCAACGTCCAGGAGTACGCCAACAACGGCGCAAGACGCCGCCGTCGCCGTTGGTCAGTGGCCCGACGACACACAGAGCACGGCAGAGGAGCCGCTTCCCACCGCAAGACGCCCCCGCTGCCGCCGCGTAATCTAAATTTGCCATGAAAAACATTCGGATTGTCATGCTTAAAATCTGAATGTTTATCATTTCCATTTATTTTAGATCGATCGTCGTATAATTTAAAGTTGGAGTTAGACTGAACGAAATCTATGGTTTGATCGATTGAATGTTCTGCTAGAGCCGTATCAAATTAAATATAAAACGTCATCAAGCCACATGTATTCCTTGTCATCCAACGACCTAGACTGCTTCAATGTCGAGCGCTCAACACGTTTAGCGTACAGTTAATTTCATGCCAAAAATAGTGCTAATCACATAATAACATGCAAATAATATCCAACTTAATATCCGCATGCACTTAATATACTTCCAAATTAACGTGCATTGCACGTACACACTGACTAGTGCTGCTAGCACGTGAAACTGGTGCCATAACTTATGAATGCGTCCAGATATGGTCAACGGCAACATCGCCTGCGAGTTCTTCGTGTTTGCCCGTGCGTCTAAACGCAGAAGGGTTGGAGAGAAAGAGCGCACATGGAACCCACCAGTAAGTGAAGGTGAATAGTACTAAAAATAATATTACATGTTATCAATTAAATAGGTTGTGGTAATATAAAAACATTATGTGAACAAAGGGAGGTACAACAAACATTGTTGTTCTACGTATGTTGCCTATTGACGTGCCTCTTGAAGGCCCTGGTCGCATGTTCGATCCTCGTCCTTTATTTTTTAATTTGTATATGGGTCCAAATTTGTTTCATGACGTGTGGGCCCCTCGGTGTGTAGTTTGTAGCACTTTAATTTGTGGGTCCAAATTTGTTCCATTCCAAGTGGACTATCGATGTGTAGTTTTGTAGCTTATTTATAATAATTAAAGAGAACAACAGAGTTTGTTGCAATAATACCATGGTGCGACGTTGAAGGCGAGAAAGGACATGCGAGAGAGCGATGACCGAGCCAGAGGGAAATCAACTAGGGGAGTTGCGGGGGTTACAACGGTGTTTCGAGTAGTTGTGGGCCGAATGCTACGAAAATATAATCTAAACCGACCGGAATAAATGCCTACACAAATTAATCCAAGGTTGGAGTGGCCCTCGCAATGTAAATAGCTCCGGCTTTGCGAGGGATGAAGAGGTAGCTTCAATATGTGGAAGATACGGCGTGAGAAAGCGAGGTCAATCGAGAGACATATAGATAGAGAGACAAAGTGAGTGTGGTCCGACATTCATGGAACAAATATATATGCTCTGGAGAGATATTGTCCGATTGAGCTTTTAGCAAGGGTGAGGGCTGTAAGATAGAGCTTGAGAGATGATCCAGTCACAGACATGTAGATATATTTTGTGCGTGGGAGGAAGCAAGGTCGATCGGTCACATAGGGTCGTCGTGCGATCGAAAGAGTGAGACGGGTTGGAGAGAGTGACCTGGATAGACAATGTGCGTGAGAGAGTATACAATGTGAATAAGTCGAATTGGGCTCAAACATGGTGATATATCGTTTTTGTCTGAGAAAGAGCGAGGTCAATCGAGACATACAAAGAGAGAGAGAGAGAGGGAGAGAGCGAGCGTGTCCCGCCATGAGGTCGAAAGAGTGGGGCGGCTTCGATGGACTGACCTAGATAGACAATCTGTGTGAGAGAGTATAGAGTGTGTCGATCGAGGCCCGAACAGAGAGATATATCATTTGTGTGTGAAAGAAAACGAGGTTAAACGAGACTCGGATAAAGAGGGAGATTGAGCGAGTGTGGCCCGCCGTGCGGAAGAAAGAGTGAGACAATCTCGAGGGAGTGACCTAGATAGACAACGTGTGTGCGTGCGCACGAGAGGTTGGGGGGCTAGATAGGCAATGCATGTATTTAGCGCGAGAGGGTGAGAGGGAGAGGGAGAGAGAGAGAGCTCGGCATGGGGTGCAATGGCGGGTGTGTGAGGTAAATACATTTCATAACAGAGTGGAAAAAGGGGGTTGTGTAGTTGAGAGAGTTAGAGATCAAAATATGGAAAGAAAGAATCACTACAGGAAACAGCTACTTTGCCGTCTGCCACGGCGGATGGCAAAGGCTCGAAAGGCGGACGGCAAAGACCTTTGCCGTCAGCCGCGGACGGCAAAAGGCTCCGGCAAAGAAGGCTACGGTAAACAGCTGCTTTGCCGTCTGCTTCCTGGCGGCGGACGGCAAAGAGCCTTTGCCGTCTGCGGCGGACGACAAAGAGGGTGGACGGCAATAATTGCGCTGTCAGTCCGTTAAGTGGCTAACGGCAGACCTTTGCCGTCCGCCGCGGACGGCAAAATTTCTCTGGTCTTTGCCGTCCGCCTTATGATGTCATCTACACGTCACTAGATGGCAGGTTCTTTGCCGTCTGCCACTGATGGCAAAGTGCAGGTTCTTTGCCGTCTGCCACGGACGGCAAAGTCTTTGCCGTCTGCCACTGTAGGCAAACTGACCAAATGGGTCATCTCCCAGGAAGCACAGTTGGCTGCCACGTGGCTTCTTTGCCGTCTGCGGCAGACGGCAAAGAGCTCTTTGCCGTCTGCGGCAGACGGCAAAGAGCTCTTTGCCGTCGGTGGCAGACGGCAAAGAGCCTGCATATTGTCTGTTTTTTCTGTTTTTTGTTAAATCCCACAATTTGCACAGAAAATATATATGACATATAGATATATTTCACAGGCATTCATCACATAAACAAGTTCATACATCATTTCATACATAAACAAGTTCCATCCATCATTTCATACATAAACAAGTTCCTTCCATACATAAAGAAGCACTCCATAGCTAAGGTGACTAGAATGAGAAGACAAGAAGAAGAAGACAAGAAGAAGAAGAGTAGAACAAGCACTCCATCCAGCACATAATGAAATCTGCAAAATGGCAAAATAAGAAAGTTAGAAATGGATCGTTTTTGAGGTAACTAAGGTGAAATGGATCATTTTTGAGGTAACTAAGGTGAAATGGATCGTTTTTTAGCTCACTTAGGTCAAATGGATCGTTTTTGAGCTAACTTTGTTGAAATGGATCGGTTTTGAGCTAACTTTGTTGAAATGGATCATTTTTGAGCTAATTTAGTTGAAATGGATCTTTTTCAGCTAACTTAGGTGAAATGGATCATTTAAGAGCTAATTTAGGTGAAATGGATCGTTTTTTAGCTCACTTAGGTCAAATGGATCGTTTATGAGCTAAATTAGTTGAAATGGATCGTTCATGAGATAACCTAGGTAAGATGGGTCATTTTGGAGTTAACGTAGGTGAAATGGACCATTTTAAAGCTAACGTAGGTAAAATGGATCATTTAGGAGCTAATCTACGTAAAAGGGGTCATTTTTGAGCTAACTTGGATGAACTGCATCATTTATAAGCTAACCTAGGTAAAATGGGTCATTTTGGAGGAAAATAAGCTAACTCTAGGTCATTATGGTAAGCATATAGGAGGAAATAAAGCTAAGTCTAGGTCTTTATGCATTTGTTAAGCAAAACACTAGAGAAACTTACCGTGATCAGGGAGGTGTAGGAGCGGGGTGGCTAGTGCCGCTACCTGGAGAAGGATCGTGCGATGCGTTTCTGGAGTTAAGCTGCACCAAAGATCATTTCCAATGTCTCGTTAGCATTACGACACTCAAATGTTAAGACTACCAAGTAATGTCCATTCAAACTAAACTCACCGTGCTCCCAGGAGCAATCACTGGCATCGGCGGAGCGGGCTGACCGGACTTCTCGCACACAGACTGCACATTTGGTTTTCAGAACAGAGTCATACTAGTTAGTAATGAGACTCAAATGTTAAGACTAGCAAGTAATCTGCAGAAGAAACTTACCACAAGGAGCTCGTACATGGCCCTTGCCTGCATGTCATTCCGTGCCCTCTCCTCCTCCATCATCTTTCTCGTCCTCTCCTCCATCTCCCGCTGCCTCTCCGCCGCCTCCGCCAGAAGTTTCTCCGTTCTATCTCTCTCAGTCTGTATAGCAGCCTGCAACACCACTCACATGACCATTTGTAATCATTGATGGAAGCGCACACAATGTAATGGAGAAAGATAACTGAGTACGTATCACTAACCTTGATGGCGAGTTGCACTGGCCGTTCACGAGGCCTTATCTCAGGAGCGGAGCTCGACTGGCACGCCTTGATCTCCGGGAGAGTGCTAGGACAACGGATAAGTCCATCTCCAATGGCTATGGAGCCATGGGACCTCCCGCCACCAGATATCATCACCAGCTCTGGATCAATGGGACCCTGGCTCGGGTTAAAGTCCTCCCCTTTCCTCGCCTTCCCCTCATCTCTATATCTCACGAGCTTGTTGTGGGAGGAGATGTTGGTGAAGTTGTTTGCATCATCGAGGTCAGACTGAGAGAAAGCCTTGACTTTCTTGAAAGAGCCAGTGTGGGCCATGGCATACAGGTCGTACACCTCTGGCACCTTATCCGCCTTATTGTGGCGTGCCTGAAAGAGAGAAACAATGAAAATTAGTAATTAAAGGGCTCAAGCTAGCATGATGAATGAATTGCATGAATCATATAGCAAACCACATACCCAGTTGCGCCCGAACTGATATAAGTTGGAGTTGCCTTGATGGTGTGGCACACCTTCCATTTGGGCACGTTTGTCCTTGGCCTGGTTGTGGAGGGCTAGCCATTCTTGTGAGCACCACTCATCGACCAACACCTCCCAACAATCCATCCGATCCGCACACCATCTCGGAGGCGCCTAAGTTAGCAAATAGAAACTTGAGCTCTACGGCTAAGAATTACTAAATGAAGGAACTTAAGTAGAAGGCCTTAAGAATTACCTTCATGTACTGCTCCTTACTCAGGAACTTATCGCGGCACGCCGACTTGGTCTTCTTGATACCACGCAAGGCGTAGTAGTCTCGAACAGCCTGCACCCGAGCCTCGTGCCGTAAGTTCTGGAGTAGGCGCTTGCAGACGTTCTGGATAACATTTACGCTGTCCTCCTCGTATCCCTCCTCACACCTGTAGAATGTCTGCAATCAAATGAGACAATATTGATTAGTACAATTAATAACTAGCTAGTTGAAGATTTTGAAATGTGTAAAGGAGAAATTACCCAGAACGTCCTGATCACCATGTCTGCCCTCGTGTCGCACAAGACACCGTCGATAATGACATCCGGCGGGGCCGGGGCAGCCACGTAGTGCTCCCAGCTCAACCCAAGCTCTGGAAGCCGACCCTCACCAGGCAACGTGACAAACCCCGGGAAGTTTTGCCGGCAAAGAACTCCAAGGACGGAGTTGGGCCGGCGGACACTATGATGGTGGTCCCAACCCCTGCAGCATGACAAGGCCAACGCATTAGTTATTTGAAGAAACGTGAATGCAGAAGGTACAAAAATATTAAATGCACTTACGTACCTCTCCCCATCAGGGAAGATCAACCACCTCTGCTCGCGGGTCGCCGGCACGGACGGGAGCCGTGTAGCACCACGCTGGTACACGGTGCCACCCTCCTCCTCAAGATCAGTCGGCTCCCCGCCATCACCAGCATGGCCACTCGGCTCCTCGGGCTGATCCGGCCAGGTACCCCATCCGGACGTGTGCTCCTCCGGGGTCTCGTGGGCCGAACTCTCATGGGCCAAAGGCCAGTCGACCCGAGGCTCGTGGGCCCAAGACCCGTGGACCGGAGGCTCGTGGACCGGAGTCCGTGTAGCCTCCTCCTCGGACGAGTCCACCCTAGCAGTCACGTGCTCGGGTGAAACAGCTGGGGGTGGCGGCGAGGAAGGTGCCCTAGCAGTCACCCTACCTCCTCTCCCGCGACCACGTGCCCCACCTCCTCTCTTCCTACCTCGTCCCCTGCTGGGCACCGCGGTCGACGAAGAAGGGCCCGGCGGTGTGGACATACTGTCCAGCAACGCTCGGCGGAGAGGTACGTCTGGAATCGAAGACCTCAGACCACGCGCCGACGAAGAAGGGGCCTTGGCGCGCTCCCGACCAGCGCCCACCATCTTTCAACACCTGCCATGACAAACAGTAAACGAAATTAGTACAACATAAAAAAAGACCGACATGAATAATAATATGTGTATCACTTAAGTGTATCATCATCAAGTACAACATAAAAATTTTTAATACCTGACACTACTAATAATCTCGATCAGTATCATCAATAAATGCATAATCATCATCATCACTATAATCAATGACGGGCTCATAGGGTTCAGTGGCATCAACATGTGCAAGGCCACCTTGACGTAATCGGTGAAGCAATGACAGGTCATCCGCAGCAGTAACCTCTTCTTGTTCCGGCTCTTCTTGTTCCTCCTCTGGGGTGATGTCGGATTCACTGTCGCTGTCTACTTCAATGTTTTGGGGTGAAGTATAGCGGTTCTTGAAACGCTATTTGGAAAGACGTGTCTCTTGGAAGAATTCTCCTTCATATGTGTCTGGGTTAATGTGAGGTTCATAATCCTCTTCCTTTGGGGGAGATAGTCTAGCACGTGGCGGCACTTCATAAACGACATCCCAACCTTTCAGATTTGGATTAGTTTGGCAGGCCCACGGTAGATAGAATACTTGGGTCGCCTGTTGAGCCATAATATAGACATCAGGAACATCTAAATGGGTGCTTTGGTTGATTTCAACTAGCCCTATATGTTCATGAGTCCTTCTAGTCTCCTTCGGCTGAAACCAATAACATTTGAAGACTACGACATTCAGTGGGTTTTCACCATAGAATAGAAGTTCATAAATTGCTTCAACTCTCCCATAATACTCGGTACCTCCTTCGCCGATAGCAGATACACAACAATTTGTAGACTTTCGGTCAGCCATAGATAGCTCTTTGCCATAGGTACGAAAGCGATACCCGTTGATGTCGTATTTTTCAAATGAACGGACCTTATAGTCAAAACCATTAGCGACTTGTCTCAATTCGGCGTCCATAGACTCTGAATTAGCCTACAAGTTTAATATGAAAGGATTGTTGCATTACGCACAAATTAGCGAATGAAACCGGGATAGCCGCCTACAAATTAGCCTACAAGTCTAATAGAAATTACCGTTTGTTTGAACCAAGAGATGAAACCGGGATAGCCGCCTCCTTGCTTTGCGAGAAGCTCATACTCTTCGAGAGAATCCTTTTGGATCACCGCTCCATACGAGAATAAGGCGACGTATCGACTGTATGAAATATCCAGGAATAAGAGCAGTTCAAAGGAAATAGAAGTTGCGAAACTATGTACCGAGAACTTACTCGATGTACGGCCGCACTTCTATCAGGTTGTTGAAGATATACAACGAAATGGTCCGCCATTGTTCGTTATCCAAAGATACTGGATTTGAAACACTGGCTGGTGCGAGATTCCCTTTGAATAGGCTGAGGTTAGATCCACCCTTTTTAGGGTCGTTAGCATTGTACCGAGGCTTCGGATTATGCAAATGACGATTTTTGGCTTCGTAGTGTGCTGTCACGAAGTTTGCCGCCTCCTCAGTGATGAATGCCTCAGCCATCGATGCTTCAATTCTACGTTTATTTTTACATTTTTGTCGAAGCGTCTTCTGCATCCTCTCAGTTGGGTAGCACCAACGATTTTGCACGGGCCCCCCCAATCTTGCCTCGGTCGGGAGATGCAAAATCAAATGTTGCATTGGATTAAAGAAGCCCGGTGGAAAGATCTTCTCTAACTTGCAAATCAACTCCGGCGCCAACTCTTCCATTTCTTCTAGCACGCCAGGCGATAGTTCTTTCGCACAAAGAACACGGAAGAAATAGCTGAGTTCTGCCAGTACTAGCCATTCATCCTCAGGGATGAAGCCACGCAACATCACCGGCATTACCCGCTCAATCCATATGTGCCAATCATGACTCTTGAGACCAAATATCTTCAATTTATCAAGACTGGCTCCCCTCTGTAGATTCGCTGCATACCCATCGGGGAACATCAACTGCATTTTCACCCACAAGATAATTTCCCTCATAGCTGGCCTTCCAAGATTGAACCATGCCTTTGGCTTCATCCAGTTCTGCTTTCCTTTCGGTTCTTTCATGTTTTGTAACGGCCTATCACATAGCGCCTCCAGACCGACTCTAGCCTTAGTATTATCCTTTGACTTCCCATCTATGCCGAACAATGTACCAAAAAGTGCCTCGGCGATATTCTTCTCAGTGTGCATCACGTCGATGTTGTGTGGGCAAAGGAGGTCTTTGAAGTAAGGCAGATCCCATAAGCATGTTTTGTGAGTCCAGGCGTGCTTAGAATTATACCCCTTGAAGTACCCTGGACGCTCTGGATCTGGCTCGAGAGCATTTAACTGATCCAGGGTCTGTTGGCCTGTCAATGCATGTGGTGCAGAGTTTTTGACAACTCTACCTCTGATGAAGTTCTTCTTGTCTTTCCTGAACTTATGGCGAGGATTCAGGAACTGTCTATGCATGTCGAAGCAAGAAAACTTGCGACCGGCCTGAAGCCAACGAAACTCAAGAGCTCCCTTGCATGTGGGGCACGGGAACCTTCCATGCACACACCAGCCAACGAATAGCGCATACGCCGGCAAGTCATGCGTCGAGTACATGTACCAGACACGCATTATGAAGTTCCGTTTGCTATAGGCATCGTATGTCTTGAACCCATTATCCCAGGCTTCTTGCAATTCGTCCTTAAGCGGTTGCATGTACACATTCATATTTTTCCCCGGATAGTTGGGCCCTGGAATTATCAACGTCAGGAAAATGTTCTTTCTTTGCATAATCTGTCCGGGGGGGAGATTGAGTGGAAAGACAAATACGGGCCAACAACTGTATTGGGCTGCCGTCATACCAAACACACTGAACCCATCCGTGCTGATGCCGACTCGAGGATGCCTCGGATCTGCCGCTTTGTCACAATGTAATTCATCAAACTTTTTCCACGCAACACCATCCGATGTGTGTACAATCATCAGATTCCCATCTGCATCTAGTTTGGTTCTTTTGCCCGTTTTGTGCCATGTCATCTGTCTGGCCGTCTCTTCGACCATGAAAAGACGTTGAAGTCTTGGTACGATTGGCATATACCGAAGAACACTAACGGGGATTTTGGTCTGTGTCTTCTCACCCATACCGTTGTCTACCACAACATACCTGGAAGACTTGCAAATGGGACAATAGTTCAAGTCCGCATAGTCAAGCCTAAACAAGACACATCCTTTCTCACAGGCATGTATCTTATCATAGGGCATCTTCAGTGCACGGAGGATTTTGTCCGACTGGTACAGGTTTGCAGGCATTACATGGCCTTTGGGTAGAAAGCGTCCAAATACTGTCATCATTACATCGTAGCATTCTCTGCCCAAGTTGAACTGAGCCTTCAGAGCCATTACTTGTGAGATGGCATCCAACTGACAAAGCTCCGTGTGCTCATGGAGCGGACGTTTTGAAGACTCCAACATTTCATTGAAGGCCTTTGCAGATTCCTCCATCTCCTCGTCCGAATCCCGAGCATCATCAAAGTCTTGCACCATGTTTTCCATCCCGGTACCATGCTCGTCGGTGCGACGACGATCCACCTCAGCTCGGTCACGTTGGGCAGACTCATCATGAAATGTCCACACCGTATAATCGGGCGTAAAACCACTCTTCTGCAGGTGTTTGCCCATTTCAGCCTCTGTCCTCTTTTCCCAATTGCTGCACCGTAAACAGGGGCACCAGGTTTTCCTCTGGCCATTTGCAAATGCGGCTTGCACAAACCCCTTGGTTTTTGTGAACCATTCAGTGCTCCATTTGTTCTGACCAGTGTGATCGGTGTACATCCACGCACGATCACTCATCTTGACTTTCAGAGCTACTAGACACACAACAAATATATATATATAATTCAGCATGTATGTATTCATCAGTTGATCTACTTTGTCAATTTTATTACGTCCATGCAACCTACACTCTAATAGGTAATGATAGGTCCTAATCCCACCCGAGTATGTTTAGATTGGGTTCATTTTCCCATGCTATGCCCCGGGTCCTACGCAAAATTTCGGCAGCACCTCCCCGCTGTTCTCTTGATACATGTCTCTGCAATAAACAGAGAGGATGTGTACCCGGAGAACAACAGGGGAGGCACTGACGAAATTTGTGCGTCGGATCCGGAGCAAACCATATGGGAAAACGAACCCAATCTAAACATACTCGGGCTGTCCATGGATAGCGTTGGACAATTCGAAAGAATCAAGGTTATAAATATGCAAATGCATGAATATTTATAACTATGACGCTTTCGAACGGGAGACACATATTGGTTACGCATACTGATGATTCAAGACACATATATATCTAGCTATCAAGTTTCATCGGAATAGATCAAATAATTAATGGGGGAGGAGGACATGTCATTTGTGCTCACCCACGAACGAAGGGGCAGAGCTCGTCAAACGCACGGCGAGGTCGTCGAACACCAAACCTCGCAGTGATGAAACAACTGCACATTTAAAACTACCCGATCAACACAATTATATATGATGTTTTTCATAACAAAATCGAAAGATATATGACCTAACTAATAATTCACAAATATATGACCCCGTCGGCTTCTGGAAGGCCAAAGAACACCTTTTCGGGAGGTGTCGGGGGTCGGGGTGTCGTGTCGGTCTCGGGGTGCCGTGTCGGGGTCGGGGTCTCGGGGTCGGGGTGTCGGTCGGGGTGCCGGGTCGGGGTCGGGGTGCCGTGTCGGTGTCGGGGTCGGGGTGTCGGGTCAGGCTCGGGGTCGGGGTGTCGGGGTCGGGGTCGGGGTCGGGGTCGGGGTCGGGGTCTCGGGGTCGGGGTCGGGGTCGGGGTCTCGGGGTCGGGGTGTCGGGGTGTCGGGGGTGTCGTGTCGGGGGTCGGGGTGTCGTGTCGGTCTCGGGGTGCCGTGTCGGGGTCGGGGTGTCGTGTCGGTCTCGGGGTGCCGTGTCGGGGTCGGGGTCTCGGGGTCGGGGTGTCGGGTCGGGGTGCCGGGTCGGGGTCGGGGTGCCGTGTCGGTGTCGGGGTCGGGGTGTCGGGTCAGGCTCAGGGTCGGGGTGTGGTGTCGAGGTGTGGTGTCGGGGTCAGGGGGTCAGGGGGTCTTCTCATTCTTCTACTACTTCTACTTCTTCTCATTCTTCTACTTCTTCTCATCCCCCGTCTTCTTCTTCTTCTTCTTTCTCCTCCTCCTCCTCCTCCTCCTCCTCTTCTTCTTCTTCTTCTTCTCCTCCTCCTCCTCCTCCTCCTCTTCTTCTTCTTCTTCTTCTTCTTCTTCTTCTTCTTCTTCTCCTCCTCCTCCTCCTCCTCCTCCTCCTCCTCTTCTTCTTCTTCTTCTTCTTCCCCCTTCTACTTAACCTAAACCTAAACTAAAAACCTAAACTAATTAAAACTAAACTAATTAAACCTAAACTAATTAAACTAAATAACCTACACTAATTAATTCTAAACTAAAAAACTTAAACTAAAAAACCTTATCTAAACAGGAAAAAAAACAAAAAAAACAGAAAAAAAAATGGGATCGAGGGGCTCACTGTGGGGGGTGGCGACGGGTCGGGGAGGGGCCGGCGACGGGGGGCCGGGGCGGGGCGGTGGAGGAGGCGGGGCGGCGGGGGGCCGGGGCGGGGCGGTGGAGGAGGCGGGGCGGCGGGGGGCCGGGGCGGGGCGGGGGAGGAGGCGGGGCGGCGGGGGCCCGGGCGGCGGGGGGGCCGGGCGGCGGGAGGCCGGGGCGGGGCGGTGGAGGAGGCGGCGGGGGGCGGGGGGCCGGGGCGGCGGGGGGCCGGGGCGGGGGGGCGACGGGGCGGTGGGGCGGCGGGGAGCCGGGGCGACGGGGCGGCGGGCGGCGGCGGCGGCGGGGTCGGAGGAGAAGGGCGCGCGAGGACGAAGTGAGTAACGGGCGGGGCAGGTGCCCTCTTTGCCGTCAGCCAGCCTTTGCCGTCCGCCTTTTTGCCTCTTTGTCGTCTGCTAGCGGACGGCAAAGAGGTGGGCCGTTAAGATTTTTTCAAACGAGCGGGGGGTGGGGGCCACCACACTCTTTGCCGTCTGCCAGCGGACGGCAAAGATTCTTTGTCGTCTGCTGGCGGACGGCAAAGAGGTGGCTGATGGCAAAGAGCTTCTTTGCCGTCAGCCTTTTCTTTGTCGTCCGCTTACGTGTAGCTGATGGCAAAGAGCTTCTTTGCCGTCAGCTAGCAGACGGCAAAGAGCTGGCAGATGGCAAATTAGCTGATTCCAGTAGTGAATGGATGTGTGTTGGAAACCGATAGCTTCCGATACAGGAAGATTGACCGATACAGGAAGTATGTACCATGTGTGCGGGGGGGGGGGGGGGGCTAAAAACAACATTTGAATGTAGATAGTACGAGACTTAATGTCGATATTTCAATTCGGTGTACATTGTAAGATTTGAACTGAGGACCATGCATATGGGTAATTATTTCGAATTTGTGCCATACTAGGTTTCGAAAAGTTGACATTGACTCGATTTGTTGTGCTATTTTGTAGGTCATATGTTTGAATCCATCCAAAAGTTTTCTCACTACCATGGTGTTCATCATATACATATGAATTTGTATTAAAAAAGTA
Organism: Aegilops tauschii subsp. strangulata; assembly: GCF_002575655.3. Lineage (NCBI taxonomy): Eukaryota > Viridiplantae > Streptophyta > Magnoliopsida > Poales > Poaceae > Aegilops > Aegilops tauschii. The sequence goes on from NC_053035.3 coordinate 120,391,162, forward strand.
GCGTGGATACAGTGAAATGCGAAATCCACGTTAGACACACACTCTAATTCAAATAACTAATTATGTGACACACACTCTAATCCACGTTAGCGTGGATACCGTTTCGATTTTTTTCAAATAACTCCTCATTAATTAATTTATAGTATCTCGTTTCGAATGACTAATTATTGCAAGGAAAACACGGGCATGGTAACACATACAGATTCGTTTGCAAATGAAAGAAGATTCGTTTGCATTCTCAAAATGTAGGCGCACCAGGGTCGTGTCGTGGTGGTCGCGTGTGTCGGACGGACGCGTAGCACCCAGCCACCCACCCCCACCCTCCCTCACTCCCCTCCCCCCAAAAGGACGATGACAAAATAAGTCCGCGCTTCCATGTGTCGGATTGAAATATCTGGCGGCCCCAATTCCAGCCCTGCAAAATCTCCCTTCTCCACCGTCCCCTTTCGCACCCAGATTGCTCAAATCCCTAATTCGCCGCCAACCCAAGAAAATTTTGAATCGCCCCTCGTCTCGTCTCTTTCCCCACCTTTGTGCAGGACGACGATGACGAAGACGACGGTCGCGCTTCACCACCGCACCGGAGCTACCTCATCTACGCCCTCGTCCACCGCACCGGGTGGTCCACCGACAACGTCGGCCGCCGCAACTGACGTGCCTCACAGACACCGACTTCCACCGCATCAGGTGCGCTTCACCGACTCCATCTCCCAACTCACCGGGGCTACTTCACCGAGCACATCGTCGCACCTCCGCCCCTCGAGGCCGCTGGGGCTTCACCAACGGTCTCGTCCACCGCATCGTAGCGCTCTGCTGCCACTCAAGATCTGCATCCGTGCGCGGCCAGCCAACGCCAGTGCATCACCCTCAACGGATCTGAAGTGACCCACACTCTAGCTAGGCAAGCATGCCCAAACGCCGGCCCGAACTAGGTATCCACACATCACTCCCTTGTGCACTGTTCCGACGATGTTTGGATATCCTTTCACTGCTCTCTTAGCTTACACGCCTATCCAACTCTGACTTTAACTCTTATTTCTTCTGGAGATATCATCTGAAACAAGCAAATCCATTTTCTAGCGAAGCATGACGGCGCTACGGGATCTGGTACCCATCCTGCACACCCGTATAACCTTGTAAGTATCTGTCCTCAGGTAGAACAGCAAGGTCGATTCCTCTTATTTGATCAGCCATTCGCCGTGTCAAAAATGCAGAGGGGGATGCAAGGAGCACAAGGTCTACACATCCAAGCAAGTGGTAATATGGACTTGTACATGGAACATCCCAAGCGCAAGCAGAGCTGCAGTGAGCCTGTACAATGAGCTAGCGTAAGTCACTGCATTTCATTTAATTCATACTAGCATTCGTGTATGATTTGTGTGCAGTGGCGGATCCACGAATTCAAGTTACCAGGGGCGAACATTTAACTTAAAAAATACGAAGGCACTTGCACTCCGGAAATCAACATAACTTGAGAAATGTGAAGCTACATGCACTTTGAAAACCAGCTAATAATCCAAAATAGTTCAGATTATAAACACTAAATGATGCAAGCACCAAAAAACACAAAATGCAACATGGTGTACAAGGACTACAAACATGGTCTGTACCTGCTTGAATTATTCGTTCTCTGGCTGAAAATATCGAAGTGTAATTGCACCTATAACTAGTGCGCAAACTGCATATCAATATATCTATCCTGCACAAGTATGCCAATAGTTTCAAACAACAGATTAGAAAGGTATTTATGCTACGTTGTCATGATACGGGGACTTTCTTGTAGATGGCCTCGACGTTTCCTCAAGCCATGAAAATGCACTATAATTTGCTTGTCATCAATGCCTGCAAATCTCTATGTCTCTCTCAACATAGCAGATCATCATTGGACACTAAATCCTTCAATGGGAGCTTGCAAAATGCTTGCATTAGATGCCTCACTAGACACTATATGTTCATCACCAGGAGCATGTAAAATGTTTGCATCAAATCCTTCATTAGCAGTTTGTTTATTAGACACTTCAGGCTCAAGAACAACATGAGCTTGGATGTTTGCACCGGAAACTTGATTAGATACATCAGATTCAGTCAGTTCAGTATTGATTGGGGGAGTTATAAAATAAGTAGAAATTGGTTTCATTTTCTCATAGATTCCCTACATACAAGCAGTTTTACAACACCGATAGGTTTAACTATTAGCCAGAAATTAAAGAGTTGAATTAGATATAATCAGGGATGTGATGTACGTGCTCGTTGCGCATGCTACTCTTGCAAGCTGCGACAGTCCGTTTGCGCAAGCTCGATGCCATGCCCGTGCTGCCGCCGCTGCCTCCCACGCAGGCTACACCCAGGGTTGGATCTTCATCTTCTTGTCCTTCCGTTCGCTTGAAGCCCGGCGACCGCCCTCCAACGAGGGCGCGAGGAAGTGATGTGTCGGTCTGTCCAGCGGCGGCTAGGTTAGGAGCGAACCAGACTGAAGGCTAGAGCGGATGAATTGGGATTTTCCTGCTGTCGATCGATATGGGAGGCGCTCGTTTGGGCCGCGAGCCTGTTATAGGGCCTGCCTTGCACTTATGTTATTGTCCTATCCAAATTGAAACATTTTTCTTCATTTTTTACATTGCCTGCTCGTGCGTTGGGACGAACAAAACTAGCCTGGGCCACCTGGACGACTCAGACTAGGTGCACACTTTCGAGCCACCCGAGGCGGCCTCCCATACCAGCTCCTATGGTGGCGTCGCCCCTTTTGCGTGTATGATAGGGGTAGTGAAAAATATTCCAGTGGCGCTTTTGATTTACCCACAGAATAGTTGAATTGCTTGTTTCTATGAACTGAGTTTGCCAATAATGTGAAGGATGCCAGTCTTTTCATCCTATTGTAGATTGCTTAGATCTCGATATACCAAAAGTAATCGCATGAAATATATAGTAAAAGCCAGTGTGATGTGTGTGGCTACAACTAGTCTGACTACACGTCCTCATATAACATATCAAGGACGCATCATCTTACCAGATTAACCATTTGACTTACCAATGCAGTGTGGGAAGAAAGAAGTATTGGGACTGCATATCCAAGCAATTGATGCCATGGACTCCTTCGTACAACCTTGTAAGCAAAAAAGAAGTTGCAGTGTGCCTGTACAAAGAACTAGCGTAAGTTCAGTTACCTCCTTCTCGGAATTTTAGTTAGCCACTTATTGCAAAATTGTTCAATTACGTTGCTTGGCTTAATTTAGTTTGCTACTGATTACATAATGCCACAGCTTGTTAATCCTATTATAGACTGCACATATCTATGTGTTTGATACTTACTGTTAAGAATTGCCTGTTTGCCTGAACTTAAATAGCTACTTGTTTGTTTAACTGCTTTGCTGCTGCAACAATGGGTTACAATGATGATAATAACTACTTTTCAGCATCGAATTGAAACTCTTTAATTCCTTGTTTGTTTAACTCGTTTGTTGTTATAACTCCCAGTTGAGATGTTTTGCTAACTTCAACTTTTCTGAATCCAATCGGAACTTTAATGGCAAAAAAGTTAGCCCAAGATCAAAGAGCGAGGTCCCCATGGACGTTGTATCATCCCACAGCAGTGGCACCGGCCCAATCGTGCATTATGAATTGCCAACTGTTGATGCTCTAGAGGCTAAACTAGTGGTAGAAAGAGATTCTGCTTCTGCACTTAGAGATGAAGTTGACATGTTGAGGAAGCAAACATCACAATCAGTAGCAGTACTGAAGACAACCATTAAATATTTGGTGGATTTCAAAACGAAGCAAGCTGAGACTGACCACATTGTTAAGGTCCTGAAGGAAAAAAGGAAATTAAATTCCCACTTGGTAAATAATAGGTGAAATGTTCTTTCCATCGTTGAATAACCTTTGTGTTGTTTGTTCATGTAATCAATCAAACCATTTGTTTTAGAGATCATGTAATAATTGTTTTTTTTTGGTTTGTAATTTTATTTGAGCACAAGTCTGTATTAATTGATAAGACTCGGAGACATTTTATTTTGATTGTTGTGCCAGACCTACAAATATGCCAATCGGGCTAAATGTGCATTCAGCAATAATAGTAGTATAGATGGACCATAAGTGGCACGCATCGGAAAGGGCCAAGATGCTATAGTAGCTTGGCTAAAAAAGGATGTTGTTGTAGCAAAGAAAAGTACAGCGGCCTGGTTTATGTATGTTAGTTGATATTATTGATCCATATACTCTATAAGTGTTTATATGTCTGTTAGTTCTGTACATTCTTGGTTGATTGACTCGGTATTTGAATCTTGATACATCGCTTGTGTACATATCTAAATGGGAGTACACATTATGCTGCGTGTGACATTTGAGTTGGACATGAAGTGTTCCAAATATTCGAATTCACCTTAAACTGGATTCTAGCTTCTGAATTTGAGTATCGGCATTTGTAAACCATATTCATATATGACAGTGGAATACATCTTTGTCGTCCATTTGAAGATATATAAAAACACATAGAATGATTTAAAAAGATTTGTATAGGAATACAAACTGGATTCGAATTTAGTTGCCAGGGTAAACGTGGATGCTTATTGTCCCAAAATTTGAAAGAAGCGGCAAAATGTCCACTCCCACGTCGGCTGCCTGAAGCCAAGTGTTTGGGAGATGGAAATTACTGTCTACCCATTACACGGACAATCCATCGGCCCGATTTCCACTGCTCTAAATAGGGGTAGGATAGTAACTTCAATTAGACGTGACACGACCGCCTCTGAGCCCATTCTGACACGGTGGGCGCCAAACATGGGCGGCAAAACACATTTGATTCAAGCTTGTCCCAAAGACCTCTGTTTCTCCCTCCATTTCCCCATTCATACACGGTGGGCGCCAAAACAAACTCGACTCGGCCGAAATCGATGTAGGCAAATATTTTCAATAGGGGCAGGTTTGTAACTTCACTCAGACGTGACACAACCGCCACACAACCGCCCTACCTGTCATCCCCGTTCATACACCGTGGGCGCCAACCATGGGCGCCAACCACCCTCTCCTCACCCGAAATTGCTCTGGGCAAATATTGGCGAGATGCGAGATTACCGTCGTATCCCCAACCGACGAGACGTCCAAATTTTAAACGGGGGCTAAGTTCGTAACTTTCCCATATTTCAGACAGGCGCATCCCAAAAACATGGTTCCCCGTACCTCTCCCTCCATTTTCCCATTCATACACCGTCCGCGCTAGAACACCATCCCCACACCAGCCTCCGTCCGCCACCCCATCCATCGCCACCGTCCTCCACCACATCCATCGCCACCGTCCTCCACCATGCTGGAGCGCCTACCAAGACCGCGTCGTCCACTGCTAGAGATGGACGTTTCTCATCCACGGCGACGGACCAAGAGACTTGCATCACGTCCTCTCGCTTCATCGGCGTCGTCGTCCTCTTTGCCGGGTTCGCTGACACAACCTTCTCTTCCACCGCAATGGGACTTATCCCCCGATGTACCCGTCTACCGTCACAGATCTGCTTCAACACCACCGACAGCCATCGCACCCCCGATGCCTACACGGCGCCGCAAGAGAGGTGGTACTTCATATCTCCTCAACTTTTTTATCTCAACCAGAAAATAGATCTTAACTTGGTTACTCTACTTTCTTTTCAGCTCTTAGAATTTAGTTCTTAGTTCAAAGCAAACAATGGCTGCTAAATATCATTTCTTTGGTTTCCCCCTTTTATGATCACTATACGACCATAATATGTGCTTCGTGTCATAATAGCACTGCTCGACCCATCAAACTAAACAAGCTTAGTTGTTCAAATACGAATCTGGTATTATTAAAACAGATTTGTTTAATTGGTCAGCTAAATGTTCCTAAATTAGTTTCGAAAATGCATGTTCACCGCTCGGGTTTGTATCTCTACAGGGTGCCCATGGTGGGCCGGCCCACCCTGGGATTTTGGGTCGTCCCAGGCCCCGATTCCCCACTGTTCTGCTGCGCGCTTCCGATCTCTACTTGCCCCCAGCCGCCTGCCTCGCCAGCGACTTGCCATCCCCGAACGGCATGACTCTAGGAGGAGACGCCAGACTAACAGGAGGTCAGGAGCCGCTCGCCCAACAGCGTCACCGCTGCCCGGGCGCGCCGCCGTGCCTACCTTCCCAGTCCGTTCAGGGCTCAGGCGTGCAGCACCCACTAAGCCAACCCGATTTATCCTGAGATAAGTCCTCAACACTCAGCAGCCACTCCTCATCACCCATTTTCTAATTGATTCATTACTCATTAGGCAGGACTGTCATTAGGGTTTGTTGTGTGCTCAGTGCTACCTACACTTAATGGTTCAGATGTATTTCGGTAATCTTTAGTACCTGTAAAGTTCACAGGGTTTTCAAAATTCCGGCCCTAGGAACAGACACTAGTCATTTTGGATTGTTGGTCGTAGTGACACTGACCCAGATTACTACTGCAAGCCAGGTTTGTTGAAAATTTTACTTGTCTTTCTTACTCATTCGATATAATATCCAATTATTCACGTCGATTAGTTGCCAACAATAAGTGCTAGACAAACTTCTTGATTCAGATTTTGGACGGTCTCTTACTGCAGTTACAATTCTGCATACTTGTCCTAGTGAGCTCACAACTAAATGATTGATTCACTACATCTATGCTTGCCTTGTCATATTTGTTGTCAATATTCTTTTAGGGTGGACCACCCTGTTTCTAAATACTGCAACCGTAGACATGAGTGAATAGTATTTCTCTATGTGATCTCTTCCATCATGTGTGGGCAACGAACACTGCATTGTATAGAAAGAAAGTGTCATTTCCAGCTTTTACATAGGCTTCGATCTTTTACATGGAATACAATCTGCCTACTTGCTTTGTGTCGCACTACCAACACTCCACCCTTGAAGCTAAACATTATGCCACTCATAATTCCTTAGTTTATTTGTTCAAATACGAATTTCATATGATTCTACTGTTCCTACTTCAGTTTTGAAATGTGTGTCTGCCTGTTATAGAGACATAAGGGGTTTGTATTTCTGTGTGTGGTCTGGTCAGCACGGTTGGGGGGTGAACTTTGCATATGCAGGGGTTTATAGGGAGACACTCTTCGAGTTGAATCCGCAATGCATTCCATAGATAATCTGACTACTTTTTATGTTTTCATGAATCTTAGATTCTGAACAGCATCATAATGATTATAAGCTTGCGCGCATGAAAAGAATAAAGCAGAACAATGTCATGGCTGTCAAACTTGGCATTAAGGGAATGAAATCAAGTCTGGATGCAATGCAATGCAAACACTCTCCACCTACAGATTCATGCTCAGAATATGATCCTAACAGTGATTCTGAGCTAGAGGGAGACCTAAGTCAATGTAGCTCCCTAGTGGAGGAGTCAGAGGAAGATGCCCTATCTTATTCACCCATCAAGGTGCTTGCTCTAACTTTCCAAGGTTATATTTGTCGCACATATCTTGCAACCGATGCTTTGCATTGCTTCTACTTTGTTAAACTGCCATTAGCTTAGTTTACACATCGTGTATGTGATACGCCCTGCCTATCCATTTTCAGTACATATTCCATCTGTCATCATACCATATTTAGCCATTCAAATGTTGTTCTTCTGTATTAGACGTTCAAAAGGAAGAGGGCGATTGCTGATCGTGGAGGAGCACAAGCAAAGTATTTGGAAAAGGTAGTGGCACCTGATAAATCAAATAGCCCATTAGGTGTAGTTGCAATATCACCAGACCCACAATACACCCCAACTCTAGCAGACTCTAGCCCTACTACACCGGTCATTTCTGATGCCCCAACTCAGCAGACCCCAACTGCAGCAAACATTATGATTATGCCAGTTGACATAGCACCAGCTCTACGACGCAAAACCCCCATTCCAGCAAAGAGTACACCAAATCCAGTTGCCAAATCCCTTTTCGAACCAGAGAGAGCCCCAATTGCAGCAAATAGGACCCCTGTTCCATTTCTTCCCAGTTTAGAAGACAAAGCTTATATTGTTGTCAGGAACTTTGTGCGCATCTTTCCTTCATGGAAAGATTATACCGCAGACACGGAACAATTTCCAGTCTTCCTCCGCAACTTACACGTAAGTAATGTACTGATGTTATTCATGGTCATTACTGCATATGTTTCTGCTGACAGAAGACACAAGATTTCATTCTTTTAAATAGGCGAGGACCAAACTGGACTGTGAAGACGAGCAAGGGTTGGTTGCGCTTTTCAAGCACTCGTTGATGAAGTATCATTCCTACCTGGGGCAAGCGCACTTCGATGGCAAGCCTCTAAACGAAATTTCTGTAAAGTCTCCGGTGCTACATTTATCCGATGGTGACTGGAATAATCTTGTTACACATTGGTCTCGGCTGCAGCGTAAGGTACTATCTATGATATCACATCACAATTTGAACTACATTTCTGCATTTGCCTTAACGTCTCACTTGTACGAAAAATGTTAGCAGAAGAACATTCATTCTCAAGGGACCATAGAATCTCGCAACTATACTGCACACTGCATTGCTCTTGTGAGTACCTCTTGCCCTGTATGACCATACTTACTTTCATAGTTGTTTGATTATGTAGCATCACTGCACATGTTAGCCTCGTTATCGTCCATTTGGTGGACATTATAAGATCCGTATGGACTCTTACATAAATTTAGAATCAACCCAATGCTTTTGAAGAGGTTTAGCTCTGCAGTCCTCTTGTAAGGACTAAACGTCGTCTATCACTGCACTTACATTAATAGCTACTCCCCCCGTCCCATAATATAAGAACATTTTGTACAGTACACCAGTGTTCAAAACACTCTTGTATTATGGGAAGAGGGATTGGTTCATTGTGTAGCATTCTGCATCTTATCTCCCTAGCCCACCATTTACTAAAAAAGATCAGACCTATATTTAATCTTACCAAAAAGTAGAATACACAGACAATGCCAGTGCAGAAGTGTAGCCCATTGCTCTTGTCAGTACATTTTGTCCTGTAATGCTTGTACTTCCAGGGATTGGTAGTTGATTATGTAGCATCAATCTGCATCTTCTCTTCATTATAATCTATCCCTTCCAGTATTATCATGTCTATAATTACTCTCGACAAAATGTAGAGTACAGGCAATGCTTATGAAGAAGATTTTGTGCTGAAATTCTTGAGTTATCCTTCCCTTGACATAGAGAAGGGCATTATAAAGCTGGTGTTAACTGTTAATGTAAGTGAGTCCTTCTAAAGCCTTTATCCTCAACTGCTGTTTAATTTGCTCATACTCCCTATCGTTTACTACTGTTTAGTTTGTTGTTTCTACCAAAATGCATGTTCGCAAGAACCGTAAGTTCTAAGTTTTACTTGTAAAACAAAATTCCTTATTCATACCATGCACATTACTCAATACTCCCTATATGTATGCTTGTTTTTGTGGATCTATAATCTAGTGTGTGGTGAAGCAGCCCACGTTTGCACCTTGTCATCTCCTGTTTTATCTTACTGATGTGGTTGATGATATGAACAACATGCCATGCACATTAACCAAAATAGATACAATGATTTTCTTTGCCCTTCATCTATGCTTGTTATGTTGACATGGTAATCCAGTAGTGTGGTGAAACTCCCCGCATTATGAACAATGCCAAATTATGCTATTGATATTTTGAACTTACTCTTTATTTTCTAATTTGAAATTGGATGGAATTGACAGCACGGTTATCATATTTGTTTATACACATGCAAAACCTATCATCTCTCTGCTTTGTTTCAGGGTGATATGCCTGATGGCATGCACAAGTCTGCTGAAGACTGTGCGACAAACACAACATATATTGCAGCAAAGAAGGCAAAACATCTTGAAGATAGCGAGACAACCCCAAAGTCTTGTCTTGATGCAGTGTTCAAGTTACTTGAGACTAGCAGTCAGACAAGCTCACAGAATTCGTTGTCTGAATCAGTTCGACTTCTTCAGTCCCAAGTTCTAGCAGAAAGGCATTCTGCAACTCAACTTCGACTTGAAGTCCTATCTCTAAGAAAGATTGCGGAGAACACCAATGAGAACCTCATCGCTAAACAGCTACACCTGGAAGCTATGACCGACATGCTAGGCCGGTCTCACAGCCTTGCTCAGCAGCTTGCGCAGCAGTTCCCGCGCAAGGCTAACCTTTCTTGAACTGTCTTGGAAGTGGTCTCAGTTCAGTATTATTTTGTTACGCTGCAATGGTGCCCAGTTTTTGTAATCTGCTTCTTCGTTGCACTTTATGATCACTGGTGGCGAACTTCGATGCCCAATGGATGTAATATACCATAAATCCTTTTTTGTATAGTGTAGGTTTATTCTTAGTTACTATGCCGTAATTTTTTTATTGTATAGAGTAGGTTTGTTCTTAATTCCTACTAGTTACTGCCATCATTCGCTATCTGGAAAAAATCAGATGTAGTCGACCGGGCCAAAATATTCGCCTCTAACGGGCCTGGTGTTTAGCGGGCCACAATTGGGCAGGCCTGCATTTTTCTTGGGCCCGAATTATTGGCGCCTTCACACTTTGCGCGAGGGCCACAACTTACATTGGCCTATATTTTAGTTGGGCCTTTTGTGGACCCAACGCTTAGTTTGGCCCAGGTAGCGTTGGGCCATTAACAGGCTGAATATTGTACTAGCTTGTTACGGCCCAGATGAAACCATGGGCCTTTAGCAGGCCGAAATGCATATTGGGCCTCAATTTTCACTAGTCATCGACGGGCCTTCAGCAGGCTAAAATGTAGGCTGGGCCTTTTTGGGCCCAGTTATATCACGGGCAGTTACCAGGCCGAAACATATCTCGGGCCTTAGTTGGCCCACTGATATCATGGGCCTTTAAGAGGCCGAAAGCTTAGTACAGACATCAACGGGCCGAATTATGCGACAGGCCTTTAATAGGCCCAAAGTCATGTTGGGCTTAACTGTTGCCACCTTTATCACGGGCCGTTAGTGGGCCCGATGTCCCGTAGGACCATATATGGCCCATGGGCAGCACGGGCCATTCCCAGGCCGAAAGTCACACCGGGCTGAAATGGGCCCATGTCTACATCGGGCCTCTAACAGGCCGAAAGTCACTGGGCTGTAATTGGGCCCAAATATTCGGCGAACAAGTAACGGGCCAGATCTGGCTTCAGGCCGTAAATGGGCCCAAATATTCGGCGAACAATTAACGGGCCAGATCTGGCTTCGGGCCGTAAATGGGCCTTTATTAAGCAGGCCGTTATTGGGCTGGCCCACTAGTACCTGAGTAAGTACTACGGGCCTTTGACTGGGCCGGCCTTTTTAACCTATATGGGCCTCTGTTGGGCCGTGCCACGTGTCGACGTATCATAGGCGCTTTGGGTCCAATGAGTGGATGACATCTGTCCCAACGGTGAGCCGGCACGTGTTTCCTCCAGCCAATGATGATTTTACACGTGGAAAATCCCCATTGGTCGGGGCTGTTAACGGGTTATCGAATCCAAAACCGGACCCAATAGCTTAACGGTGTTCCGTTACGGTGGATGCTAAGTGTCGATCACCCTTGACGAAAGCACTTCTGTGATGCGCGATTTATCGTCATGGAAGTGGACACTTCCGTGATGATAATTTTGGTAATGTCATGGAACACTTCTATGACAGCACAGGTATGACTATCTTGATTCTGTCATAAATTTGTCATGGATGTACATGCATGACAGAAAACGTGACCTACTGTGACAAACATGTATCATCACGGAAGTGTATTTTTTGTAGTGTTAGTCAATGATGCAACTCATGAAAGAATTAATAAGGGAAGAGAAGATTCACATATAAATATACTATCCTAGAAATCTTTTGTGATTGTGAGCCCTCATCAAAATATTATATGCCAAAATTGTTGACGTTGGACAAGGAAGACAACTTAATGGTTTATGTTTGTTTATATTCACATAGAAGTCATATTGCATAGATCCTTTAACATGTGATGCTTGCCCCCTATCTTTGCTAGCCAAAAATTCCGCACTAAGTAGAGATACTACTTGTGCATCCAAAAACTCTTAAACCCAAATCTTACTTTCAAGTGTCCACCATACCTACCTAGGGATTGAGCAAGATCCCTCAAGTAAGTTGTCATCGGTGTAAAAAGGCAATAAAAATTGCTTCTAAAAGTGTGAGATCATTTAGTGTAAGAGAAAATTGAGCGTTGTACGAACTTGGATGACAAAGAATAAAAGAGACAGATTGCATAATAAAGGTTGTCATCTTAAGGGGCAATACAATGTGACGTTCTTTTGCACTAAGGGATTGAGCATACAAACAAATAAGCGCATGGCAACCTCTGCTTCCCTCTGCGAAGGGCCTATCTTTTACTTTTATGTATTTACTTTTATGCAAAGAGTCAAAGTTTTCCTTCTATTCCTTTTATTTTTCTCCTTTGGCAAGCATCATGTGGTGAGGAAAGATCTAGGCACATATGTCCGGTTGAATATACATAGCATGAGTTATTATTGTTGACATCACCCTTCAGGTGAGTATGTTGGGAGGTGAAACTATAAGCCCCTATCTTTCTATGTGTCCGGTTGAAATGTTTTGCTCATGGGTACGAGGTCAGTGTTAGCAATCATAGAAGACTATATGATGGTTGAGTATGTGGACTTGCCTAAAGGGTAGACGTGACCCTTCCTGAAAAGATGATGAATTGTAGTTGCAAAGTTGACTGAGAACATAGTTTGTTGGTTTCTAATAGAGTTTTTGCTTTATACTTCGATTGTGTGATGAACTATTACTTATTCATGAGACGTATATGATAAAAGTTCTATGATGAAAGTCCTATGTTTAACTTTGTTGTTGTTATAATAATAAACATGATGCTTCTATGTCCGTATTTTGTTTTTATCGACACCTCTCTCTCAAAGCATGTGGACATGTTTTTCTATTTCGGTTTTCGCTTGAGGACAAGCGAGGTCTAAGCTTGGGGAGTTGATACGTCCATTTTGCATCATGTTTTCTTACTGTTATTTATAATGTTTTTATCCATAATAATGCTTTTTGGAGTAATTCTAATGCCTTTTCTCTCATAATTTGCAAGGTACACACCAAGAGGGAGAATTCCGGCAGCTGGAAATCTGGACCTGAAAAAGCTATGCCAGGCTACCTATTCTGCACAACTCCAAATGAGCTGAAACTTCACGGAGATTTTTTATGGAATAAATAAGAATTACTCGAGCAAATAACTACCAGAGGGGGGCCACCAGGTGGGCACAACCCACCTGGGCGTGCCAGGGCCCTCTGGCGCGCCCTGGGGGGTTGTGGCCTCCTCGGCCCACCTTCGATGCCCATCTTCTGGTAATAAGTCATTTTGACCTAGAAAAAAAGGAGGACTATCATGACGAAGCGCCGCCGCCTCGAGGTGGAACTTGGGCAGGAGCACTTTTGCCCTCCGGCGGAGCGATTCCACCGGGGGAACTTCCCTCCCGGAGGGGGAGATCATCGTCCTCATCATCACCAACAACTCTCCCATCTTGGGGAGGGAAATCTCCATCAGCATCTTCAATAGCACGATCTCATCTCAAACCCTAGTTCATCTCTTGTGTTCAATCTTGTTACTGGAACTATAGATTGGTGCTTGTGGGTGACTAGTAGTGTTGATTACATCTTGTAGTTGATTACTATATGGTTTATTTGGTGGAAGATTATATGTTCAGATCCAATATGCTATTTAATACTCCTCTGATCATGAGCATGTTTATCATTTGTGAGTAGTTACTTTTGTTCTTGAGGTCACGGGAGAAATCATGTTGCAAATAATCATGTGAACTTGATATGTGTTCGATATTTTGATAGTATGTATGTTGTGATTCCCTTAGTGGTTTCATGTGAACGTCGACTACATGACACTTCACCATATTTGGGTCTAAGGGAATGCATTGTGGAGTAGCAATTAAATGGTGGGTTGCGAGAGTGATAGGAACTTAAACCCCAGTTTATGCGCTATTCCGTAAGGGACCGATTGGATCCCAAAGTTTAATGCTAGGGTTAGAATTTATTCTTAATACTTTTCTCGTAATTGCGGATGCTTGCGGGAGGGTTAATCATAAGTAGGAGGTTTGTTCAAGTAAGAACAGCACCTAAGCACCGGTCCACCCACATATCAAATTATCAGAGTAGCAAACACAAATCGAACCAACATGATGAAAGCGACTAGATGAAATTCCCGTGTACCCTCAAGAACGCTTTGCTTATCATAAGAGACCGTTTTGGCATGTCCTATGCCTCAAAAGGATTGGGCTACCTTGCTGCACTTTTGTTACTACTATTGTTACTTGCTCGTTACAAATTATCTTGCTATCAAACTACTCTGTTACTTACAATTCCAGCACTTGCAGACATTACCTTACTGAAAACTACTTGTCATTTCCTTCTGCTCCTCGTTGGGTTCGACACTCTTACTTATCGAAAAGAGCTACAATTGATCCCTTATACTTGTGGGTCATCAGATCTGTGTATGAGAACAAAGTATGGACTTTGGTTGACTTGCCCGATGATCGGCAAGCCATAGAAAATAAATGGATCTTCAAGAAGAAGATTGACGCTGATGGTAATGTTACTATCTACAAAGCTCGACTTGTTGCGAAAGGTTTTTGACAAGTTCAAGGAGTTGACTACGATGAGACCTTCTCACCTGTAGCGATGCTTAAGTCTGTCCGAATCATGTTAGCAATTGCCGCATTTTATGATTATGAAATTTGGCAAATGGATGTCAAAACTGCATTCCTTAATGGATTTCTTAAAGAAGAGTTGTATATGATGCAAACAGAAGGTTTTGTCGATCCTAAAGGTGCTAACAAAGTCTGCAAGCTCCAGCGGTCCATTTATGGACTGGTGCAAGCCTCTCGGAGTTGGAATATATGCTTTGATAGTGTGATCAAAGCATATGGATTTATACAGACTTTTGGAGAAGCCTATATTTACAAGAAAGTGAGTGGGAGCTCTGTAGCATTTCTGATATTATATGTGGATGACATATTGTTGATTGGAAATGATATAGAATTTCTGGATAGCATAAAAGGATACTTGAATAAGAATTTTTCAATGAAAGACCTCGGTGAAGCTGCTTATATATTGGGCATCAAGATCTATAGAGATAGATCAGGACGCTTAATTGGACTTTCACAAAGCACATACCTTGATAAAGTTTTGAAGAAGTTCAAAATGGATCAGTCAAAGAAAGGGTTCTTGCCTGTGTTACAAGGTGTGAAGTTGAGTCAGACTCAATGCCCGACCATTGCAGAATATAGAGAGAAAATAAAAGTCATTCCCTATGCCCCGGCCATAGGTTCTATCATGTATGCAATGGTGTGTACCAGATCTGATGTGTGCCTTGCTATAAGTTTAGCAGGGAGGTACCAAAGTAATCCAGGAGTGGATCACTGGACAACGGTCAAGAACATCTTGAAATACCTGAAAAGGACTAAGGATATGTTTCTCATTTATGGAGGTGACAAAGAGCTCGTCGTAAATGGTTACATCGATGCAAGCTTTGACACTGGTCCGGATGACTCGAAGTCACAGACCGGATATGTATTTTTATTAAATGGTGGAGCTATCAGTTGGTGCAGTTCCAAGCAGAGCATCGTGGCGGGATCTACGTGTGAAGCGGAGTACATAGCTACTTCGGAAGCAGCAAATGAAGGAGTCTGGATGAAGGAGTTCATATCCGATCTAGGTGTCATACCTAGTGCATCGGGTCTAATGAAAATCTTTTGTGACAATACTGGTGCAATTGCCTTGGCAAAGGAATCCAGATTTCACAAGAGAACCAAGCACATCAAGAGACGCTTCAATTCCATCCGCGATCAAGTCAAGGAGGGAGACATAGAGATTTGCAAGATACATACAGACCTGAATGTTGCAGACCCGTTGACTAAGCCTCTCTCACGAGCAAAACATGATCAGCACCAAGACTAGATGGGTGTTAGAATCATTACTATGTAATCTAGATTATTGACTCTAGTGCAAGTGGGAGACTGAAGGAAATATGCCCTAGAGGCAATAATAAAGTTGTTGTTTATATTTCCTCATATCATGATAAATGTTTCTTATTCATGCTAGAATTGTATTAACCAGAAACTTAGTACATGTGTGAATACATAGACAAACAGAGTGTCACTAGTATGCCTCTACTTGACTAGCTCGTTAATCAAAGATGATTAAGTTTCCTAGCCATAGACATGAGTTGTCATTTGATAAACGGGATCACGTCATTAGAGAATGATGTGATTGACTTGACCCATCTGTTAGCTTAGCACTATGATCGTTTAGTTTATTGATATTGCTTTCTTCATAATTTATACATGTTCCTATGACTATGAGATTATGCAACTCCCGAATATCGGAGGAACACTTAGTGTGCTATCAAACGTCACAACGTAACTGGGTGATTATAAAGATGCTCTACAGGTGTCTCCGATGGTGTTTGTTGAGTTGGCATAGATCGAGCTTAGGATTTGTCACTCCGATTGTCGGAGAGGTATCTCTAAGCCCTCTCAGTAATCCACATCACTATAAGCCTTGCAAGCAATGTGACTAATGAGTTAGTTGCGGGATGATGCACTACGGAATGAGTAAAGAGACTTGCCGGTAACTAGATTGAACTAGGTATGATGATACCGACGATCGAATCTCGGGCAAGTAACATACCGATGACAAAGGGAACAACGTATGTTGTTATGCGGTTTGACCGATAAAGATCTTTATAGAATATGTAGGAACCAATATGAGCATCCAGGTTCCGCTATTGGTTATTGACCGGAGATGAGTCTCGGTCATGTCTACATAGTTCTCGAACCCGTAGGGTCCGCACGCTTAACGTTCGATGACGATCGGTATTATGAGTTTATGTGTTTTGATGTACCGAAGGTAGTTCGGAGTCCCGGATGAGATCACGGACATGACGAGGAGTCTCGAAATGGTTGAAACATAAAGATTGATATATTGGATGACTATATTCGGACACCGGAAGGGTTCCGAGGTGTATCGAGTATTTATCGGAGTACTGGGGGGTTACCGGAAACCCTCGGGGGGTCAATGGGCCTTAATGGGCTATAGTGGAAGAGAGGAGGAGGCGGCCAAGTGGAGGGGCGCGCCCCCCAAGCCCAATCCGAACTGGGAAGGGGGCCGGCCCCCCTTTCCTTCTCTCCCTCTTCCCTTCCTTCGCCTCCCTAGGTTGACTAGGAAAGGGAGGAACCTACTCCTAGTAGGAGTAGGATTCCCCCCTTGGGGCACGCCCCATGAGGCCGGCCCCCTCCTCCCCTCCTTTATATACGGGGGGAGGGGGCACCCCATAGACACACAAGTTGATTTCTTAGCCGTGTGCGGTGCCCCCCTCCACAGATTTCCACCTCGGTCATATTGTCGTAGTGCTTAGGCGAAGCCCTGCGTCGGTAACTTCATCATCACCGTCACCACACCGTCGTTCTGACGAAACTCTCCTTCGACCTCAGCTAGATCTAGAGTTCGAGGGACGTCACTGAGCTAACGTGTGCAGATCGCAGAGGTGCCGTGCGTTCGGTACTTGATCGGTTGGATCGCGAAGACGTTCGACTACATCAACCGCTTTACTTAACGCTTCCGCTTTCGGTCTACGAGGGTACGTGGACGCACTCTCCCGCTCGTTGCTATGCTTCTCCTAGATAGATCTTGTGTGATCGTAGGATTTTTTTGAAATACTATGTTCCCCAACAGATGGATGTCGTCACACCGAGAGGGCCCTAAGAATATCTGTCCATCGCGGGAGGAGCAAATCCCACTCTTGAGCTATCTAGTCCCTTGTCACATTGTTTCGTTGAACCTGAAAATTGCCATTATGATAACCATGTTACTAATAACATTTGAGCAACTCCAAAGTCCATCATGTGGTGTGAAGTGACTACTTTACTCGCATGATCTAAGGAACTAAAGTATATGTTCACTCTCTCTGTTATATCGATTGGCTTGTGACGATTGTATCTCAAAGTATAACAAACAAATTGGGTCAATTCAATATGATCGTTCTTCTAACATGATACCCTCAATGTTGTTTAGGGACTATCGTTACACTTAAAAATATCCCAAGATATGGAAAACATGATCAACATACAACACTTGAGCTAGTCTTAGAGGCGAGACTGGGAATCAGGTTTTACCGCTTATCATTCCACACGTGCTTATGAGTTTTCCACTGAATCGCATATTCCAGAATCATAGCAGATATAGCATAGAATATAAACTCTTAATTATAAATATGGAAATAAATAATACAATATTATTGCCTCTATGGCATATTTCCAACACTCTCAACTACTTTGGGCGAGCAAATGGTCTCCCATCTGACCATATGATACTTTGTTTTCCTTGCTCCTTGACCCAAAAGAATCTAGATCACACCCTGTTTAATTTATCATGTATCCCGTCGTACAAAAGATAAAAGCACATTACAAACATGGGTATGTTGGTGAGGCAATCAAAAATAATCGTCCACCGGAAGCCAACAACTTCCCTTGCCAAGGTTCTACTCTCCCTGAAACCTTGTCAACCACAGGCTCAAAGTCCGCCACTGTAAGGGCCCTAGCTGAAGTGGGCATCCCGATGTATTTGATTGGGATGGACCCAAGCTCACAGTTCATCATATGTGCCACCCTAGCCACTTTCCCTCTTCTTTCCTCTCTCTTCTCTCTCATGGGGCGAACAAATGGGGTATCCCACTAGATACCAGGTGATCGCACAATCAGAAGGGCGCGGGTTCGAACATCACCCCTCTCAGCATAATATATAATTTGTATCTTTATACTATTCACTGACAGGTGGGTCCCACATGGCTTTTCTGCATAACTTAAATATCCAGGGAGTTATCTGAATAAAATTCTACTCTCAGCCACTGACATGTGGGTCATTGCCACGCTGGCAAGGCAAGGTTTACACCTAGATATGGTAGAAAGCATCGTATTTGAGACAACAAGTTAGATGACCACAAATCTGCATTTTCAAATTTCTAGCATCAAACTGAACATACATCGCAAGTTCTATAACTCCCGATGATATTACCTCTTTGATAAACTACACGCTCAACAATGCATCGGATCTGCGTGTGTGGTCATGGACACCCTTGATCCTACTAGGTCACCGGGTGACCTGTTGTTGAAGCTTTCTCTATGCATGTGCTGCCCTCCGGAAAGTAGCCGCTGATATCTGTTTCAGGCTCACGTCATCTTTGCCTTCGGAGATGTCTAAGAGCCGCACAAGGAACGAATTATAATTTGTGAAACACGTATCGTCAAACCCAAGCGGACCCACCAGTTTTCAGCAACACCTATCCTTGTCACTTCCTAGTAGATGGGCAGTTGTGTTTCCGAAAACTGTCACTCCCCACTAGCTAGATGACCATTGCAGAACGCTGTAGTACTACGTTACCTTATCATAGATTTTATCAGGCCATGTCATGCGAGCCGCCCTTACCAGCAAGGTAGAAATCACATATTTGACCTGAGGGCGAAATCAAATCACAAACTGACCTACTTTCGAAAAAAATTCACTTGGCTGACCCTTTCGTGTGGCGCCCGACAGCTAGGCGCCGCACACTACCATGCAGTGCCTCTGCCTTAGGCGTCGCACCTCCTGCCAGCGTGGCAGCCCTGGTCCAGTTGCGGCCCCACAGACAGCACTGCAGCGCCTAAGGCTTAGGCGCCACACTGTGTAAAGTGCAGCGCCTATCGCTTAGGCGCTGCACAGTCTGTGTTCCACTTAGGCTGGCCCCACCCTCTCTCCCCTCCCAACCCCACCCCACACACCCCCCCACCCCACCCAACCCTTAGACTTGCGCCCCTCCTCTCTTCCCCTCTCCCCCCTCTCAAATCCTTCTCAAATCTTGCAAATCCGGGGTATTTGACCGTGGATTTCGAAGCCAACCCCTCCCTTAAGGTAATCTCCTCTGATCCCCTCGTTTTCATCCATAGGAATTATCACATTTGCTCAAATCTTGCTACTTTGGGGAAACCCTAGCTTTGGCTTGAATTTGCAAATTTGTGTTGAATGATGTTATGTTTCTTTGCTAATTTGGTATGGTTAGGCTTTCATAGTATGCTAGGGTTAGGATTATGTGTGTTTGATGTTGGTGTTAGGGTTATCCTATGGTTAGGATTGTGGTTATTGTTAAGTGGGGGTTATGGTTATTAATTCATATATATGTTATGGCATATGTATTTTGTGCAAATATTTTTGTTAAGTACTTACTTGATATATGTGTGGGGAGAACATGTGTTTATGTTCATCATGTGGATAAAGAGGCCTTTTTGAAAGGCAATGTTGAGCCGGACCCGGATGAGCTTGACATGGTGTTTGAGAGTAGTCCTAGCTATGCGGAGCTCTTGGACCAAGTGAGGAAGGATTTGAATTGGATGGACCCAAGTGACGTTGTTGAGTTCGAGGGAAGGCATAATGTTGGTTTTGGAATGCACATCCGTTGGAAGACAATGCGTGTGAACTCCGAGCAACGTTGGGTTGCATACAAGGAGACGGTTGCCGAATCTCTAGACAAGGCTCTTGAGTTATTTGCCTCCAAGAAGGTTGAGTCTACTTTGAATTTGGACTTGAACCGGAACCCCTCCCCGTTGGTTGCTAGCACTCCCCCACCCATTAACCAAGATCAAATGAGTGAACCTCATTTCATGCAACAAGATTGGCCAACATTGAGCCCGACTCCAAACAACCAAAATGAAGCTTTTGAAGAGGAGAATGATGAGTACGAGGAGGATGACAACGAAGTTGATCTCCATGACAACAATGTGGGTGATCTCGACCAATATTATGTGCAAGAGACAATGGACCAATCCATCCCTTTTTCCCGTGCATATGCATCGGACTCGGATGACGATGGTCCCGATGAAGAAGTTGATGAGGAGGGGTTCACGCCGAAGGAGGCCCAAGCATTCAAGAAGGTATTCGGGAAGGACCACAAGACACCATTGTTCAAGGATCTTAGTCTCGTGGATGAAGCCATTGTGGATGGTGGCAAATGCATATCTCTTGGAGCTAGGCCAAGTTCTCACCGTGATTTGGAAGACAGCAAGAATGGGATATATCCCGGTTGTGAGTTTGAATCCTTCTTGGAATTGAAGATGTGGCTTGACAACTATTCGGTTACACATTATCGTCCACATAAAGTGGCCAACTCGGACGTCAATGTGCGTTACACGGTCAAATGTGAAGTGCCAAGATGTCCATGGATTGTGCGTGCGAGGCCATGGAAAGGAGGTCCCACTTGGCGCATAGTGAGTTGTCTACCAACTCACATGTGCCGGCACAAGAATGCGGATGGCGAGCTTGTGTACCAACAACACAGACAACTCACGTCCGAGTTCATTGCTTATAGGTTATCCAACCAAATATCCACACTTCCAATAATGAGCATCAAGAGTGTCATTGACCTTGTGAAAGCCATCTTTCATTACAAGGTGAAGTACGGCAAGGCATGGAAGGCAAAGCAAGCCGCATTCAAGATGTTATATGGCAATTGGGAGGAAGCATGCAACCGACTCCCTAGGTTGTTGTTAGCTATGGCCGCCACAAACCCAGGCATGGTTCACGTGGTTGAGCCTCATGGGCACCAAACATTGATTCATAATGGGAGGACCATCCGAGTATTTGGCCGTGCATTTTGGGCCTTTGAGCAATGCGTGAGGGCTTTTGAGCATTGTCGGCCCGTCATCGCCATTGATGGCACGTTCTTGACCGGACAATACAAGGGCACTTTATTGGTTGCAATAGCAAGTGATGCCAATAACCGGGTGTTGCCTTTGGCTTTCGCTTTGGTTGAGGTGAAGAACAATGATAACTGGGAGTGGTTCTTGCGTCAATTGAGAACAATGGTATTACCGGCTGAAAGGGAAATTTGTGTCATATCGGATCGCCATCCAGGAATTCTAAACGCGGTGGTGGTTGACATTCCCGGACATACAAAGTTGCACCATCGATGGTGCATGAGGCACTTTTGTGCAAACTTCTATACGGCATGTGGTATCAAGGAGTTGGCAGATAATCTTCAAGATTGTTGTCTCGCTTTCACCAACAAGCGGTTTGCCACATTGTTCAATGCATTGCTCAGACACAAGAAACTTGACCCCGGTTGTCTTGAATTTCTCAATAAGAACATCGTCGAAAGGAATATGTGGGCACGTGCTTTCGATGAAGATGGCCGTAGGTACGGTCAAATGACAAGCAATATGGCAGAATGCTTCAATAAGGTGCTCAAGGGTGTACGTGCATTACCCGTGACGGCAATAGTTCAATACACATTTGGCAAGATGAATGGATACTTTTTAAAGTACTCAATGGAGACGGATAAGCAGATTGCTGGTGAGAACAAGGATAAGCACAAGTACTATTTCCCACCAAAGGTTGAAGAATGGTTGGACTTTCAATCACAAAAGGCAGATCCCAAGAAGCTGTACTATATGACGACAACGAGTGGAAGTATGAAGTGAAAGAGCCTGGAGGAACCACAAACAATGGGCACCAACACGGAGGCCGCGCTTTCAAGGTCTCCCTAACACGGTGTGATTGCAGCTGCATGAGGCCATCGTTGCTTCATCTCCCATGCTCGCACTTGTTAAATGCATCCGGTGTTAGGAATGTGGACGTCAATCACCCTCTTACCGTGAGGGAGTCCGAGTTCTCAATCATGACGGTAAAGAATACATGGGCTCCCCCGTTTCAGCCATACTTGGACCAATCACAATGGCCGGAGTATCATGGAGTTCAACTATGGCCGGACCCGGAATTGAAGGTCGTTAGACGGGGAAAATGTAAGACAAAGCGTCTTAGAGGTGACATGGACGGATGGGGCCGTGGTGGCGGTGGAGAATACGGCACCGGCCAATTCCAAGAGCCTCGTGAGCAAAGCCGTTGTGGGGACTGCAGTCATCAGGGACACAATACAAGAACTTGTCCCAAACCAAGAAAAAGATCAAAGAAAAATGATGCAAGCACAAGCCAAGCAAATGATAGCCAACCAAGTCAACCAATGAGTAGCCAACCAAGTCAAACAAGCCAACGAGGAACTAGGCAACAAAGAGGGAGTCAACTAGGTCTTAGAAGAGGCCGTTGTGGTGGTAGAGGCCGTGGTGGTGGTAGAGGCCGTGGGGATGGTCTTGGCCGTGGTGATGGCCTAGGCCGTGGTGATGGCCTAGGCCGTGGGGATGGTCTTGGCCATGGTGAAGGCCTAGGCCGTGGTGAGGGTCTTGGCCGTGGTGGTGGGAGAGGCCGTGGTGATGGTCTTGGCCGTGGTGGTGGTAGAGCCCGTGGTGGTGGTCTAGGCCGTGGTGGCGGTAGAGGCCGTGGTGGTGGTCTAGGCCGTGGTGGTGGTAGAGGTCGTGGTGGTGATCTTGGCCTTGGCGGCGGCCGTGGTGGAGGAATGTTCAGTTGGCTCAATGGACCATTGCCGTATGTGACTTACTATGATCTTGTTCTTTTGGCTCAATGCTTGTGTTGTCATTTTGCATTGTGTGACTAACTATTATATTGCCATTTCCATAGGTATGGAAACAATGAAGGGGGTGGAGGACACGGAGGGGGAAGGTGAGCTCCCTTGGTGGTCGGAGGAGGGGGAAGAAGAAGAAGAAGAGAGGAAGAAGAAGGGATAAGGACCGTGACCTTCTTACGAACCAAAATGTGTGCTACTATGTGCTATGAGACGTAAATGACTATGTCTTTTGGCTGAATGTTTGTGTATGACTATGTGATTGGACTACTCTATTGCTATGTGTGTATGAGTATGTGATTTGGACTACTATATGTGCTATGTCTTCTTTCTGTGTTTTGGACTACTACATGTGATTTGGATACGATCATGTGCCATCTATGTGAATCACAAAACATAAAAAGCACTTTGTATTTGAAAACAGCAGATAGTGCAGCGCCTAAGGGTAAGGCGCCACACTACTCAGTGCAGCGCCTCTTCCTTAGGCGCTGCATACTGACTTAGCAAATTTTTGGGTGCAAAAGCTACTGGAACGCTTCTGTTATCAAAAGCAAGTGGGTTATGCTCACGAAGCTGGGCGCGTGCACTGCTACGAGCTTGCTCCATGCAAAGCTGGAAGCAGGTAACATACGAAGCATGATGCTTGTCCCAGTCCTTTATCTTCCGCTGCCTTCTCATGTCCAACCTGCATGGTACAATACCAAACATTAGCAAAATCAAGAAGGACTGACGATGCTTAGTCAATACGCTCTCTTACCTATGAAGTGCTTTGTCCGTATCCACCCATTCCGGCGGGTGAGGCTGGAACAGACCAAACTGACGAAACACGCGATGTGGCAAATGAAACTCAACAGCCCAGTTGCATATCAGTGGGCACCGCATAAGCCAGAGATCCCTATCCCGCAAGCACATCGGGTTGATGCTAAACTTCTGGGTGTACCCAAGTCTGTCATCGGCGCCATATGGCTGCCATTCCACCTATGAAATAGGGCAACAATGCAAAATTGGTGACTTTTTTTCTGGCAAACAAGAGAAATGACTGAAGTAATGACCTCGTTACCTGCTCAGGTGTAATCGTGTCCAACTCGGCAACGTACTTCTGGTACATGAGATTGACATCGTTCGTCATCTCGGAAACCACATCCCACTTGTAAGCCCAAGTGGGGCGCCGTAATTCGTCATGTTCATCTTCATACCAAGGATTAAACCTGACGCTCTTCGGGCGTCCAACAGGCAGACGCTCCCAGCTCCATACAGAAAGTAGAAGCATATTACCACCAATGCCTACACTATCTGTGATCCTGCAACACGCATCGTCCAGCTGCATATGAAAGAAAAACAATGTTAACTTGACAACAAGCTTGCATTGCTAATGAAGAAATGAGTTGATCACAAAACAGACCAACTACCTGTCGAAAGTAGGCAAGAGTCGCTGAACCCCAGCTCCATTTGCTATCGAAGATGGTCAACGCCTTCAGCCACATCCATGGAGCGTTCTTGCCAGTGGAGTCAGGAAACAAAGTCCTCGACACAACATACCACATGTAGACACGAGCATGTGTCTGGATCACATCATCAGTGGCATCCGGAGGGCACGTCGCAAAGTGAGTTTGAATCCACGTGAAAGCAGCTCCGGCTGCTTTCCTTTCCCTCTTCTTCTTCTCTTCTCCCTCCTCTACATCAGCCTCAGCCTCAGTAGGAGCCATACCGATAAGAGCAATCATCTGCTCGCGCCACCCATCAGAATCGGTGCTCATACAGAGAGGCATCCCGTCAATAGCAAGACCAGTGATCAACGAGACATCCTCGAGCGTCACGGTCATCTCCCCAGTCCGAAGATGGAAACTATGCGTCTCCGGCCTCCACCGATCAGCAAGAGCGGACACCAGTGGAGCGTTCAGATTCGGCGTGGACCGGCTGACCAACTGAATCCACGGGAGTAGTCCTGCCTGCTTGATGTACGGTGTGTACCGCTCATCGTAAGGCATGGCAGGACCAGAGACCCCGTGATACCGAATCTTCAAAGGTTCAAGCTTCTGCAAAAAACAAGTAATGACAAATCTTAGGGCATGTAAATTTCAACTTAAGGCAAATTTGCAAAATATTTAGATTACTCGTTATTACCATCTCCTTCTCGCGCATCATGTAGGCCCAGTGTTTCGTGTCATAGACATCGTCGAGAAGCCAAACCATCCTTACAAATTTCAAACAATAAATATATATGAGTTCATCTCAAATATCGGTAAACACTCAACATTTCATATGTGTTCATCTAAACATCTCATATGTATTCATCTACAAGAATCTCAACATCTCCTTCTCACACAATGAATAAATGATTGTAAATTATCATATATATCTAGTATGTCATATGTGTTCAAGTAAATCAACATCTCATATTTCAAATAAACTAAACATTTCATATATATCTAAAAAACCTCAACATCTCACATATAGCTACAAAACTCAACATCTCATAATTATCTACAAAACTAGGCATCTCATATATATCTAACAAATTTACAATCTAGGTTTCACTAACAAGAATCATATAGTGTGTGTGTGGGGGGGGATCAAAGGTTCCACCTAATCTTGGGCAAACAAAGATCCAAACCAAGCAAATCAAAGGTTCCACCTAATCTTGGGCAAATCCCTAAAATTGCAACGCATTTACGGAGGAAAAGAAAGGGAACGGAGGAGTTTACCTAGTAGGAGGGATTGGAGATCGAATCCGGGCCTCAAAACTTCAGATCTGAGAGGGGTGTGGGGGGGGGATCCGAAGGGGGCGCCGCCGCCGCCGCTCTCTGTAATCAGAGCAACTTCCTCATAGAGGGGGAAGAACTGCTGGGAGGGGCTGGCCCGATGCGGCTTAAGTCAATGTGCAGCGCCTAAGCGATAGGCGCTGCACTTGACACAGTGTGGCGCCTAAACCTTAGGCGCCGCAGTGCTGTCTGTGGGGCCGCAACTGGACCAGGGTTGCCACGCTGGCAGGAGGTGTGACGCCTAAGGCAGAGGCGCTGCATGGTGGTGTGCGGCGCCTAGCTGTCGGGCGCCACACGAAAGGGTCAGCCGAGTGAAAAAAATTCGAGAGCAGGTCAGTTTGTGATTTGATTTCGCCCTCAGATCAAATATGTGATTTCTGCCTACCAGCAATAGAGGAGTAGCCTTCTAGATGATCATCAGAGAAATCATAGTGGTGCCACTGCTACTAGGAAAGCGGTGGGAGGTGCGTCCATGCGTGGTTATCTCCTCTTGTTCCGTCGGCAGTTTTTGGCCTTCCAGAAGGGCAACGTTGGTACTCTTGTGCGTGAAGTTTTCTTGCTTTAAATTGGTTAAAGCATGAATTGATTGCATCTCATCCCCAGTAGATAATGATGTTGAGTGCTAGTTGGGCAGGGATGGTTGGGCTATCACCGTAATTAGATGCTCCCCCAAAACCGTTGCCATCCACGAAGCCCTCCGGTGTAAGCTTTCTAGTGGGATGCTTCGCAGCAGAGGAAACACACACACACACACCTGTAAGCATCAATCACATTGATTAACGAATAGGACTACCGTCTGGAATAGAATAGGCCAACCACTATCCCAACTCTCGCTTTTAGAATCATCCGGCGAGCAGGCTTTACATTACGAAGTGGCACATAAATTCGCTGGATCATCCGGCAAGCAGGATTGGCGTTACATACAAGCTGGCCGATGGATTCGAGGCCGTCGAACAGAGGACGGTTTGTGGAATTAAACGAACGATAATCATGTATCAACCTGCCATGGTCGCTGCCTGTTGGTCACGGGAAGATTCATCAGTTCACCCAATCGAACACAACAAGTTTGTGCCTTTGTGGAGGTTGGTAGAGTAGTGGAGTACAGCGAAGGATGCCCAGTGGACCGTGGTACCTACGTTGATCTATAGCTGCGTCATTGTTAGTAGATAAATTGATGGGGTCAGGCCAATTGTTGTTTAAGAAGACGGTGCTCTCAGATCCAGAATCAAACAATGGCGGTCCCGATATTATCCCTAACCTACGACGGCCAAATCAAATCAGCAAACGCATGGCGGAAAATCAGCAAAGCTGTGTTCAGATCAAGAATTAACTGATAGTACTATTTAGGTTCAGAAATAACTGTTGTTCAGATCCAGAATTAACTGATATTTAGGTTCAGAACCAATTGATTTTCAGATCCAGAATTAACTGATATTTAGGTTCAGAACCAACTGATTTTCAGATCCAGAATTAATTGATATTCGGGTTCAGAGCTACTGTAACAGATATTCAGATCCAGAACTAACTGCAATTCAGATGTACGACGGCAGATCTGGCAAATGTAACTGCAGATCTCCAATCCAATGTGGCAACAAGAGACGGAACCGAATCGAAACATCTGATTCCGAGCTTGTACTCTAATTACAGTACAAAAGCAAAACAAGACCGGGGAGCATCGCGGTGGCCGGAGACGACGGGAAGGGACAAACCCTAAAACTAGATCCCCTCCTTCATCTCCTCTGACCACTCCTCCCTCCATGGCTAGAAGAACATCAAGGACTCCCCACAACAGCCACGGGGAGATCCAGAGAGGAAACGCTATGTACAGCGGCTTCGCGTCGGCGAGTTGGTTTGTTGGTGGCCGGATCTCCTAGGAGGAGCGGGCGAGGCGGGAGGCGATGGCGGAGTGGTACATGGCGTCGTGGAAGCTCTCCGTCTCCGACATCCGGGCCCGCAGCTGCCGCGCCTTCTCCTCCGTCAGGCCGCCCACGAAGGACCTCCCGGGCTTCTCCTCCTCGGCCACCGCCGGCGCCGCGGGCTCGATGTAGTCGGCCTTCCCGGACCAGCCGACCAGCGGCGCCCACCACTTGCCTCCCTGGGGTGTCCCCGCGGGAACCCGCCCTGCTCCGGCCGAGGCCGAGGCGGAGGCGGCGCGTGGCCGGACCGTCGAGGGACGGGCGGAGAAGGAGACGGCGGACGCGGTCGGTGCCATGGCCATCGGTTAGCTCGGTCGGTACGCTACGCTTCTGCTGTGTAACTTTGCTTTGCTTCGGCGAGAGACTTGTGAAATGCGACGAGACGGTGGGTGTATGGAAAGCTGTGGCTCTGGTGCTCGGGGTGGTGGGTAATTTATAACGGGGAGGAGCGGAGGGGAGAAGGGGAGGAGTGGATAAGGACGCCGCGTGGACACGTGGAGGGGATCCGGTGGGAAGGCGCGGGTTTCCGTTACTACTGCTCCTCCTGAGTGACCGTTGCGTGGGGTGCTTTTACTGCGGGACGGTGGCGGTGGCGGTGGCGGTGGCCGTGAAACCGTTGATGGTATCGGCACACCGGAAACGCGCGCTAGATGGGGGCAGCGGGCAATCGGGGCCCGTGGGCTGAGGGCGACGGTGATGTTTCGGATCTTGGATGAGCATCTACAAGGGGATCTCGGATCTTTGTTGCAGCAATGTAGGAGCATCCTGGTTTCTCATATACAGTAACAAACATAATCCGTGTTTAAGCACAGGAGAGATGCACCCGGTAGGCGTCCGTTCACGCCTCACACGGGGACAAAAGTTGCAGCCCACCAGACAACATTTTCTCTCCTAATTTTCTAACGATGGACGGACGGTGACTGCGTCGTCGAAGCATTTGTGACTTGGACCATTTCACTCCAAGCCTAGATTTAGATTACACCACAACGAGTGAAGTTTGATTTAAACCTTGACGTGGTAAAGCTCCTCTAAAATGAACCTCCACCATTAAATCCCTGAAGTCTATACCCCGTCTTTTGTAATCCCGGTCGCTTTAAACCTTGAAGCTGTATCCAAGCAGGAAATTTCAACGTGACACCGGGAAAGCCCGGGATGGATGAGGTAGGCAAGACATTTTGTGTGGAGCCCACTTGGCGGTGAGAGAAAGAAATAGCACAGTGACACAACACAGACATCTAAGTACGTTCGGGCAGCTGGTAACCAGCTGTACGAAGAGGTTGTCTTGTTGAATTAACATATACGTATACTGTATAAGACCATATATTATCCACAAAGTACACACAGGCACACAAAAAAGGCAGTGTGTTCGCTCCCCGCCCCGGTGACGACCATGGCACGACGCTTTCTGCAGAGATTGAAGCCGGCGGCGTCCATGTCCACGGCGTTCCTGCCTGTTCAGCGCACGCACAAAGGCATCGTCGGGAGAAGACGATGCAGCGCTGTGGCCACTTCGCGCGCTCACGGATGGGGGAGCTGACGTCCATGCACCGGTGACCGGTGAAGGCAGGTTGTGACGACACGACGCGGTTGCAGGTAGACGCGCGACAGCTCGAGACGGCCGAGCTCGCCGGGCGGGATCCTGCCGGAAAATCATGCGGTGTATTGTAGCCTGCACATGGAGAAGACGACTGTCATGGTGCTGCATAGGTGGTTGGCGTCCAACGTCATGAATGGCAGACGTCTTCACGCGAGCGGTGAGCATGGTCGCACGGCGGCGCCGACGACGTCAAGTCTGGTGCCTCTGGCGACCATGTGCGGCGCCGTTAGCTCCTTCTTTTCAACCTCAAGCACGACGTTTCCCTGTTCAAAGATGGCAGAGCGCGAGAGCAAGAGACCCCTGCTCGTCCCTCGTCTCATGCTCACATTGCACCTTGCCTCTACCAACAACCAGCTCAATGCACCACATCTCCGGAACCCTCTGCCGCAGCA
This sequence comes from Aegilops tauschii subsp. strangulata, assembly GCF_002575655.3. Classification (NCBI taxonomy): domain Eukaryota; kingdom Viridiplantae; phylum Streptophyta; class Magnoliopsida; order Poales; family Poaceae; genus Aegilops; species Aegilops tauschii. The sequence continues at coordinate 120,421,297 of NC_053035.3, forward strand.
TGAACCAGCCAGGCTAAGGTCAGCGCACCACCATGCGGTTCCTGACGACACGACCTGCTGTCTTGCACGATGGCAACGGCGGCGACGCTCGAGCGAGCGAACGGCCTGGGTCACCATCCGCATTTACACACATCCATCGATCTATGCAAATGAAAAACAATTCATGCATGCGTGTCCTCAAACTCAATTTAGTCAGCAAACCAGGCCTTTCCCTGCCATGTCACCAAATCCTTCCTTTGAAAGGCATCAAGGTTAAAAACATCCGGGATCAGAAAAAACAGGGTACAAACTTCCGGGATTTTGAGGTGAGGGTTTGTTTTGGACAAGCTCTACAAAGTCAAGGTTTAAATTAGACTTCACTCCACCACCACACACGTCAGTTCCTTCACCAGATAAGATATTTTCTAGTATAATATATATTACAGTATATGATTTCTGTATCTGCATTAGAAGGCAAAAGGTGGCCTTTGACCCCTACTTTGGGTCTTATTACTCCATCCTTATCCCTGCCCTTGGAGACTCCGAAGGGGCTGCCCAGGGAATTACGTACATGTTTCTGGTAGATACAACTTGCCGGCACAAAGATCACAGTGAATACTAACACGTTTGCACAACACATGAGTAGTAATATTGCTGTATGTTACTGTCTCCACGTCCTTCTCAACTTGTGCTGGCCAGCTCGCTAGATGGCCCCTTCGGATTTCCCATAATTTTCACTTTCGACGTGAGATGACCCTTCGCAGGCATCGAATACATTTCTTATTATTGTATGTACTCGTACTATACATATAGATATAGTATGCCTGTTATGAGAGCAGCATTTAGCACAATTACAGGAGTGGCCAAGCTTTCTAGAAGTTCCCAAGAAACTCATACCGCGCGAGGAAAGAGACACGAGGTGTGCGTACGGTTATGTGCTCATGTAGTACTTTGAGTGGTTCGATTTGGGACTTCGAGGAGCTGTCTCAAATCGTTCTCAAACGTTTACAAACCAATAAGCACACGGAACATAGAAGGAAAAAATGACCTGACGGGATCTCACATATTGAGAATAAATGTAAGGAGGATATGAGGGCTGGCGGATGCGTCCTGCCAGTCTGCCACGTAGGGCGCGGCCTACCGCAGACCACATTTTCTTTTTTCTTTATTCATTCTCTTTTTCTCTTTTTTCATCTCCATCAATCACATGCAAGTGACCGGATTATACGTCTCAGATGTATGTATAATTTTTTATTGTTAAATGTTATTATATTACGTTTTTGTGTTATTTTATATTGAAATACCTATTAACTTAGTGCCCAGTGTCAGTTCTTGTTCTTTTGCATGTTTTTATTTTTACAAAAAATCGATATGTACAGAAGTCCAAACACAACAAAACTTTCTGATGATTTTTTCTGGCACATAAGAGACCCTAGAAGTTTCAGAAGGAGGTCAGAAGACCCACGAGGGGGGCACAAGCTAGGGGGTAGGGCGCATCATGGTGGCTTGTGGGCCCCCTGGTGCTCTGTTTGTCCTAATTCTTGGCCTATAAATACATATATATTCTGAAATCCTCGAAGCGAGGCCCAAAATAATTTTATCACCGCCGCAAGCCTTTGTTCCGACACGATCCCATCTGGAGCCCTATTTTGGCGCTCTGCCGGAGGGGGGAATCATTGGGGAGGTTATCTTCATCAACCTTGTTGCCTCCATGATGATGTGTTAGTAGTTCTTTCGATACCTACAAGTCCATAGTAGTAGCTAGATCTCTCTCTCTCTCTCTCTCTCTCTCTCTCTCTCGATCTTCAATGCAATGATCTCTTCGGGGATCCATCCGATGTAAATCTTATGGTGTGTTTTTTGGGATCGGTGAATTGTAGATTTTTGATCAGATTGTTCATTGAATTTATATGAATCTTTTGAAGTTTCTTTGTTGTGTAGCTTTGTATTTTTCTCTGATCTATCCGTCTACTTTGGTCAAGTTTGGTTGATTTATCTTCAATGGGAGAGGTGCTTTGTAGTGGGTTCAATCATGAGATGATCTTGTCCAATGACAAAAAGGACAAAGAGATGTATTGTGTTGTTGCCACGAAGGATAAAATGACAGGGTTTGGTCATATTGATTGACCACTTTCTGTCTACATTATGTCATCTTGCTTATTGTGTTGCTAGGTTTATTACAAAATTAATACTTTGAGATGCATGTTGGATAGCGGTCTTGGGGTGGAGTAATAGTTGTAGACGTCAATAAGTTTCTACTTATAACGGAGTAATGCCTATGTGAGATTATGCTATGAATGATCATAATTATAATTTGCGCTATTGTTCAATTGTCCAACAATAATTTGTCTATCTTGCCACTACATGCTTTCTAGAGAGATGCCACTAGTGAACCTATGCCCCTCGGGTCTATTTTCCATCAATACAAAAACTCCTACAATTGCTCAATTTTCTCTTTTACTTTCTTGCGGCTTTGCCTATCGCTAGTTGCTTTTAATCTTGTAACTAGCAAGAACAAGGGGATTGACAACCCCCTATCCTTTGTTGAGTGCAAGCAATTTACTTGTTTGTGTGCAGGTACTACTAATGTTGTTAGATTGGTGCCTCCTTCTAGTTCCATGAACCTTAGTTCTTAACTAAGGAAAATACTTGTTGCTGTTGTGCTACATCAACTTCCCCTTCGGGGAAATCCAACAACTCTATCGTGAGTAGCACCGGACATATAAGGTAAATGAGAAGTATGGTTGCATGGACGGACAAATAGGGAGCGTGTCCGCGGGCGTTTAATTAGGGGGGGGGATTTGCTAAGTACGATTGCAGATGCTCTTATGAGTGTTGGATCACATGAGGAGTCGAGCTAATAGACTACATTTCGATAGTACCAAATTCAGGTTGTGGATGTTGAAAATATATGTAGTGTTTTAATTTCACATTATATTAGGGGCAAATATAAGAGAGTTAGCGACGGGTCATTCGTAAGGAATTTTCATAAAGACTGATGTCTAGGGATTTTTGAAACTTATTCATGGGTAACTGGGTAGTGCATTTCTATGTAATTTTTCTGGTTTTATTTCTTAAGGAAGAGTTGCCCATATGTGTACCCATTATTTATCTCCATGTTTATAAAAGAGTTTATATTCTATGCTATAACTGCTATGATTCTGGAATACGTGATTCGAAGGAAAACTTATAAGCACGTGTGGAATGATAAACGGTAAAACCTAATTGCTAGTCTTGCCTCTAGGGCTAGCTCAATGTTGTATGTTGATCATGTTTTTTGGATGTTGGATATTTTGTTGAATGTAACGATAATCCTAAAAGAACATTGAGAGTATGATGTTAGAAGAATGATCATATTGAATTGAGCCAACTTGTTCGTTATACTTCGAGATGTAATCGTCACAAGTCTATTGATATAACATGGAGAGTTAACGTATGCTTTAGTTCCTTAGACCATGAGAGTATTGTAGTCACTTCATACCAGATGACAGACTTTGGGGTTGCTCAAGCGTCATCTGTAGTACGGTGATCATAACGGTAACTTTCAAGCTCATCGGAAAATCTGAAAGGGATAGATAGCTCAAGAGTGGGATTTGCTCCTCTGACGATGGAGTGATATTTTTAGGGCCCTCTTGGTGTGACGGCATCCATCATCGTCTAGCCAGACACGGGTGACTTAATCACGGGGATGCCTGAACGTGTAAAATGAGAAATAAGAAGAAAACTAGTAAGGAGGAGACCCGGTATAATGAGCATGAGAATTACTCTTGCGGATACCGATATATCTCACCTCGGAGTTTTTAAAGTATGGCAAAGCAAAGGGAATATCATATGATAACCAAAGGTTCACTCGAATATCATTTGTGTATTCATAGGGATCAATATGGATGTCCACGATCCCGCTATTAATCACTGAACGAAAGGGAGTTTCGTCCATGTACATGTTTTACCAAACCTACACGGCCACACGCTTAAGGGAATCACGATCTATTGAGTGTTAGTGGAGTAAGAGTTATGGGAAAATATTCATGAAATAGTTTTGAGAATATTAGAAATAGTTTTAAAAGAAACCGGAACATGTAAGACGAGAAAGAAGAACAAAACTAGTAAGGTGGAGACCGGTATAATGAGCATGAGAATTACTCTTGCAGATATCTATATATCTCACCGTGGAGTTTTTAAAGTATCGCAAAGCAAAGGGAATATCATATGATAACCAAAGGTTCACTCAAATATCATTGTGTATTCACAGGGATCAACATGGATGTCCACGATGCCGCTATTGATCAATGAACGAAAGGGAGTTTCGTCCATGTCCATGTTTTCCTGAACCCACATGGGTCACACGCTTAAGAGAATCACGACCTATTGAGTATTAGTGGGGTAAGAGTTATGGGAAAATATTCATGAAATAATTTCAGGAATAATAGAAATAGTTTTGAGAGAAACCGGAAGCGTTTCGGGGTTACCGGAAGAGTTTCGGGGTTTGTCGGGAATTGATATATAGGTGAAAAATGTTTCTGGAGATGTTTTTTTAATTGTCAACACTTTATTGATCAATGTGGATGTTCATGGGAATACAAGAGGAGTCATGCAAAGAAATTAGCCACAAGTGGCGCCCCTGATCAAGCAAAGAAGAGTGTTTGGATGTTAAATAAATTATAAAAGGTTCTAATATTGATTAGAAGGCTTTTAGAATATATTTAATATCAACGGGCTAAAGAAATGCTAAAATGCCTAGTGGTCGAGAGTTATTGGGCCATAGTGCCAAATAACAAAGGTGGCGGCCCCTTAGCCTTTTCGGAGGCCTAGGGGAGGCCGAATTGGAGGTGGAGGAAGACTCCTCCACCCTCTAGGGCCGGTGCAAGGGGGAGGAGTCCTCCTCCCCTTGTGTCACCCCTCTTTCTCCCCTCAACATATATATACTAAGGATTTGCCCCTCGATCACACAAGTTTTGGAACCTCCTCTAGTTCTTCCGCTGCAACTCGAAGTTGGTAACAATCCGATCCAAATATCTTATGCATCTTCATAGTATTCCTGGAACTGTGATCGTAGGACGATTTTTTCCTACTATGTTTCCCAACACAACGGGGCAAGCTGGGACTGTTGCACCAGTCCACAAGCGCATCGTCATTGGACGAAATCTAACTTGGTCAACAAGGGCACTCCAAACGTTGTGCCAAACCGTCCGTGAAAAGTTGTAGCCAAGCATTATATGGTTGACCGTCTCCTCTTCTTGATCATAGAATGGATACGCATTTTCGTGTGGGAGGCCTCTCTTCGCGAGTCTATCGGACGTCCAACATCGGTTCTTTATAACTAGCCACTCGAAAAAATGACACTACAAGGGCACTCTGCTCTTCCAAACAGATTCCGCATATGGAGCCACTGTCCGGCCGACAAACTTGGCGTCATATTGTTTGTGTGGATTGCTTACTTTAATATCATTTCATGAACTATAATGACTTCCACAACATGAAATCAAAATCAAACAACATGACACAAGTTCATTCGATAAAAGCATGTGGAATCTAATGACAAACAGAAGATTGTCCTCCGACAATGTGGAAGGAATATGCACGGGCATCCCTTCTACCGCGTTGCATTTTGCGTAAGTGTGATTTAACAATGGTCCGTAAACGGGTGTGATTCGCCTTTTGCTTGTGTTACGAGGTAGAGCGACTGATGCTAGAGAGTAGAGATAGAAGAAGGTTTGTAAGAGCATCTACCAGCTGGACTTGGCAAATCCGGCCCCTTATATGTTTGTGGACGTGCCCGGGCATGCTCATGGACGTAGCCGAACGGCCCCTCATATGTCGTGGCCAACATCCACATACCTCAAATTTGGACTCTCAAATACATGCACGTTCATCATACACGCCAATGCCGCACGTAAACAACAAATCTTGGTACCGAAAAAACATAGTGTTGGGGATATACCCCGCGGTATGACCCGGCCGGATGTATGACCCGGCTGGGACTTGGCGTTTCATTGCTAACCCGCTGGAGGATTGGCGACTCACGAATCTGGCGGCTCACTGGTCTGACGACTCACGAGCCTGGCGACTCACTGATGGTCCCGATGGCGGGTCAGATAGAGGACTACGCCCAAGGCCCAGAAGGCCGGCTCATGTTACGGTGGGCCGGCTTAAGAGGAAAGGCATAAGGAATCTTCTCCTACAAAGAAAGCAAGATCAGGACTCCACTTGTAATAGAGTAATCCTAATCCTACTAGAACTAGTCATGTAACCCGCCCCTTCAACATATATAAGGAGGGGCAGGGCACTCCAAGAGGGACAGAAAATAATCTTAAGGCTAGACACAACTAGGAGAGCCGGTTTATGCGGCGACTCCATCGTGATGATAATGAGACCTAGCCACAAATAGCATGTAGGGTTGTTACCGGTTGATGTTTCCCGAGGCCCGAAGCTGTCTAAACCCTTGTCTTGTGTTGCGTCTCTCGATTCCAATCAACCCCTCTCAAGCTACCACATAGATGTGTTGGCCTCACGACTAAGTCTTCACACTAGGACATCTGCCGTGACAAATCCATGACAGTTGGCGCCCACCATGGGGCTAGCGGACGGTGGTGTTGAGTTCTTGAAGGGATCTCTCCTAGGGTTCAAGAAGCTCGCAATCAACAACAAGAAGAAGAATCCGAGAAATTAGGGTTGCGCTAGTTGCGCCGCCTCAAAGTCGCCGAGTCGACAAGACTAACGCGCGATGCAATCCAAAACCAGATCAACTTTGTTTTTAAAGCAGTCACTTGTCGGCGAGACCGATTGGATCTCCATCGAGCACCGCCATGATTCAGAAGCATGGCACATGTCTTCTGTCCACAACAGCCGTGCAATCGTGAAGGATTTGCCACACGGCTCACGGCGGAACGGAGAGAGTAATACTCTCTCCGGTCCTTTTTAGTTCGCATATAAGATTCCTTCGAAGTCAAGCCTCGGAAAGTTTAACCAACTTTATAAAAAAATACCAACATTCGCAATGTGAAATCAATACCAGTAGATGCGTCATGACTTAAAGTTTCATATTGTATAACTTTAGCATGGTAGACGCTGATATTTTTTCTTATAAATATGATCAAACTTTGTGAAGTTTGACTTCAGACAATTCTTATATGCAGAGTAAAAAGGAACTGATGGAGTACAAATTGTCAGAGCTAGCAGAGACTCGCCGATAAACGGATCCAATCCAAACATAAGCCGAGATTAAGTTGTTTCCAAATCAGGATCGAGACTAATCATCAACAGCAATGGAAAAAGGAAAGACCACCATCACCACAGCGGTGGTCAGATTCGTCCCGCAGCCCCGACGAGTCACCTCGGATCTCGCCTCGCCGCGGCGACCCTCTGCGCCTCCTCAAGCCGCTACGTCGAGCCGCCGTCGTCCGTGCTGACTCGCCCTCGCCATGGCCTCCTCTGCCACGAGACGGCCTTGTGCCTCTTCTGCCTCATCAAGTCGCCGCGTTGAGCCGCCCCACGCCTTGAGCTGCCCGGTATGGCAGCGCCTCCGCTGTGGCCGCCTGCGCCTCTGCGTGTTCTCTCCTGAACCGCCGGCCCTGCCACGCGCGAGTTCACCTCCGCCTCATCACCGTCAGCAAGCCGCCGTCCGCCGGGTTTCGCCGCCTCTGTGACCAGAGCTTCTGCTGCGAGCCGCCGGGCGTCTCCACCGGCCTCTGCCTCAAGCCGTTGCTCTGAGTACCTTCGTATTGAGCCGCCATTGCCGCATCTTGCTCTGGCCTTAAACCGTTGTGCTGACCCGTCTCCGCCTCACATAGCCAGTGCAGTTCCGCTGCTGCTGTGGCCGTGCCTGCCGCTTATTCTGACAAAATTTTCTGGGGTTCGGCTGCTGCTTGTTCTCTCGTTTTCAGAAACGAAAAGCAGAGGGATAGTTTTTTACATAGTGCAACCGGTCGAGATGCGCCAACAGAAGAACTAGACGTCTCCATACTTTCATTATGTGCAATATCACCTGCAGATTGGTCAATGCTAGAACGTCTGCTCCATACATGGCTCCTGCATGTCCTATCCACGAGCGCTGGTTCATGGAAGATACAAAACCTGCACCATCTCACATCAAGCGGAGAGGCAAGCACGTACTCAGCAAATTTTTTGTTAATAAACAGCCTCAGAGAAATCAGCACCAATCAAGACCAAGGAGTACTATTTTTGTGCTGATTAGACGCGCTTGGGAGTATTAACCATAGCTGCTGCTCCTGTTTCCTCCACGTGAAGACCTTATGCAACACTAGCCAGACTAGTACTAATGGAAGAAATAGTGCAAATGTGCATAGAATACTGTACGTGAAGGCATCTGCACATAGTCAGTGGGTGATATTACTACGTCAGATCAGTATACACGCACAGATGCGTCCAACTATGTCCAGCATTATCCAACACCAGCATCCTCATCCAATAACAAATATTAATTCATCCGCATTTTTTTTACTTTGTCATGCAGTATTTTTATGCAGGATAATTATTTATAACAAAGGTATTGTTATACCGCGGATATGGAGCGCGTGCCAGCATAATTTTGCACTGGCGTTCCTCCGTGCCATGCTGCTCGACGGATACACGTGCAAATCGCCGCCCCTGCTGTTCGGTTTACATCCGTCCGCGTCGGCTTACAAACATCGCGGTCGACTCGCCCGTCCACACCGGCTTACAACGCCGCGACCGACTCATCTGTCTGCTCCCGCGGTCGACTCGCCCGTGATTGATTTCAGCTTCACCGTGATGATCATCAAACTCCGCGGTGGATAATTTTTGGCCTAACATATCAGGTGAAATCCTTCCAGTATATTTTATATTACATATTGCTTTATTTAAAAGAGCAATTACTCTGGCTTGCAAGTTCTCTAATGCAGGACAAGTTGTCTAGTGTAAAAGGGATTGTTATATCACTGAGTTGTTGAATGACTCATACCGGTTTATATCACGGCCAAGTATGGAGAATCTCAAGACAACTCCTCGAGTCGTCTTAAGACTCGGGGGCTACAATGACATGACTCGGCAGAATTGGCCGATTTCAGCAAAATTCAAGAACTCCGGGTCATTGGAGGGAACATAACCCGATCCCGGAGGCTACTGCTATATTGATGAAAATTTAAAGGCCGTCAGAAAATTTCTGGCTCAACATGAAGATTCCGGTTTAAAATCCGGCTCAAGAGACATCTCTTTCCCATAAAGCTTTGAAGCTCTCAATGTCCGGTTTAACATCCGGTTCAAAAAAAAAATCCATCTCTCGCAAGTTCGAGTTCTCAGAAAAATTAAAGGTTACCAAAGAGAACTTGCTGCCATGATACGCGGTTCAAACATGGGTATCATGCCTTATGGCTTATTTTATTATGGTCACTTGGGGGCTTCCTGCTCATTGAGCATAGCTGTGAATATCCCTCTTGATCGGCTCAATGCCACATTTCCAATGGTCACTTGGGGGCTTCCTACTCATCGAGCACAGTTGTGAATATCCCTCTTGATCGGCGCAACGCCACAAAGCACTTGGGGGCTTCCTGTTCAAACATAGTTGTATTCACCAAAGAGAACATAGCGTTACTACCCTTGTGAGCTGGGTTGGAACACCAGGTGTATTCACCAAAACCTTCTGGGTTCTCCTGCTTTGTAGAGTCTGCCACTCCGCCCGGGTAATCTCGAAATGACAAGCCGAGCTCTTGACAAGTCAATCTTATATAGACCCTGAACTTGTCAATTCTTGAAAAGCTAATCTTACATAGACCCTGAACTTGTCAAGGTTAAAACAGCGGTCATGTGAGGCCGGATTCACAAAATGTAAAAGGTTAACTCAGTGGCTTGGCGGCCCATGAAAGCCTCGGAGCTTTAGGCTTGGCGGCCTATGAAAGCCTCGTTTTCTCGATTTTGTTTCATTATCTTTTTCTGAGCATTTTTCGGGATTCATATATTTACGCCATATTAACATATGGCTTGAGATAATTCAGGCCATGTAGCCTTCATCTCTATGGCTCATATTTGCGCATACCTGGAGTTTATTAACCAGGCCTGGATTTAGACTTAAAGTCGCTAGTGTGTGATTATGCATTTGGAGTTCTGCATCCAAGATTTTGGGATGTTACCCTTTGCTGCGTTTGGCATGATAAGCCGACGGCGCGAACCAATTTAATAGGCCATGTAGCCTTTATTATATGACTCATCATTGAGCACCTTTGGGTTTGATCAACCCACCCTGATAGCGGACGTTAAGTCGCCAGGATATCTTTGCCTTGAGCAATCAAAATCGTGATATTGCATGCCTACGGGTCAATACATGCGACAGACTATAATTATTGAGGTATCGCCATGATGTCAATCTCTAGGTATGTTTTTCAATAATGGCATCGATATGTCCATTTTGCATCATGCTTTTATATCGATATTTATCGCATTATGGGCTGTTTGTACACATTATGTCACAGTACTTATGCCTATTCTCTCTTATTTTACAAGGTTTACATGAAGAGGGAGAATGCCGGCAGCTGGAATTCTGGGCTGGAAAATGAGCAAATATTAGAGACCTATTCTGCACAACTCCAAAAGTCCTGAAACTCCACGAAAGTCAGTTTTGAAATATATTAAAAATATTGGGCGAATAAAGCACCAAATGGGGGCCACACCCTGTCCACGAGGGTGGGGGGCACGCTCTACCCCCTGGACGCGCCCCCTGCCTCGTGGGCCCCCTGGCAGGCCTCCGGTGCCCATCTTTGGCTATATGAAGTCTTTTGCCCTGAAAAAAAAGAAGGACCTTTCGGGACGAAGCACCGCCGTCTCGAGGCGGAACCTGGCAAAACCAATCTAGGGCTCCGGCGGAGCTGTTCTGCTGGGGAAACATCCCTCCGGGAGGGGGAAATCATCACCATCGTCATCACCATCGATCCTCTCACCAGGAGGGGGTCAATCTTCATCAACATCTTCACCAACACCATCTCCTCTAAAACCCTAGTTCATCTCTTGTATCCAATCTTTGTCCCAAAACCTCAGATTGGTACCTGTGGGTTGCTAGTAGTGTTGATTACTCCTTGTAGTTGATGCTAGTTGGTTTATTTGGTGGAAGATCATATGTTCAGGCCCTTTATGCATATTAATACCCCTCTGATTATGAACATGAATATTGTTTGTGAGTAGTTACGTTTGTTCCTGAGGACATGGAAGAAGTCTTGCTATAAGTAGTCATGTGAATTTGGTATTCGTTCCATATTTTGATGAGATGTATGTTGTCTTTCCTCTAGTGGTGTTATGTGAACGTTGACTATATGACACTTCACCATTGTTTGGGCCTAGAGGAAGGCATTGGGAAGTAATAAGTAGATTATGGGTTGCTAGAGTGACAGAAGCTTAAACCCTAGTTTATGCGTTGCTTCGTAAGGGGCTGATTTGGATCCATATGTTTCATGCTATGGTTAGGTTTACCTTAATACTTCTTTTGTAGTTGCGGATGCTTGCAATAGGGGTTAATCATAAGTGGGATGCTTGTCCAAGGAAGGGAAATACCCAAGCACCGGTCCACCCACATATCAAATTATCAAAGTAACGAACACGAATCATATGAGCGTGATGAAAACTAGCTTGACGATAATTCCCATGTGTCCTCGGGAGTGTTTTCCTTTATATAAGAGTTTGTCCAGGCTTGTCCTTTGCTACAAAAAGGATTGGGCCATCTTGCTGCACCTTATTTACTTTTATTACTTGTTACCCGTTACAAATTACCTTATCACAAAACTATCTGTTATCGATAATTTCAGTGCTTGCAGAGAATACCTTACTGAAAACCGCTTGTCATTTCCTTCTGCTCCTCGTTGGGTTCGACACTCTTACTTATTGAAAGGACTACGATAGATCCCCTATACTTGTGGGTCATCAGGCATGAATATGCGAGGTTTAATAACCTGTCTGGTCTTTGGACTTTAAGTCGCCTATATATTTTGGCTTGAATGGCCTTAATTTTAGTCTTTTCTATAAATGCATAAGACTATATTATGTTTGGGTTATTACCCGCCCTGGCTTTTGACGTTAAGTCGTCAGGCATATGTTATTTAAACTCTGTACAGGATTTGCAGAATTATGACTTATATAATGATTAAGTTCAAGCTCATCATCAAAATTGATGTTTCAAAAGGGTTATCCATTCTGGATTTTCTCAAAGGCTATAAGCCGCCGAGTTATAAAAATCCTGGCTTACAATGAATGCGCATTAAGTCGCTATCGGCCAAGAGCCGCCGAGTATTTAAACTTCGGATTTACTTGTCAACCGATAAGGTATTCACATCTTTCATAGCCAAAATTGGCTGGATTTTCATGATGATATTGAATGATTGAGGTTTTTATACCGGATTATATTATTTGAATCTTGAATAGCCAACATGGCTAGATTTTTATTATGGTTGTCAATAACCAGTATTATGATTGAGGTTTTCAAAGTCGCTTTAGCGCAATGGATATGATTTATTCTACAATGGAAGGAATAGTCCCGAGTCGCTGCAAGCTTACAACCTGGCACTTGGGGGCTACATTATTCAGATCATGATTATATCAAATATGTAAGTCCCATGTCACTGCAAGCATGCACCATGACACTTGGGGGCTAATGCAAGGTCATTTACTTGCCTCGTTGAAGACCCGACTCATCACATCGTAATGAGCCGGCCCTTGGGGGCTACTAATTGCTCCAGCTAAAAAATTAAGGTACACAAGTTAAATCCATTAATTTGAAGGGTCCATTGCTTACTTGGTAAAGCACAAGGCTCTTAACCTTGTGGACGTGGGTTCAAGCCGTACGATGAAGGCCGCATCATATGATGTTATTTTCAAATTAAGTATATATAAAGTCCCAGCTCAGTATTATCTTACTGAGCCGGCCCTTGGGGGCTACACGTTGCTGTTCAAGTCTACATGATCATATCTACAAAGTCCCTGCTCATTATTGCATAATGACCCGGCCCTTGGGGGCTACACTGGTTGAAGTTTTTATGAGCATCAGGCAATTACAAGTCCCAGGTTGCTGCAAGCATGACAACCCGGCATTTGGGGGCTACATATATGGAATATTCAGGTTTTACTAGTGACTGAGATGAACAACATGGATTTCTTCAAAGTGGTAGTATTTATATTGAAGCAAGTCTTAAGTCATCACTTTGTTCTACTCAAGACTTGGGGGCTACAGGTAATATGGATATAAAGGAGAAATATCTTCAAATTCTCAGTTTTGAGCAAACCAGATTGACCCAGTGTCTGCAACCAGCATAACCCGGCTTCACCAATAATTATGACCCAACATCGGCAACAATTATGACTCGGCATCATCTGTTTATAACTCGGCAATTTTGGTAATCGTAAATTGGCAAGATCTACATCTTCAAGCCGGCTGAAAATCAGATGAGTATTTCAAGACCAATATTTTTAAGCATTGGGAGCTGAGTCAAATGAATTATTCTTCACAATACTTCCATGAGAAACCAATGTCAGCAAATTGATTATGAAGTTGGTCTGTTGACCCGGACTTTCCAGAAGGAGGAAATAACAAGGACTTCAATATGATCAGCTGCCGGCTTATAAGAATTGTTAACCCGGAGCACAACCTGTCAAATTTGTTCTTGAGTTATTTTGCAGGATCAGTTTAACATGGATAAATCCAAATTAAACTGGGGGCTAATGTCGGGGATATACCCCGCGGTATGAACCGGCCGGATGTATGACCCGGCTGGGACTTGGCGTTTAGTTAGTAACCCGTCGGAGGATTGGCGACTCACGAATCTGGCGGCTCACTGGTCTGACGACTCACGAGCCTGGCGACTCACTGATGGCCCCGATGGCGGGTCAGGTAGAGGACTAGGCCCAAGGCCCAGAAGGCCGGCTCATGTTATGGTGGGCCGGCTTAAGAGGAAAGGCATAAGGAATATTGTCCTACAAAGAAAGCAAGATCAGGACTCCACTTGCAATAGAGTAATCCTAATCCTACTAGGACTAGTCATGTAACCTGCCTCTTCAACATATATAAGGAGGGGCAGGGCACCCCAAGAGGCACAGAAAATAATCTTAAGGCTAGACACAACTAGGAGAGCCGGTTTATGCGGTGACTCCATCGTGATGATAATGAGACCTAGCCACAAATAGCATGTAGAGTTGTTACCGGATGATGTTTCCCGGGGCCCGAAGCTATCTGAACCCTTGTCTTGTGTTGCTTCTCTCGATTCCGATCAAACCCTCTCAAGCTACCACATATATGCGTTGGCCTCACGACTAAATCCTCACACTAGGACATCTGCCGTGACAAATCCACGACACATAGCTCTTACATAAATTTTATTTTTAAGTGCACAACTCAAATATTAGCTCTTTGGTTTCCATTGTGGGTCCACATATGCTCCACAAGATCACTAAGTAGCTGTGTGTGCACCTGATGATCTCAAAGATTCCGATGCATCTTCATAAAGTTCATAAGATGATTTGCATCTTAATCTTTCAGGATTTGAACTTGTTTTCCAGGCGTTCAAAAATCAGTAGTTTGGACAAAACCATCACCCTCGTCCTTGACAATCATATTTTGCAAAATAACACAACATGTCATCAATTACCACAAAGTTTCTGATTCCCGCATCATTGCAGCTGCACGAACAATTCCCCGACGAGCTTGAAGCACTTCAAATGCTCTCTCCACATCCTTCCTAGCTGCTTCCTGCATTGATAAAAAGTGGCTTTTGTTTGTTACCGTGTGGATCAGATATGCTCTCCATAAACGCAGCTCCTTGAGGATAGATACCATGGGCAAGATAGTATTCCATGTTGTAGTCACGGTCCTTTACAGTGTAGTTGCACGGCGGCGATTCCCATTACAAAGCCTCCTGAACAGGAGAGATCGTTGAAGCACATTGATGTCGTTCTGAGAGCCCGACATTCCAGAGAAAGCATGCCAAATCCATAAGTAATGTGATGCCACTGCTTCCAGTATGATGGTGACTTCTTTAGTGTGACCTTGATACATTCCCCAAAAACCTTTGGGGTAGTTCTTCCATTGCCAATGCATGCAATCAATTGGTTTGAGCTTTCCTGAAAACCACCCTGTGGCCTCTCAAATAGCCAACAACTTTTCTATGTCATGCACATTTGGTTATCTTAGATACTCTGCTCCAAACACCTGCACCATGGCGCGAACAAACTTGACAGCAGTCTTCAGGCATGTGCTCTCCCACATACAGACCATCTCACCAATGGCATCTGCGGCAGTACCAAGTGTAAGCATCCTCAGAGCAGTCGTGCATTTCTGCTTAGCAGAGAAAGAAAGTTGGCTGCATCAATTCCTTGTGAGGTAGAAGTAGTCATCGTGTGCCTCCACTCCCTCTAAAATGCGCAAAACCAATGGTTTGCGCATCCGAAAACGGCGAGAAACCATAGATCATCCGAGAAAGTTGGGTTCAGAGCAAAGTAGTCCATGTGCAGTAGTCGTGCTTAAGTGACCCCATCCCAATTGATCATTCTTTCTTCCTTTGGTTGAGCCCTTAAAGCTGAGAACGTGGTCCACCTGTCGGTTCATTTCCTCTTGCATGCTCATAGCATGATCATGTCCACTTCTTCATTTGAATCCGACAAACTAAAGAACTCGGCTTCTATCATTTTATCAAGCTCCATCTGTCCATACTCCTCGTTTGACGAAGCATCGGAATTCATCGCTTTCTCTACAAATAAATCACAAAGTCCGGGTCAAACAATGTGTCGAACACATAGAGCGCAAGGGGCAATACCACAGTGGCGTCCGTGCCGGCGACGATGTCTGCGCCGGTAAGCACGGGAGAGAGGACTCTTGTGCCCATGTCCGGGCATTTGAAACCCATTTAAGGCCCCGTCTGAATCAAGTTTTTTTGACTGATCACTGATGGCCCATCCACCAACCCGGGCGTTTGAGGTGCCCGGCTGTAGAGGCTCTAAAAGGGTTATTATTGGGAACTTAGTACAAAGTCTGGCTTTGTTTTTGTCCTAGGTCTCGCGCCTAGGATTCGATAGTCCTCCGCCGGCGCCGCCGGCGCTGTGAGTTACCTTGTTCTTTTCGGGAGATTTAACGATCGATTCCCCCTTCCCCTCGTACGTACGTCTCCTTCCTCTCCTCGGGCTGATACAGGAGGCGACTGGCTTGCCTACCCGGCCTTGGTTGGGTGAAGTGATTACGTTCGATCGGGGTTGGGACTTGGTTGCATGGCGACATCAGGAGAAGGAAGTGGATCGGGGAGCCAGATGGAAGATGCTAGCAAGCTGTTGGAATGGCTGAACCTATAGGACGAGGAAGCTGATGATCTAGTATGGGAAGATGAGATAGATGTGGAGGAGATCAAGCCAAAGTGGCTAGCGTTGGCGAGACTGTTAACAGGTAAAAATTTCAGCCAAAGTCCACTGATCGCGGACATGAGGGCAGAATGGAACCCTGCCCAAGCAGTGATATGGAGGAGAATCAATGTGAACCTTTTCTCAATACAATTTAATTGTCTGGCTGATTGGAACAAGGCCTTGCATCAAGGGCCCTGGGATTTCCATGGTGCAGCACTGATTCTTGTTGAATATGATAGGTTCTCAATCCAGAAAAATCCAGATTGGACAAATTAGAAACATGGTGCCAAATCCATAGGCTACCAGACGGAGTCCTAAAAAGTACGAAGGCCCTGGAAAACCTGGCGAGTCGAATTGGAGAGGTGCAGGAAGTTCAGGTTACCCTTCCTAACAGATTCGTGGGTGAGTTCATTAGGGTCAGAGTGAAACTTGATGTCAATAAAAAGCTGACCCGGGTTGTTGGTATTACAAAGGGGGTGAAACTGAGAAGTATTTAGTGAAATTTGAGAAACTGCCCACCTTTTGTAATGCGTGTGGATTGCTGGGGCACTGGCACGAAGAGTGTGGTTCTGGAGAGCATGATGAGACAAAGTTCGAGTGGGGTAGTTTTTTGCTTGCATCAAGAAGAGGTAGAGGCAGCGGACAAGGTGTTCGCGGAAACGACCGGCAAAGGAATGGAGAAGACAATTATAATGGACGTGGTAGGGGATTCGGCCGAGGTCCTTTCCGGGGGCGTGGACAGAACATGCAATACAATCAAACTGAGGAGAAAAATAGTGGAGGCACTGGTCCTGTTATTTGACGACACAACTATGCTTTCCATGGGGGAGTACCTGTAGGTAACACAGGAGAAGAACTCGCTCAAGTTAGTCAGAATATGGAGAAAATAGTGGTCCGGATAATATCTTGGGCAAGAGAGCAGCTGAGGATAGTACATCTGCTGCTACCCCAGAGGTGACTACTGAGAATGACGATCACCACAATATGGCCATGGTTCCGTTTGCTGGAAATAAAGCAGATAATAATCCTGAGACAGTTACAAATGCTGAGAAAATAAATCTATTCGAGGGAGAGGTAGATGGGGAGGACAAGAACCCCACACTTACAGGCACCCCTCAGAAGAACACAAATAGGAAGAAGTTAAGAGGAAGAGATGGTCAGGCAGTGGACAGTAATAAAAGTTCTGCAAATGATTTAGGATCGGCGACACCCCTAGAGGGTGATCGCCGGGAGCAATGAAACTCTTGTCATGGAACTGCCGGGGTCTCGGGAATGAACCGGCAGTTCAAGCTTTGCTGGACGTCCAACGAAGTACCCATCCCGATGTGATGTTCTTGTCGGAGACTCACCTCGATAGCTATCCGGCTGAATGTCTGAGATGTCGTTTGAAGATGGATCAAAAACTGGTTTGCACTAGTAATGGGAGAAGTGGTGGTTTATTGTTACTATGGAAAAATAATATTGTAGTTCAGAGATTGGGGTTAGACCCCAAGTTTATTGATGTATAGATCACAAGCGATGGAGATGAACCATGGCGATTGACTGGCATGTATGGAGAATTTCGATGGGAAAATAAGTACTTGACTTGGGACCGTATGCGCCAGCTATCTCAAACAAGTACACTACCATGGTTACTTATTGGTGATCTGAATGAAATTCAATTTCTGCATGAGAAAGAGGGGGGGAATCCACGTCCCCAATAGTATATGGTGGCTTTCCAACAAGCGATTGATGATTGTAACCTGCATGATATGGGCTTCGTTGGAGATATATTTACATGGCGCAGAGGAAGGATCCGAGGAAGGTTGGACAGAGGTCTCGTGAACGATGGATGGTCTAGTTTATTTCCCAATGCAAATCTGGAACATTGTAACTTTAACCATTCTGACCATAGACCATTGTTGGTTGATACTGATTTTTATCAAGGAACAACACCGATCCAAGAGGGACCCAAGAGGTTCAAAGCTAGGTGTCTAAGAGAGCCAAATTTTTCTGACCTAGTTCAAGAAACGTGGGATAAGGCAGGAGCTGACCCGAATGTTTCAGGGATTTTTCAGAAGCTCTCCCGTATGCACTCAGAATTTCATGACTGTGATCAACGGGTGTTAAAAAAACCGAAGAAGCGTCTTCGGAAAGCACAACGAGATCTAGAGCAAGTTATGGCTAGACCCATGACGGATGAAAATGAAGTAAAAAGAAAGGAGCTGGCTAAACTGATAGAGTATCTGTTAGAACTTGAGGAGATCCAAAGTATGCAGCGATCTCGCGTGGATTGGCTCAGATACGGGGATCGTAATACATCCTTTTTTCAAGCTTTTGCGGCGGCTCGGCGGAAAAGGAACTATATCAAGAAATTGAAAGATAATAATGGCGACATTATGGAAGGTATGGCTGATTTAAATCCTCATATACAAGGTTATTTGTCTAGCCTGTTCGCGTCTGCAATTCAGCATACCGATCCTGCATTACTTCAGAAGGTGCACCGGAAGGTAACAGAACAAATGAACACCATATTGATGGCACCTTTTTCTGCTGATGATGTTCGCAAGGCAGTTTTTAGCATTGGCGATCTAAAGGCATGCAATATTCTTTAAAAAATATTGGCATATCATTGGTGATGAAATTATTTTTGCAGAGTTACATGCGATCAACACCAGGCATATTCCAGCAGAATGGAATGATACATCCATTGTCTTGATCCCAAAAGTGGATTCCCCGGAGTTAATAACACAGTTCCGGCCCATTAGCTTATGCAACATTCTTTATAAAATTATCTCCAAGATGCTTGCATTTCGTCTAAAGAGTATTCTGCCTGATATCATTTCTCCTACAAAAAGTGCTTTTGTCCCTGGCAGGATGATCACTGACAATATTCTGGTGGCATATGAATGCATTCACAAAATTAAGAACACCAAGAACAGTCAGGCTGGGTTATGTGCAGTAAAACTAGACATGCATAAAGCTTATGACAGGGTCGAATGGATCTTCTTAAGGAACATGATGCATAGATTGGGGTTTGATAACAGATGGATTGAGCTTATGATGGCTTGTGTGAGCTCAGTTAGATACAAAGTTTGTTTTAATTCCAAACAGACAGAGATGTTTACACCTTCGAGGGGACTCCGGCAGGGGGATCCTTTATCTCCTTATTTATTCCTGATTTGTGCAGAAGGCCAATCCAGCATGTTGCAGTATGAAGAAGAGGTTGGTGGAATTGATGGGTTTAGAGTGTGCGGGAATGCACTGTCAATTTCACACCTCTTATTTGCTGACGATTCTCTAATTCTCATGAGAGCAGATATGTTAAATGCAACTTCCTTACAGCATGTGTTGGACACCTATTGTGAAAACTCGGGACAACTGGTAAGTTTGAATAAATCCAGTGTTTTCTTTAGCCCAAATACTAATATGCAAACAAGAGATGAAATCTGTGATGAACTTCATATCACAACACAAGCATTGTCAGATAAATATTTGGGTTTGCCTGCTATGGTTGGCGCTGATAAAAGTGACTGCTTTAAGCATTTCTATGAGAAAATCAAGAAACTTTTGAAGGGTTGGATGGAGAAACAGTTATCTACAGGAGGGAAGGAAATTATATTGAAAGCTGTTGCACAGGCCATTCTAGTTTTTGCTATGTCCGTATTCTGCATTCCGAAGGGAGTGTGTAAAGATATTACAGATGTGATTGCACAATTTTGGTGGGGAGATGATGAAGAAAATAAAAAGATGCATTGGTTTTCTTGGTGGAAATTATGCATTCCAAATGTGATGGTGGTATGGGATTCAGGGATCTACACTCCTTTAATTTGGCTTTATTAGCTAAGCAATGTTGGAGACTGATTACAAATCCAGAATGTATTTGTTCCCAAATCTTGAAGGCCAAATACTTCCCATCCACTGATTTACTCTCTGCAGGCCCCAAAAAAGGATCTTCTTTTACATGGCAGAGTATCATTGTGGGTCTTGCCACTTTTAAGTGTGGCTATATTTGGCGAATTGGTTCGGGAGAGAAGGTGAATATATGGGATGATCCATGGGTTCCTACAAGTCCGGACAGGAAGATTTTAACTCCTCGGTGTCGTGGAATTGTCACGGCAGATGTCCTAGTGAAAGGACTTAGCCGTGGAGCCATCGCAACTAGGAAGCAAGAAGGGGTTAATCGGGACAAAGGACACGAGGTTTATACTGGTTCGGCCCCTTGCGGTGAAGTTAAAAGCCTACGATCCAGTTTTGAGTGGGATTATGTATGTCTCGATAACCAGGGAGCGAATCCGCTTGACCTAGCTCTCGATTTGATGTTACCTGCCCTAAGCCGCCGCTGGGTCGTCCCCTTATATACACGGGTTGACGCCCTGCAGTCTATAGAGTCCCGGCCGACTCATAAACAGTGTCCGGCTCGGTGACTAGTTAATCTTGCCTTATAATACAAGTCATACCATTACGGCGGTTTATCACTACGGGCCTTAAGTCGCCTTTAGGCTTTGGGCCCTTAACTGAACCGCTATCTTCAAGCTTGGTCTTGGGCTTTGAGAGTCTTCGTAGGTATAACCCGGCCCCTCCTGGGCAGGTCATACCTACTAGTTATATCCCCAACATTAGGCCCCAGATTGATTTGAACTGGTTCATGTCAATCTTCAATACTTAAGCAAAATCTTCTGCTCTTCTCTTTTATAAAAAAGTTTTCTAACCTGCCATGACATCATCCTTTGGATTTATGGTGACCCGCCATGACGTCATCTGCCATTAATGCACGTTTTGCCCAATGTATCTCAACGGATCCTTATCTTAATGACCGTCTCGAGAATCGAGTTGTCTTTGTAGTTGGATAATCATGTTTTCGGCCTCCTCATTTTTTGCGCCCACTTATCAGTCTTCCCTTATAAATAGGCACGTCCAGGTCTTTCCTCATTCTCCCCTTTCCTCGTCTTCTTCCTCTCGCAACCCTACTGCCACTCGAGCTCCGCCGCCACCGCAGAGCACCTCGTCTTCCTCGACCTCGGCTGCTGCATCAACCTGAATCAATCCAGAAAATGGCGGCGACCCTCCGCAGTAGATCTGCAGCTGTAAGTCTTCGCCTTCCCGCACCTCAGATCCGCATTAGTGTTTTCAAGTTCCTCTGTGTTCTTCATAGTTCATCATAGTTTCTTCGTAGTTCCTCCACCGCAGCCTCTTCTGAGCCAAAAAGTAAGATATAACTCATGCGGTAGTTGTTTTGCGTCCATTTTTGGTTATATCAGATCCCCTTTTCTTGTACAGAAGCCTCGTTAAATCTCACGAACTCATCTGTACTAGAGTTTTAGGTCTATAATATTTTCTTTTCTGAACAGCCGTTTGATCCAAAATAATAGCCGCAACCTGTGAAACTTATTTGTGCAACACTTAGACAAAATCTGTATTTGTTAGATCCACCTGGTCATGGCGACTCTTGTCACCAGTTTAAAAAAGGCAATGCTCAATTGATAATGCTGACCGCTCCTGGCGGTTTAAATGACTTAACTGCTTACGACTCTCGTGGCGGCTTAAATAACCTGACATAATAAGCCATATACCATTAGGCCCCTTTGTAAGCCGCCACCTCGAATATGTTTTGTAATACTTGTTCTCCGGCTTAAATTTAAACCGGCAATTTCACTCTTTGTCAGGCTTCCGTCTTCACAATGCCGCCCAAAGCACCCGTTACATGCAATTGGGTCAAATCTATCGTCACAGAAAACACACTTGCTGATTTTGTGAAGACTGGCTATCTGCCCAAGAAAGAAATTATGTCCTACCGTGCTCCTAATCCAACAGAGGAAAAACCTCAACCCAAAGAAGGGGAAGTCATCGTCTTTACTGATCATATGAACCGGGGTTTTTCTCCACCCGGCTCAAAGTTTTTTAGAGACGTCCTGCACTTTTTGACCTCCGACCCCAAGACATCGGGCCCAACTCTGTGTCTAACATCTGCAACTTCCAAGTGTTCTGTGAGGTGTACCTTGGAGAAGAACCCAACTTGCTACTCTTCAGGGAATTATTTTATTTGAACTGCCAGAATGAACGTGCCAACGGGCCTAGCTTGGAGCTTGGTGGGATCTCAATCCAGCGAAGGAGAGACTGCATTTTTCCTTATGCCGATCCACCGAGTCACCCCAAAGACTGGAACCAGACATGGTTCTATTGTCAAGATACTTCTCCGGCTGGTGAGAACCCTCTGCCCGGCTTTCGTGCCCTGCGCCTTGAGTCTACTCATCCTCTACCAGATAAGCTGCCAGCTCCTGAACGCCAGAAACTTGCCCCCACCATGAGCAAAGTCAAGGATCTTCTGGGGAATGGCTTGAATGGCATTGATTTGGTCCGGGTTTGGCTTGCCTGTCAGGTTATTCCATTGAGCCGCCGCCCTGGTTTGATGTGCGACTACACAGGCCAGAAGAATGATCCTCTACGGCACAGCCCTAACGATTTACCTGATGACGTCATTGATGATAGGACAAAATCACTTCTGAATGAGAGCCTGGCAGACTGTGGCAAAGTAGGTTTGAGCCCTTTCTGCAAAGCTAACCCGGCTCCAGCGGTAAGCTAGTAACTTAAGCATTTTTATTTTATACTCTCACCTTTGAGGTTTTACCTTTACTCAAAACTCTTGTTGAAATTCACAGGCCACTGACAAGTTTTGGAAAGCCAACTATGATCATGAGGCTGCAAAAAAGGCCAGAAAAGCTAAGAAAGCCACCAGGAGAGCCGCCGCCAGGAAGAAAGGAAACAAACCTAGCGCCTCAGACATGCTTCGGCTAGAGGAAACCTCTGAATCAGAGGTAGCTCTTGATTCTCTAGGCTCCTTTTTTAACTATCTTGTTGACACTGATTATCCTCAGGAGGATACAGGAGCGAGTCATGCAGCGGTTGAAGAGGTAACTATTATTTCCTCCGACTCCGAGCCTTTGCCAAGACAGAAAGTCTGAAGAGTAACCCGGAAAGTAAGATTTTCACATCCTTTAGCTTACCAAGATCCTCAATTTCTTTTGAAGCGACAGATTCATGAGAGCCGAAGGCAGACCCGAACCAGCAAAGATGCGGAACTCTCCTCCGGCTTGCCCAATACACCAAGAAAGCGTCGGAATGAGGTCACCTCCGGTTTATATCCCTTTTATCCTTTGGCGGGTCTCACTCGTCAACCACTCAATTCTTCTGACTCAAATTATCAGGAAACTTCACCTTCTTCTGGCGAATCAATGCAGTCCAATATGCCGGCTTTTAAAACCGCTCCAGGGTAATGATAACCTGCTTATCCTCTATTCATTTCAATTTACTACGCTTGTACTGACCTTTTGATCTTATGCAGTGGCCAAGCAAAGCCCAGCAAGAGGGCGAAGAAGAACAAGCCGGCCGAAGAGCCGATCTTAGATGAACCGGAACTTGGAATAGCCGCCCCGGAAGCCTCCACTCATGAGCCGCCGCCTGAGCCAGCTCATGATATACCAACGCCCACTGCTGACCCGCCTGTCGAGCAAGCCGTCGATGGTTCTGAAAACCCGGAAGTCCCTAGCCTTGCCAGGACGGATGATCCTCAAGATGCTGATGTTGAAATCACCAAGACCGTCTTTACTGAACCGGGGAGACCAACCGTGCTGGCCAAATGTTTTGCCAAGGATGAACTTCTGGAACGCCGCCGGGTTAAATTTGACGTCACTGAGTATACTCACATGAGTATTAGCGAAGTCTTTTCTGGCTATATGAGCCAAGTGCGCAGCAGTCGTGACACCGAAATTGATATGGTGAAGCAAATGTATCAGAAATTTGAGGTACAACCTTTTCTCCATATTCATTTATCCTTACCGCGCCAGCCCCCAAGTCTATTGCTTATGATGAATATGCTGTAGACTTTGGAAAGAAAACTTAGCAATATTAGTAACATAGTTGAACTAAAACACAGAAGAACTCTGGCTTACTCCGTAGTCCCCAAGGGGCGGTTTAATCAGTATGATTGAACCGGTTCTTCATATGGTTGCACAGAACAAACTATTTAAAAGGCTTTAACAGCAATATGCATTAGCCCCCAAGTGCCAAATACTCTTGCTTGCAAAGTGATTGGGACTTACTATCATGATCCGCCACTTTAAACAAAAATTCTTCAGTATACATTAGTCCCCAAGTGCCAAGTGTTATTGCTTGCAAAAGACTTGGGACTTAATATTGCCTCATGAAAATCCTGATTTTGACACGGTATTTGTACAGGCCACCAATAGTCAATTTGAATAGGAAATATCTGACTTGAAGAACCGCCTGGAAGCTCAGGAGATTGAAACTCAAAAAGCCAACTCCAAATTCGAGTTCAGCGTATCTGAACAAGAAAAACTGAAAAAAGGCTTTGAAGTGGAGAAGAAGGCTTGGGCTGATGAAAAGATCATGTTGATCAACCGGGCTGAGAAGGCAGAGGCGGCTCTTGCAGAAGCGACCGCCGAATTATCCGATTTAAAACGCCATGTATCTCAGATGGTGTCAGCAATCTTTGGTAAGTCACTCTGCTAGTGTTAAGTATTTAAATCTTCGTAATAAGCATATCAATTGTTATCAACTCATCTAACATTGTAACGCAGGCCCCAGGAGCTCAAACCTTAACCAGAGCATGCTGATAAAGCTGAAGGCGGTTTACACGCTGGTGGAGCAACTCTATACCGGGTCTCAGCGTGCCTTAGCCGCAGTGGCCCTGTCAAATGAAGTTCCCACTCTCCTGTCAGATGTATTAAAGAGGCTTGTTGTGCTACCTCAGCGGTTTAAGGAATTAGGGCAATCTTCTGCGAGAGCCGGAGCCGTAGCTACATTAAGCCGGGCCAAGGCGTGGCTACCGGAGCTAGACCCGGCCGACATCGCCATTGGGTATCCAAGCTTAAAGGAGGACGGCACACCTTTTGGACAGGAGGACTTCACCACTTGCGTTAAGGAAACACGCCCTGTGGCGACCCTGATTGCTGATGACATGGATCTTACCAAGTATCATCCGGGTTATGACGCTGAAAATCGGAGGATTCCAACACCGCATTATGAAGTGATCAGCCTGATCCCTCCAATTCGTAAGCACAACTTCGCCCCTGAAGTTGACCCGGCCAGATTAATTGATGATGAAGCTGAATTTGAAGCTTTGAGTGGCATTGACTGGTCATCATCAACCTTCCAGGACAGGGAACAGGATGGAGGAGCGGAAAAGGATGATCCGGAAGCTTCAGGCCATCAACACAATTGATCCGCCGGGCGGGTCATATTTATACTTTGCTGAAAAAACAATGTTAATCATTTGCACTCGGGGAGTCATGTAATAGGATAGACATAACTTGGTTTTTCAGTGCCTTCGTGCACGTGTTTGGTGCTCAATACTGTTAAGCCGCCATCTTATATTCATCCATATTATGCTTATCATCTGTTTTCCTTGTGCTTTTAAGAAAACTTTTACACTGTCCTGCATACAGAAATAAATCACAAGACCTTGGTGGTTTACCGCAGGGCGGGTCATATATCTTACATAGAACCCGGAATATGCAAAAGAGTCATAGATAAACCGGTTATCATTTATAGCTTTCAAATTTAACCACAATATCATACCTGTGATCCTTTGATTTATACTGCCGGTTTATGTGACCCAAACAGTAAGGGTGACAACCTAATCTTGTAGAAGCTGGTACTTCCACATATATGATTATTGTTATATGCTGGCGACTTATTGACTAAGGCCAAGCCGGGTTAAATAGAAGCTACTCATTAGATGCTTCCAAAAAAGAAGTCTCAAGACAAAAACTCAAAACGAAACTGTTTGCAAAAGGCATCAAAATAAACAAAATTTTGAGGCTTCTGATTCGAATACGATCAGTAAACCATTCCAAAGGGGTTAAGCTAGGATTCGAATACGACCATGTAGCCCCCAGTGGCTTTGGCGTTGCGCCCATCAAGAGGGTACCGACAACTATGTTCTCTTTGGTTTGAATACGACCTATGTTTGAACAGGAAGCCCCCAAATGACCTTGAGAGTTTTTTAACGACGCTGATTCGAATACGATCAACGTCAGACCCAAAAGGGGTTGAGCTATGATTCTGATACGATCAAGAATCCCCCTAGTGAGTTTGGCAGTGTGCCGATCAAAAGGGTATCGACAGCTATGTTCTCTTTGGTTCGAATACGACCTATGTTTGAATAGGAAGCCCCCTACCATGAGGTGTAACGGCTAGAT
This sequence comes from Aegilops tauschii subsp. strangulata, assembly GCF_002575655.3. NCBI lineage: Eukaryota > Viridiplantae > Streptophyta > Magnoliopsida > Poales > Poaceae > Aegilops > Aegilops tauschii. The sequence continues at coordinate 120,447,813 of NC_053035.3, forward strand.
TCGAATACGGTCATGAGCCGGACCAAGAGAGTTAAGCTGGATTCGAATACGATCAGCCCCCAACTGGTCGTTTATGTTTAAAATAACAAGAACATCTGATTATTGAGGATGAAAAGGACAAAGGTCCTGCTTTATTACTTATCATACTATATACATTTCATAATATGTACATCATGAGAGCCGGTGGCTCAAGTGTAGTAAGGCCGAAGATGAGCAATGTCCCACGGCCGGCGGGTCTCCTCCTCTAACTTACGTGAGTCTTTATGCTCTCGAACATCGATAAGGTAGTATAACCCGTTGTTCAGGTTCTTGCTGACCACAAAGGGTCCTTCCCAAGGTGGGGATAGCTTGTGCATATCGGACTGATCCTGGATGAGCCGGAGCACCAAGTCACCTTCTTGAAAGGTTCTGGACTTAACCCGGCGGCTGTGATAACAGTGCAGGTCCTGCTGGTAAATCGCCGAGCGGGCTGCTGCTAAGTCACGCTTCTCATCCAATAGGTCAAGTGCATCCTGACGAGCTTGTTCATTATTAGCTTCAACATAAGCCTCCACTCGGGGCGAGTCATGACGGATGTCACTCGGTAGAATCGCCTCTGCTCCGTAAACCATGAAGAAAGGCGTATAACCCGTAGTTCTGTTAGGTGTTGTATTGATGCTCCAGATCACAGAAGGCAACTCCTCCACCCAACAACCCGGCGTCCGCTGTAAAGGGACCATGAGCCGGGGTTTTATGCCTTTCAAGATCTCTTGATTGGCTCTTTCATCTTGACCATTGGATTGAGGGTGAGCTACTGATGAAACATCGAACCGGTTATGCTCACGTTGACAGAACTCTCCATGGCACCCTTGGACAGATTAGTACCATTGTCAGTTATGATGATGTGTGGAAAACCAAAACGAAAGATCACCTTCTTCATGAATTGAACCGTTGTGGCTGCATCACACTTACTGACAGGCCCTGCCTCAACCCACTTCGTGAACTTATCAACCGCCACCAGAAGGTGTATCTTTTTATCTTTGGACCTTTTGAAAGGCCCAACCATATCAAGCCCCCAGACTGCAAACGGCCAAGTAATTGGAATCATCCTCAATTCTTGAGCCGGCACATGAGCCCGTCGTGAGAACTTCTGACAACCTTCACATTTACTGACCAAATCTTCCGCATCAGCATGAGCCGTCAGCCAATAAAATCCATGACGAAAAGCATTGGCCACAAGGGATTTTGACCCGGCATGATGGACACAATCACCTTCATGAATCTCACGAAGAATTTCTTGACCCTCCGCAGGAGAGACACAACGTTGAAATGCCCCAGTAACACTGCGATGATGTAACTCCTCATTGACAATTGTCATTGACTTAGACCGCCGGGTTATCTGCCTAGCCAAGGTTTCGTCCTCAGGCAATTTGCCCTGGGTCATGTAAGCCAAATATGGCACTGTCCAATCTGGGATAACATGAAGAGCCGCCACCAGTTGTGCTTTCGGGTCAGGAACAACCAAGTCTTCCTCTGTAGGCAACTTGATAGAAGGATTATGCAAACCATCTAAGAAAGTATTAGGTGGCACCGGCTTACGCTGAGACCCCAGCCGGCTTAAAGCATCGGCTGCCTCGTTCTTTCTACGATCAATGTGTTCCACCTGGTAACCCTTGAAGTGTCCAGCAATTGCATCAACTTCACGGCAATAAGCCGCCATGAGAGGATCCTTGGAATCCCACTTGCCTAATACTTGTTGAGCCACCAAATCTGAGTCACCAAAGCATCTTACCCGGCTTAGGTTCATCTCCTTAGCCATCCGAAGACCATGGAGCAAGGCCTCATACTCAGCTGCATTGTTAGTACAGGGAAACATCAACCGGAGCACATAACAAAATTTGTCACCTCGAGGGGAAGCTAATACAACTCCAGCCCCCGAGCCTTCCAATTGCCTGGATCCATCAAAATGAATAGTCCAATATGTGTTATCCGGCTTTCCTTCAGGCATCTGCAGCTCTGTCCAATCGTTGATGAAGTCCACCAGTGCTTGAGATTTAATAGCAGTGCGTGGTACATACTTTATACCATGAGGCCCAAGTTCAATGGCCCACTTGGCGACTCGTCTTGTGGCTTCTCTGTTTTGAATGATATTGCCCAAAGGAGCAGAATTGACCACAGTGATGGGGTGACCCTGGAAGTATTGCTTAAGCTTCCGGCTTGCCATGAACACCCCATAAACAAGTTTCTGCCAATGTGGACACCTTTGCTTGGACTCAATAAGCACCTCACTGATGTAGTAAACCGGCCGTTGAACCGGATGCTCCTTGCCAGCCTCCTTGCGCTCGACCACAATGGCCACGCTGACGGCACGTGCGTTAGCAGCCACATATAGCAATAAGGGCTCGTTATCAATGGGAGCAGCAAGGACCGGTGGCTCAGATAACTGCCTCTTCAAATCTTCAAAGGCAGCGTTAGCAGCATCACTCCAGACAAAGTCATCCGCCTTCTTCATCATCTGATACAGCGGTATAGCCTTCTCACCTAACCGGCTTAAAGCAGCAATACGGCCCGCCAGACGTTGAACATCATTGACACACGCCGGCTTAGCCAAAGAGGTAATTGCCTTGATCTTCTTCGGGTTAGCCTCGATGCCTCTGTTAGAAACCAGAAAACCCAAAAGCTTGCCAGCTGGCACTCCAAAGATGCACTTGGCCAGGTTTAGCATCATCTTATAGACCCGGAGATTATCAAAGGTTTCCTTTAGATCATCTATCAAAGTCTCCTTCTCTCTGGACTTCACCACAATGTCATCCACATAAGCATGAACATTGCGCCCAATCTGATTGTGGAGACAGTTCTGCACACATCGCTGATAAGTCGTCTGGGCACTCTTAAGCCCAAAAGGCATAGATACATAACAGAAGGCTCCAAATGGAGGGATGAAAGCCGTCTTCTCCTGGTCCTTAACTGCCATTTTGATTTGATGATATCCAGAATAAGCATCCAAAAAGCTCAAACGCTCACAACCCGGCGTAGCATCAATGATCTGATCAATACGGAGGAGAGCAAAAGGATCAGCCGGACAAGCCTTGTTTAAATCCGTGTAGTCCACACACATACGCCAGGTGCCGTTCTTTTTAAGTACAAGCACCGGGTTAGCCAACCACTCCAGGTGAAAAACTTCAACAATAAACCCGCCCGCTAAGAGCCGGGCCACCTCCTCACCAATAGCTTTACACCTCTCCTCATTAAACCGCCGAAGAAATTGCCTGACCGGTTTAAACTTTGGATCAATATTAAGAGTGTGCTCAGTGAGTTCTCTCGGTACACCCGGCATGTCAGAAGGTTTCCATGCAAAGATGTCCCGGTTCTCATGGATGAACTCGATGAGTGCGCTTTCCTATTTGGGATCCAGATTGGCACTGATACTGAACTACTTAGATGAGTCGCCCGGAACAAAGTCAACAAGCTTGATTTCATCAGCCGACTTAAATTTCATCACCGGATCATGTTCCGTGGTTGGCTTTTTCAAAGATGTCATATCTGCCGGGTCAACATTATCCTTGTAGAACTTCAACTCCTCTGTCGCACAAATAGATTTAGCATAAGCGGCATCACCTTCCTCACATTCCAGGGCTATCTTCCAACTCCCATGCACTGTGATGGTGCCCTTATGACCCGCCATCTTGAGCTGTAGGTAGACATAACACGGCCGCGCCATGAACTTTGCATAAGCCGGCCGTCCAAACAACGTGTGATATGGGCTCCGAATCTTGACAACCTCAAAGGTTAGCTTCTCAGCCCTGGAATCATGCTCATCTCCAAAGGCCACTTCCAACCCAATCCTTCCTACTGGGTACGTCGATTTACCAGGCACTACTCCATGAAAAACAGGGTTGGATGTCTTGAGATTCTTATCAGTCAACCCCATGCGACGAAAGGTTTCATAATAGAGGATGTTGATGTTGCTGCCTCCATCCATGAGCACTTTTGTGAATTTGTATCCACCAACTTGAGGCGCCAATACTAAGGCTAAGTGACCCGGATTGTCAACCCGGGGAGGGTGATCCTCCCTACTCCATACAATAGGTTGTTCAGACCATCTTAGATAACGAGGGACTGCCGGCTCAACGGCATTCACAGCCCTCTTATGAAGCTTCTGGTCCTGTTTGCACAAACTGGTGGTGAACACATGATATTGTCCACTATTCAGCTACTTCGGATTACTCTGATAACCAGATTGCTATTGTTGCTGACCTCCCTGGCCAGACTGTTGACTATAACCGCCTTGATTTCCTTGAAAGCCGAAATTTGAGCCGCCGCCCGGGCCATGAAAACCGCCTCCACCTGAGCCCCCACCCGGCCCATGGTTGCCGTCGAACATATTAGAATTTTTGAAAGCTTTCATGATCGTGCAATCCTTCCATAGGTGAGTGGCTAGCTTTTCCCGAGTGTCGTGCCTTGGACAGGGCTCATTGAGTAATTGTTCAAGAGTAGGACCTGACCCGCCGGACCGAGGGGGCGGCCTCCCCTTGCGTTGTTGATTGTTGCCCTGTGAATTGGTGTTAGCCACAAACTCCGGGTTACCGTCTGCCTTACGTTTATTGCCTCCCTGATTCGTCGGGTTATGCCGATGACCCTTTTCGTTGCCGTTCTTCTTTCCCTTCCCTGTCTTCTCTTCGTCAGACGCGGGATCCTTGGTACTATCGGAATCGGCGTATTTGACCAGAGCCGCCATCAGCTGGACCATGTCGTTACAATCACGCTTGAGCTGCCCTAGCTTCTGTTTCAGAGATTCAAAACGACAATTTTTCTCCAACATTAAGACTGCAGAGCCGGCATCCATCTTATCAGAGGAATGTATTATTTCCTTCACCCGGCGCACCCAATGGGTCGTGGACTCACCTTCCTCTTGCTTGCAATTAGTCAAGTCCACAATCGACATAGGCTGCTTGCATGTGTCCTTGAAGTTCTGAATAAACCGGGCCTTTAACTCGGCCCAGGACCCAATGGAATTAGGTGGCAGTCCCTTTAACCAAGTGCGGGCCGTTCCATCCAGCATCATAGTGAAATACTTGGCCATCGCTGCGTCACTGACCTCCAACAGCTCCATGGCCATCTCATAGCTTTCAATCCACGCCCCAGGCTGTAAATCAGCTGTGTAATTTGGCACCTTTCAAGGTCCCTTGAAATCCTTGGGTAAACGTTCATTACACAGAGCTGGCACCAAACAAGGAACACCGCCGGTTCTCGTGGCCACGCCTGCCTCAACAGAAGTCGTCGGATAAGCCAGGAAGGTTTGGTGAGCCGCCTGCTGAGCCGCCCGCTCAACCGCCTGCTGAGCCTCTTGACGTATCCTGTCCTGTACCGGGTTATGCCCACCTGGCTGGTTACGGCGCTGGGCATTGCTTGATACGGCCGCCGAATCCATATGTCTGCTGTAACTCGGGCTCCGGCTTGGGCGAGGAGTCGAATGAATCCTATCTCGACTATAAGAATAAGCCTCCTGCTGCACCAGAGCTGTCTGAAGAAGTTCTCTAACCCTTCGTGTCTCAACTACTGTTGGAGAGTTGCCCTCCACCGGGAGAGCCGCCAATCGCGCCCCCGCAGCGATCATGTTCTCCAGCGGGTTAGAATAATGACCCGGTGGTGTTGGCACATACTGAGGCGGAGCAGTATTTACTCGGGGAGGTTCCGTCATCCGTGGTTGAACCGGCGCCCCAGCTCCGGGCGTCGCTGCTGGGTTTACCTCTGGCGGATTGCTGGACCCGCACCAGGTGTACGGAAGAGATTTCTAGGATCGTAAGTCAACGGCGGACGGAATTGAGACTTCTGGTGCCTTCTCCTCATGACCTCATTTGATGCATTTAAATCCATCGTAAGCTGGAACACTTCTGATTGAAGCTGCTGGGCTCGAGCATCCAAAGTCGCCCGCTCCATAGCCAATCTGGTGCCCTCAGCTGCTAAGTTTTCCTTGGCTTGTACTATCTCCTCACGTAACCGAACCACCTATGCATCATGCTCAGCCTGATCCGCCAGATTAACTGTGGCGGTTAACAGGGTTGTCAGTCTATCCGTGAGATCAATCAGCACCTGAGCCGGTGGGCGCACAGGGCCTCCTGCCCCGGCTGCCGCTAACCCGGAGGTTATTGCTGCCGCAGCCGTAGAGTTTTGACCTGGTTGAGTGCCGGCCATGAAGATCCCTACTCTGCTCGGCGGCTCAAAGGGGTCCGGAATACTGCTGCCATCGGAACAGCCCCCAAGCCCGCCGTCTTGTAGTTGATACAACGAATCCGTTTCTCCCATGGACGACTCACCGTCAGAATAGATGGCCGTCTCACCGCCAGACACGGATCCTTCAGGAAGTTCTCCTCCATGGACGCATCCCACAAAGGCACGCTTCATGGCGGGCGGAGCCTGGGCGGGTCTCGCACGCTGAGCCGTCTCGATGATGTCGGTGCAGATGTCCGGCTCAGGGCCCGGCTCGCCGATCCGGCCGATGAAGACGTGAATTCCGCCGAAGGGGACCCGGTACCCATACTCAATTGAGCTGGCGTCGGGGCCCCAGCCTGCGTCGTCGATGTAGAGCTTTCCGCGACGACTCTTGGTCATCCGGCCCACAGTGTATCCCTTGAGCCCTTCGAAGTTGCCCTTCAAGAACTCAAATCCACCGTGCGCTGGCCCCACGGTGGGCGCCAAGCCCTTCAAGAAATCAAATCCATCGTGCGCTGGCCCCATGGTGGGCGCCAACTGTCATGGAATTGTCACGGCAGATGTCCTAGTGAAAGGACTTAGTCGTGGAGCCATCGCAACTAGGAAGCAAGAAGGGGTTAATCGGGACAAAGGACACGAGGTTTATACTGGTTCGGCCCCTTGCGGTGAAGGTAAAAGCCTACGATCTAGTTTTGAGTGGGATTATGTATGTCTCGATAACCAGGGAGCAAATCCGCTTGACCTAGCTCTCAATTTGATGTTACCTGCCCTAAGCCGCCGCTGGGTCGTCCCCTTATATACACGGGTTGACGCCCTGCGGTCTATAGAGTCCCGGCCGGCTCATAAACAGTGTCCGGCTCGGTGACTAGTTAATCTTGCCTTATAATACAAGTCATACCATTACGGCGGTTTATCACTACGGACCTTAAGTCGCCTTTGGGCTTTGGGCCCTTAACTGAACCACTATCTTCAAGCTTGGTCTTGGGCTTTGAGAGTCTTCATAGGTATAACCCGGCCCCTCCTGGGCGGGTCATACCTACTAGTTATATCCCCAACACTCGGGGACACACCGTGATATCTAAGGTGGTGGAGCTAATTGATCCAGTTACAGGACAGTGGGATGACGACTTGATCAGAGACATCTTTAACCCTGTGGATGTAACAAGGATTTCTGCAGATTCCGATAAACTTTCAAGCCTTTGATGATTTTGTTGCTTGGCATCTTACGAGTTCAGGGATTTTTTCAGTGAGGACTGCTTACCACGAACAATGGGCACATAAATACAGAGGCAAAGTAGGAGATAATCTCACGTCCAGTAGTACCAGGCAATCAGCAATATGGAATCACCTCTAGGAGTTGCAAGTTCCACGAAAAGTACAGATTTTTTGTTGGAGAGCGCTCCGAGGAATTGTCCCTCTAAAATTAATATTATCAAATAAACACTTGCCTGTGAGTGGTGTATGTCCGGTTTGCAAGAATGGCCCTGAAGATGTGAGACACCTACTCTTTCAATGCGTACTTGCCAAGAGATTGTGGACTGATCTGGGCCTTATTGATAAGGTAAACAGTGCCTTACACATTGATCGTTCGGGATCGGCAATTTTGGAACATCTACTCGTTGAGTCAAACGTTCCCTTGTCAGTTATGCCAAGTCTGAACTGTAAAGAAGTTTTCGCCACCGGATGCTGGTATTTATGGTGGCTGCATAGGCAACATACACATCATGATTCTTGCCCTCCTCCATTCCGGTGGCCTGGTTCGATCTTGGCTATTGTCGGGAACTATATGAAGTCATTTCAAAAGCCAGAGACGAGTGAACATAAGTGGACGAGACCAGAACCCAACTTCGTTAAACTTAATGTTGATGCCTCGTTCCATGTAGATGATGGCTTGGGTGCAACGGCGGTAATTTTGCGTGATGCAAGAGGAATATTCATAGCAACTCAATGTAGACTTATCCAAAACGCAGCTGACGCAATGACTGTTGAAGCAATGGCAATGCGCGATGGACTATACCTGGCAAATTCTTTGGGTTTTAACAGAGTTGAAGCAGAATCCGATTCTCTGAATGTGGTGAATTACTGTCAAGGGCAGGCTCAATGGTGGGATGCGGCAGCGGCAATCTTTACGGAATGCGTTGATATAGCTACGTCAATAGGAAAGGTCTCTTTAAGCATTGTTTTCGTGATGCAAATTCTGTTGCTCACGAGCTAGCTAAGTTTAATTTTTATAATAAGTGTGACAATAGTTTGGCTAATGAACCATCGGGGTTTTTACTTAGCCAACTAGTAAACGATGTAATTGTTCTTTAGTTCAATATAAAGCTAGCCATGATCGCCTTTCCAAAAAAATCTCAAAAGCCTTCCCACTGAGGGGCAAACAGTACGTATTTTTTGGGGGCGAAGGGCGAAACCGTATAGTCCATGCGTGCCATTGTTCGATCCGGTCGAAGTTGGGTCCACGGAGTAGGTGACTATGTGACTCGAATACGAGTCGGCCAGATTTGCGTGACCGTGCGTGCTTATCCTGACCATGACCCGGATCGATCCATCTCCGGCCTGGTCGTACATGAATGAATAAACAACGGGAGAAAAGGGGACCGCGTCGGCGTGGTTGTCAGAGAAACAAAACGGTGGAACGGTACGGACTGGAGAGATGGTCCAGCCGCGTCGACGTGCCTGCCGGCTCGCGCCGGGACACGGCTGGTCACACGCACGCACGCCCAAGCGCAGGCGCCAGGCACCCACCCGTGCCGTCCGCTGCTCATCTTGTCGACTCGCATATACGGTCAGCTACACGTTTTCTCGCTTGTTTTTTACTCCCTAGTGTAAAAAACGCTCTTATATTATGGGACGGAGGGAGTACTACTGTACTTTGATTCTGGCCGCCTTATAACTGTATTGCTTGTCTCTTCATTGTCTAGACTTACATTGAAAAATGAGATAAAATATTGAAGAAAATAATCTTCTTACCACAAAAATTGATCTTTTTAATGTCTATATAATCATGTAGGGAGAGATGTTAGAATAAGTAGCGTGCACACTTGCTTGGCAAAAAAAAAAGCATCCACACTTAGAGATAGCGAGGTAGAAAGGCATATACTCCCTCCTATTCAAATTAATTGACTTCAATTAATTTGAATCAGAGGGAGTAATAGAATTCTCTGTCCGGTGAAACAAGTCCACTTGGTTGAAGCCCTGAATTTTATATGGATGTTCGTATTTTTCTGGATTTTCCCAAGCCTTTACAGTGTTATTTTTCGCTGCTAAACGACATCGGCAAGGCCAACACGTCATCACCAACAGGACGTCCATGACAATGTCACAATTAATTATGAAATCCACGACATCATCCTCAACCAAAATCAACATAATTTATCATTTGATTCCTGCCACGCCTTAAAGGTGGGGGAGAAACGGGATCCCCGGGGCCACCAAGCAGAGTCAGTCTCGACGCCACAACGATCAGGATCCAGATGAGCGCGGTGGGTGGCATTCGGGGGTTTCTTCCCGAGCACCAATCTGCACTGAGCACGGGTACCAACTGGCACGACCCATCAACCCCAAGGATGGCCGATGGGTATCGAGGGAGCCCATGCCGCCTGGCATGGCACACTTTGTAGGGATGAAATGATGACACGAGGGGCGTGTTGTCTAGGACGCATCGTTGAAGGCCTCAAGGAGCAGGTAGACTAGCGTTGCCACTTCCAAAGACGACTTCTCTGCACGACCGGTCCCTGATGGGTCACCTATGTGACATGCAAGCAGCATCGTCTTGCTACGGGGTTGTTGTCATCATGTTTAGACCAATGGTGTAATCTTCTCCGCACTATATAAGTCGCAAAGGAGACCGTCTACGAGGATGGATCCCCATTAGAATAGTTAGAGCTTGCTGCACCCTTGTAAGCAGGAGATCTCTCAACATGCAATTAAGAACACAAGCCAAGAGTAGGGTGTCACACCTCGCCGGTGGCTCTACGAGCCGTTGGATTGGGCTGAACCATACATCCAGGATCGCGTTGACCAGGCCGTCCTTTACCACCCGCAATGCACATCCAACGACGAGGGAAAAACGGAACTACTCTGCTCACGATTTTATTCTATCCGACTCTGTACGATGCCTAATCTAGTGGTGTGTTGTCATTTGGATCAGGAGTTGAACGGCTTGATCTGCTATGTCGTATGAAATCGGACAAGCAAGAGTCGTACGCATAGCAAGACTCAGGGAAAAAAATCCCCCAACGTCTCCCCGCACGCCTTTTCCCGACGAAAAAAAGTCGCAACACCCGCGTCGCAAAAACTTGTCGTAAGAGCACAATGCATTCACCGCTTGATGCGGAGCATCCTCTGGACATCATCATGTCAAGAGTTCTATTGTCAAGTGACACGTGCCACATCTACTTCATATACATAAAGGTGAATCATCTCTTTTACACGTGTTCACTTGATCCTTTCTTGGATGGTATACTACTTGACCCTCCATCGTGCATATATAGGTTTGAGCCTAGCTTCACGAATGATGTGTCGTCTCCAGTGATGACGACATCGCCGCCTTCGCATTAGCACGCCACGACCGCCACACACGGCCAGCACCTCCACCCCCGTTGCAACACTACTTGTCTCTGGTAGTATCGCGCAGCTTTGCCGGTTGCAGGAGCGGAGATCCCTTGTCCCAGCATCTTGCAGCAATTGGGTGCGGCGCGGTCGGCGGTTCCAACATGTGGTTACCGTGGTCCCAACATTGATCGATGTCGGTTCCAGCATGTGGTTAGCGCGGTCCCAGCATCTTGCAGCAGCTGGGTGCGGCGCGGTCGCTCGTGGTCCCAACATTGATCGACACCGGTTCCAGCATGTGGTTACCGCGGTACCATCATTCACCTATGTCAGTTCCAGCACGAGCTAACTGGGGTCGCAACATCCATCAATGCCGGTTCTAGGACGTGGTGACCATAGTCCCATCATTCGTCAACGTCGGTTCTAGCACTGCTGACCGCGATCGTAGCATTAGAGCATGGTTAATAGTATAGCCAGCTGTTGGCTATAAGCCAGTGCCATGTCATCTACAACCCATCTTATAGCCAACATGTACAATAATGGATCAAAAGAGTGTACTACTTTTTTATTATGTGGCCCACATTTCATTCTCACAAAGTGCCTAGGAGCATGTGCTAGAGCTGGCTCTTCACGAAGAGCCCGCTTACCTTCTCTCTCTTCTTCTCTTTCCTTCAACTAAACAAAAATATACTAGTTTATTTCTTATAGCCCGCTGACTCAGCTCTATTGTACTTGCTCTTAGTCGCAGAGGTTCCAGCACTATGGTTGCCCCGCGGGTGCAACTTTGTCGCAGCATGACAACCTAGCAGCAACACTGACCATAGCAAAAGCACGAAACCACACCAGCACCAAATCGTGTGCGAAGCCGATGACGCATCATCACTCCGCTTCGCAGAAGTACTTGGACCTGCCCGAGGCCGGCCCTTTGCAACACATGTGGCGGTGTTTCGCAACATCAGCGGCGGCCCTCCATGGCGACGGCGGGTGCCTCTCGCACCGAGCGGCCATAGGCGGAAGAGGTTTAGCGGAAGTGGCTACAACGGGTCTTAGATATGACAAGAATGAGAAGCCTGAGCGCATGAAATAAAAATGAAGCGGATACCTGTGCGTGAAAGAGATAGGAGGGGATGGACGGTCCGTAGAATGGAGCGAATACCTGCGCGTGAAAGAGATAGGAGAGGGGATAGACGGTCCATGGCCCCAACACGAGGACGCTCGTCGTGCACGAGGCAGCTGGCGAAACCTGAGACCGGTCGGCCGGTTTGAATCACTTCCCATAAAATTAGAGGAGCCGCGTCCCCATTCCAGTTAATCACAACGGTGTACAAACATAATACGTCAATTGGCAGTTGGCAGCTGGGCGCTAGAATCATGGCAGCGGACGCTACCTAGGCGCAAAGAGCGGCACCGGCCGCTTGTTCCTTTTCTCCCTCGTAAAAGATGGGTTCGCTGTTTAATTAGTGATCGATTAGCACCGGCTGTTAGCGCCTGGCGTTGGGAGGTCAAGCGCTTATGTATTCTCGAATTTAATAGCATTTTTTTTCTCTATAAGCGTCTCCCGTTGGAGATGCCCTAACTAGACTGCCCCTATCCCCTCCCATTTCTTGCCTTATGCACAACACCACATACGTAGCAACACTCGCGCACCCACACAAATTCCCCATTTCTCCCCTGCAGCGACTGGCACTTGCTGTGCCCAGTTTCCTCGACGTGTCTTCGGCCCCAAAAAATCATCCGTACGTTCACTTACGAGCTGCCGCATTTTTTGCACCCTCCGTCAGGAGATTCATGCCAGTAAAAAGGTCTTTGTTGAACAATCTCCTCTCGTAGTCAGGGCCGTGTAGGAGCAAAAGAAGAGATCCGGGAGAACTGTCTCGTCATCTGGACAGAGTTCAGCTGCCAAAACAAACACACGAAATGTCAAGTTTCGGCACAAGGTTATTTCACAGGGCGAAAAACCAACGCGTGGATGGGGGTCGGAGCCGGTACCCGTATCAGCCGCTCGTCACGGAAGCTTGGAGCCCTGTGCTTCAATTCTCCACGGTGAGTCGTGAACTCCTCCATCACCTCGGCAGTATATTCAGAGGGATCTTCAATGCCTCGTGTGATGGATTCGCCATCGCCCTGGGCAAGGGAACCAAATGAAATCCTAGCAGCAGCGACATGCTAAACCGCACATGAGACTAAAAGATGTACTAGTAAATGCAACCGGGAGTGACAGAAACCCATACCTCTGGTATCGATGGATCACGGTGCACCCCCTCGCATTCTTCGTACTCGGACGCATCCAGCTCCCACAGGTGGCGTGTGTCAAAGAATTTCGGGAGCAGATGCTCCCTGATGATGACGAGGAAGAAGAAGAGGAGCGGGAACAGGATTCCCGCCACCGGTATCCATGTCATCCCCCAGACGATCAACAGATAAATCAGCTGGAAAAGGGTGAAGGCCAATATCTGGTTGAAAGGCACCGACTCCAAGAAGGACGCATGGGCGCCTTCAAGAACCCTGTCCAAAATTAGAACAGATGAATATTCACCCCAACTCCCGGTTTTCCTGAATGAACCGAATGAGACCAAAATGCATAAGGCTGCTTTGCATATGATGGAAAGAAATGAACAGACAAAAGAGTCGCCAATAGAGCGTACTTGTAGCGCCGCCGAGGGGCGATGAACAGAAGTTGTAAGCGCTCCCCGAACTGGTTCCCAGGCAGGCTGTCGATGGACATATAGCCGAAGTACCCCCACAGGACTGATGTGGGTATCTTCTGAATGACCGGCACAACTCCAATGCAACCCACGACCAGCAGGGACTGAAGCAGATTGCTTACTCTCTGCTCATTCACCCGTACAGGCAAGTAAGCTTCCAGATGTTTTTCAGGGTCAAATACCTCAGGCGCAGTCACTGCCCCATTCCCCTCTGTGATTTTTTTCCCCTCTGTGATAACGGCGTCTTTCAATTCCTTGAGCTCTTTGTGAGCAGAGTCCTCCTGTGCGACGTTAAAGATATATAGTTTTAAGTAACAAAGCTGAGATCATATGATTCTTACATGCATGTTTTGGCGAGTGACTACTTACGTTGCCTTTGTCATCCATTTTAATGAAAACTTCTTGCATCTTGCCGTAAACTTCTGAGCTGCTAGCATTGTTCATCATGCCTTCCTTGGCGGTTCGGACCATCTGTTTGCGGAGCGCCTAATTTGAGCCAAGAGGGACGGCAGATGAGCAAGGTGAAACTGAATAGCTAATTGAAAAGCCAAGAAGACCACAAACTACCAACCTGCCTCCTGAGGACAGCAAGACTTCGCGTGTGCATGGGGGCCTGGGGAAGTACTCCATTAGATGGAGGAATGCCAAGAAGGCCACAAATCAACACCTGCGTAGCATTTCTATACCATGAGAACAGTAAACAATTCTCCACATGTTGCCTAATTTATAACAGTTTTTCTATTTTCTGTAAGCAGTTGGAATTCACAGATAAGATCTTCAGAATTCTATTAGGACTGACATCCATAATGCCAGAAGAAGATAGAATAATAGATCATACCGAAAAGCTCAGGACCAAAATGTCGTAATGGTATGCTGATGGGTTTTTCAAATTGAACTCCTTCTGCTGAGCCATCTGTGAGGCTACACTATGGTCAAAGAAATAGAGCCCCGCAACCATCATAGCAGGCACAATCGCCAAAAGTATGTAGGCTAGAGGGACAGAAAATAACTCCTGCATGTTCATCACCACCCATCAGGATTATGAGTTCACATATGTGACATATCTACTGTTTGATCCTGGATCCAAGTAAAATGCCTTATTACCTTAGCTACCGTCCAATGTTGCAGTGACTTGGGTTCCCAAGGAAGTGGGGTGAACAACCTCCTAGGAACACCTGAAGGTATCTTGGTGGGCAACGAATATGACAACGCGGTCCACAGTATCACCATAAGTGGAACACCATAGTCAGCAATCACGTTCCTTAGCCATCCTGAAAGTTTTACCTGAAGCATTAATAGTTTGTACGTGGAGACGATTGGTTGATCAAATGTCCTACATGGAGAAATATGACAAACCAGCTCCGTAGAGCGATGACCTTGCACTTCTGCTCTTTAACGCAGTATAGAGCAGTCCCATTGAAAAGATAATTCCAAGCAGACCATTAATATATACCCATTGGAATTGGTATATGGGTAGGCTCTGATCTTTACCCTCAGGCACACTGAATTCACTCAACATTCCCTGCGGAAAACAGGCTATGTAGTGAGTAAGCGTCTACCAGAATGCTCCCTTTACTCCAAAATATATAGTGCTTTGAACAAGACACAATCTTCAATAAGAAAAACTCTGGCAATCTATTTTTATGGTTATATATTAATTATCGCGTAATTTTATTATTTCGAGAGCACTTTTCCGCTTTCATGTTTCTAACAGATACATTTTTTTTAAGTAACAGATACAATCGTACTATTTTCATATATCTAACATGAATAGTTTTGAGGTAAAAGCAGCTGCCGATGCAATTGGATGCTCGCTTTTGCCTAACCGAAGCAGTAGCTGATCCTAGTTCGGTTTATGGCTCTCTGGCTCTGACCCAATTCAGTTTCGTTTTGTATGATCATAAATATTAGCAGCCAAAGTCGAGAAAGATGGACCACCCAACTCCTAAAATATCATATATCTCTAATCATTGGTGCAGTACACAGTAACATTTAGCAAATTTTATACCTTGATAGCTTCTTGCATGAACAGGATTGTGATCAACATTCCAAACAATTCTCCCGCAAATCTTGTAAATCTATTCAAAGCAGCTGCGGCATTAAACATTGCCATGAGGAACAACATGACCGCAGTCCAGATGCAAACCCTATCAGTGGATAAAAATGGAAAACAATGAAATAAATATAGAGGTACCATTTAGCGTAACTGAAAGACAATCACAAGAAGTAATTCTTATTTATTTATCATCCCTTACCATCCAGCCCATGCCAGGAATAATCGTTCTCCAAGGTTTGGCTGATTTTTGGCAAAATTGTACAGGTATGTGTACATTATAATCGTTGGTTCTGCAACTCCCACAATCAGCAGTGGTTGTCCGCCCAGTACAGAATGTATGATGCCACATATAGCAGTTGATGCCAACGTCTCAACTGTCGTTAGCGTACCATCTGAAACATGACAAAAACTTATTTTCATTTTTCAGTGCCTAAGAACAAGGATCCACGACTACATTCTCCTTATGTTTGTCAAGTGCCACATGGAAAGATAAAAGTGAAGGATGTAGCATATCATGACAGTATTTAGAAATGGGGAAAATGCTACTGACCTAAAGTTCTTGACAGTGCAAGGAAGAATAAACAAACCTGTATCTTTACTTAGTTGCTCCCCAAAGGCGATAACAGGTAGTGCAGATGCAAAGAAGATGTACAGAGTAGGTGCCAATATCCTGACAGTACGTAGGTTGCATTCAACACAGTCAACACAACTGGAAAATTTTGGTAAGTGTCGTAGATTTAAATAAGCATTGACTTGTTAGGTGCAGCAAACCTGAACCCAGAACTGAACCCATTGTGCCAATCTTGTTTGTAGCAAGATGCTCTTCCTCTAAAATCCTCAATCACTCCCTTAAATAGGGTTTTCTTAGGTTCCATCGCCTGAAAGGGGGACTAAAACATAATCAGATTTCGTGCGCGCAAAGGCATGGTGTACAGAGATGAGTCATATATTCCCTGTCTTAATTTTTATAAGACCTCCACAGATTTCTAGTTCAAGATATAATGTTTACCAACAGGGAAAAGATGTGGCTATACCAACAACTATTTCAACAATACTTAGGTTTGGCGGAAAAAAAGGTGGCACCTCTAGAGTCATATTTGAAACTACTTGTTCATGATCACAGTTTTGTGATTATGAACAACATCATGTAAAAATGAATTAAGACTAGAAGTTCTATTTTGGACGCCACATCAAGTAAAACAGCATCTCGTAAAAATCAACTGAAGATGTCATGTTGTTCCCACACAAACAAAGCCAAGAGAATTTGCAAAGAAAACTGTGCATGAAGACAATGGACAGAGCTGCATTACCCCATAAAATGTTGCTTCATAACTTGAGATTTCGTCTGTGAAAGAATACGATAGCTAGCACGTGAAGCATCAGCCAAAGGAAATAGCAAGGTTGGCCCAATTTGGCTTGCCTCTGTTTATTATGCTATATTTAGCACGCTGGATGGGCCAAATTTTGACTGGTCATTAACCATTGAATGACAGCCTTTGGTATGCCCAGTATCCTTCATTTAACATGATGCTATATTTAGTTTAGTATTAGTGCTGAACACGGTAGGAGCACATTTTTTCTGTATGACTATCTTGACAGCTGAGATAGCCAAAAAGGGAGGGTTTTCAACTTTCAGGCAAACCAAAAAAGAAAAAAAGGGTAATTAAAGCAGACCATTTGGACCAGCTGAATTAGGCAAACGCAAGCATCCTATCGACCGACAGACATTTGAAACTAGCCCCAAAGGCTGGGGTCAAATATGATGTGATAATAGGCCATAACAAAGGGAAGCAAACGCCATACATGGATGAATATGATAGCACAAGCATATGGATGACCATGCTATGCTTAACAAAATCAATCAAGCTGCCAGATCTCCTCTGTACGCAAGCTTCACGCACCGCAATCGTGAAGAGAAGTTGAAGCAAGCTCCAAATTCACATAAATAAAAAGCGGGTAAAAATCATGCATGTCTGGGGCCATGTTAATAACAACCAAAAGTAGTGAAATGACGCTACAATTTTGCAGGGGATTGCATATTTGCATCCATGCGACAAAGCTGCAAGTAATTAGAACGCTTCAAACAGAAGTGCTAGAAGATGGCCAAAGAAATGTTACAGAGATAGAGAGAAATTCACCCTACGCGCTCATTGCTACTGCTGCAGATGAACAAATTGGCGAAGAATCGCATTCTTCCAAAAAAAAACATGTACAGCATCAAATTCAAGAGCAACAAACAAACAAAAAAAACGGACGCGCCAAATTTGACATATCCGCATGGCTGCACCCAGCAAACCCAAGCAACCAATCCGTGGAGGAACTTTCGAGGTGAGGGGGATTGAGGCATTGGAACGGAGCGGAGCCTTACCAGCAGCGGCGTACCAGGTCGAGGCGGGGTGGGGGAGGCGAGGCGAAGCGTGGCGCAGGAGATGCGCCGTAGTGCAACGGCAATGCCGCCTCCACCGGCGACGCAGGGTGCGAAACCCGGCGTCGGCAGGAGGAGGAGGCGAGCTGGGCCGGGCGGGGTTGCAGCCTTCTTTCCTTCCCACCCATTTCCTCTGCAATGGCCGCCTATTTGTAGACCATCGATCCATCGGGGGAGAGAAGATCAGTGTGCGCGCGCCTGGCCCCCGATTTCCCTCTCTGTCACGTGGGCCCGATGAAAATAGTAAACGTGGTGCCAGGACTGCGTGGGGCCGAGGTGTCACCGGCGCACGGCTCTTGCGGGTTTGAATGGAGGAGCATCGCGGCCGTCCGTTCGAGCCGATGGTACGATCTGCGTGCCGGTGCTCGCCACGCATGTCAGGCAGCAGGACAGCTGTCCCCGATCTGGTCCACATCGTCCTCTCGCCTGCTCTGAGCCTGATCGAGCACGTTCGCTCCAAGCACCGGATGGGCAACTCGCACGCGGGGGCTAGCAGACCCGATGATGCCGTGACGACGTTTCCGCCGTTTGGTTCGGCCTCGGCCAACCCGATCGAAACTTGATGCACGTTTCCCTTCCAGACTTGGACGAGACGTACGCGAGGGATGCACCCACCAGCTGGCCTATCGAGACATGGCAATCAGGGAAATGGGGCGATTGCTGCCATTACGAGCGTACGGGGTGCTTGCCTTCTCGCAGCCATGTCATACTCAGTGTGACCTGTACAATGGGAGCATGGTTTTATCAAGAACTGCACGCGTGCTTCGTGTGGAATGAGGTGCAACTATACATACATGCATGCATGCTAACATCGATCCGTAGCCCGTTGTGTAACCTCATACCACTAGCCTGGGCTGAATTCGGTACCGTAACAATAGCAATCACATCCCGACTGAAACAAGCAGAAATATCCACGCTGCTTGATTCAGTATAATATCAAATTGGCACCGCAAGTTGGTTTAGGATTTAGCTACCAGTAAATATCACGTGGATGGAGCCACATGGGAGATGGGACACAAATCTGACTACATCACCTTGGGGAAAACCTCACAAGTACTAATCAACATTGCTCATGCCATAATATATTCATTCCTGCAAGTCTACATACAATTCGGCAAAAGGAAGGCATACATCCAAGTGGACGAGGCATGTTAGGAAACGGAAAAGATTAACCTGCCATGGCAATCATTTAAAACAGAACCTCGCCGCAATACTTGCATGTCTGGAAGGTTGACTACGCTGATACCGACAAGTAAAAACAATATTAGAAATCATTCAAAACACAACAAAAATGGCATCGCTTCATATAGCTCAAGTAAGCTACCAAGACACTGTTTTGGTCCTTCAGAGAGGAAATGCAGAAGCTTTGCGACTTGATGCATTGATAGAAGCACGCACAACCCTCTGAGTAAGCGCCCCCATGAACATGACTACAAAAAGAAATGCACCCATTGTGCTGTCAAAAATGAAGAAAATTCATGAGGCCGGAACGAAAAGACGCAAATCAGAACTCAAACTCGAGGCACTCACATCCTTGTTTGTGAACTGGATAGGTCAAGGTCGGTCACGGCTTTACTGGTCAAGGCCCACTGCCTAACCAAACCCTAGCTCGCAGGAGTAAATGTGTGCTAGAGCGTCCGGAAGGGTGAGACGGAGATTGCTGGCCTTTGCTGCTATACCCTGTAAAAACAAGGGGTGACTACAAGCATGGTGGCAAGTGGCAACATAAGGAGATTGTGAGGGCTGGCAGAGCCAAGTCCTAGATCATTGAGTTCTCGTTGGTTTAAGTTACATGCAGCACATGCGGGTGGAGATTGTTAGGGAGGAGGGTGGAGCAAGGAAGGTTTGAGATTTCAGGCTCAATAAATCTTGATATCGCTTGTACATTTTTAATGGAGTGGTCCATCACATGGTTCCCAACATTCCATGTTTCCACTGAATGTGGTTTCGATGTGATAATCTTAAGAGGAAAAAAACAACATCATAGAACCTATTTTTAAGTACTCAGAGGACCATAATATCACAGTGCAACATTTGGCTACCGTACAACATTTACATCTACTTAGAGCAATAAAATATGACCTTGAGACAAAGAAACCATTCATCTGAACATAATAAGCAAATAATTGTACCTGCCACTTTTCTCTGTCTTCTATAAATACACATAGCAATCCCAGCACCTCGCTAATCAAATTTCATCTGAACCAGATAACAAGAATCCTGCCAGCACAAATGATTTAGGATACTCCTTTTGAAATTGCAATAGCATGCTAATAGGAAAATTATTTAAAATACCAATACCTTCAAACAAGATAATAAAGATGAAAAATATATTGATTTCAAAACTTCATGGTCATCTGAGTCCTATTAAGAGTCATGTGTCTGCTACACAAATTACCGGAAAGACCCAGACACCCAGCAAGATTACACTCACAAAAGACAGGTGCAGTAAAAGCACGTGTTTGAGTTACATTCGAATCCCACCTGTGCAGCATGTTGCTGATTACAAAGCTTGCAGAAAACAGGAAGTTAAAGTAGTGCGGATATAATAGAAACAGGATTCATAGATTAAAAAGTGAAGCCAATATGTTGTATCACAGCAAGGTTCCAACTGGCCTAGACCAAATGTACGTACTGGTATGCCCGCACATGCATTAAGCTGCTTATGCTTTTGTCATTGCTTCGCAGAAAAAGGGCTAGCAGGACCTTATTGCCTTGGGAGCCATTTGGTATTTATTTATATTTGTGACTACCCCTCTTTAAATTAGCAAGGTGGTACATATCTCGACTTACGTCCCATGCTACTGACCAGCCACACTTAGGCAGAATTTCAACCAGGCAAGGCTAAGGTGTCACAGTTGTGGAAAATAGAATAGACGACAGGGGAAATTCAGCATCTAGTAACTAAAATATTTGTAACGTAGATATGTATGACAGAACTTGTATAAAATTCAAAGAGACGATGATACCAATGTCCAAGAGAATTATGATATCAGCTATAAATATTTCTTGCTAGATCTTACTACTACTTTACAACACCAGAGACAAAAGTAACACCATTTATGTAAATCAACATAATTTCACTTCAATACCCACTACAAAAATCTTTCTATGTTGTCAACTAAGTCTGGCAATCTTTCCAGAACTCACCAGTTAGACTTCATCTGTCGAGTGGCAGTGTGGAATATGTTAACATGAACAGGCATGTGGCCATCTTTGTACCACGTACAGAGTGTTATAAAAGCCAGACACAACATGTGTCAGTATCTTTAGTAATGTCGACTCTTCATTCATGTCTGTTGGAAGGAGGGAAATAATTAAAAGAAGAAATACGTTCCTGAAATGTGAGATGTATAACTCAAAGAAAACCTGAGTAAAAGAAATTGAGGGAGTGCTACTTTGTGCAAAGTTTGGATAAAAAGACCAACTCGAATCGCATAGTGTGCTAGAGGAGGCGTTGTTCATAATAGTTTGGGAGGTATACCAAACATTATAGGATATTTCAGCTGCCAAAATATATATTAAAAAATTGGCACAATTGTCAGACTAAGCGCTTTACATCATAAAGTATTGGTTCCAAGTAGCAACAGGTAACCTACAGTTAAATATACGATCCTAAAATAAATAAATGTATCAATGAAAATCACTAGAGGTGTGTCTTACTTGAGAATCGGGGTGCAAATGGCTACCCTTTTGGTATTCTCTGGCCCTCTTTAGTTCAACCAAATGAACTGAACTTTTAAAAGTCACATCACTTTGAAAATTTAATTCATTTGGTTGAACAAACGAGGGTCAGAGGGTACCCCGAGGATCAGAAATTTGCATCCCTACCTGAGAACCAGGCAGAAAAACGAATATAACTACTCCTATATGTTACTCAATTATAATGTGCTACAAAGAAAATATTTGTTTAGGCATAAGAACTTTCGTTTTCCCTCAAAAGGGACAAATTTTCTTATTAATTAGCACATTATGTCTGATTTTTATGGTACAGGCAACATTTCTGAGAAGTGAGAACACATAATAAAATATGGTTAGAGGAAAATCTAGTGATGATTGTTTGGAACAAAGATCATTGGGAGCCATTGATAATTACACAGCACAACAATTTGGCATGCAACACTTATAGATTCAGATTCCGAAATCTCAAATGCTAATTGCAATGGTTAGAACAAAGTTGCAAGTTCAGTGTAAAATATACTATTGTTATTCATCCGCAAGTATTCAGCAGTGGGAACAACATTAATCCATCTAAATTGAATCACCAGAAGAACAGAAAGAAAGAGTACGCTACCTTCAATTATTGTCGGCTTTCCTAGATACACAAGGGTTCAGTTCACTGCTTGCCCAACATCGTATCTAGAACAAAGTTAAGCTTAAACATATCTGTGTCGTGACAATAACCAGCCCTACAGAATATTCTGATTGTGAGGTCAAATATAGAATTATCAGGGATAAAACCTTTTTCTTCCATTCCCTTGAATATGTGAATAGTCTCCCAGATCTTGCCATTGTGAGCAAGCCTGTTTGTAAGGACAGCAAAAAGATCCCTTGACAGTCCAATCTCAAGCGATTCTAGAAAGTAACTAGTGGCTGTATCAAAAAATCCATCTCTGCATAATCCATCAACGATTATAGTGTAGGTAACTTCATCTGGAGCAATCCTCACTGCTGTCATGTCAAATATTAGGTCCTTCACCTCACTGAGCTTTCGACTGTAGTAAAAAACAAAATAAATGAGTGTATTGTATGTCACGACATTTGCAGCAAAACCTTGGTTACTTGCGAGGCTCTTGGCTATGGAGAACTTTCGGCGAAAGCAAAGACTACGAATGACAATGTTGAACGTCCTCGTGTTTGGCATGACACCTCTCTTGATCATGTCTGTCAACAACTTTAGAACACCCATCCAATGTCCCATTTCACCTAACCTGCTCATCACAGTGTTGTATGCAACAACACCAGCATAGCATTTCAATGATGTGTTCCTCTCCAGCAAGCATACGGCATCATGAATCCTCTTGTCATGGCTAAGGCAATTCAGAAGAATACTCAAAGTGAAATCTGTGGGATCCAGCCCTTCGCCTAGCATAACATCCAACTGCTCAAGTGCTTCCTTAGCCATACCTTTCTTGCAGAGACCATTCATAAATGTGTTGTAGGTGACAGTACTTGGTTTCCAATCCTTGGTTCTACTATCCATTAAAACCTGCCTGACTTCGTCAAATCTGGCAGCATCACACAAAGCCCTGATCAGAACATTGTAGGTGACTACATTGGGAGGACAACCAGCACTTTCCATCGTGGACATCAGCTCCTTGGCCTCGTCGACACGACCTTCACGGCAATACCCCTGCACAATGGGCGTGTAAGTTTGCACCATGGGACGGCACCCCACTTCCAGCATCCACTCGAGCACGCCCCATGCCTCGCCCACTCTCCCCACACGGCACAGCCCCGTGACAAGCGTGGAGTAGGTGCCCACGTCAGCTTCCACCCCGAGCTCTTGCAACCGGATGATCACCTGGTACGCGAGGTCAAACCGCGCAGATCTCCACGAATGCAGCTTGACAAGGATGTTGAGGGACGATGCATTGGGCGCCACCCCTGTTGCAAGCATTTCGTCGAACGCGTTGTGGGCCTCCTCCACGCGGCCAGCTTCTGCGAGCGCGTTGACGAGAGTGTTGTAGCAGAGCACACTGGGCGGCGAGGCACCACCCGGGCCGGTTCTGGAAGCCCTGAGCTCGGTGAAGAGGGCGAGCACCTGGTCGACTTCGCCCGCACGCGCCAGGGCCTTCATGGCCACGTTGCAGTCGCGCTCCAGCTGCCACCACCGCGGCCTCTGCTGATGCTGCGGAGGAGGGCGGGTTTCTCCCGACGTGGGTGGAGGCGGGAGGGGCTTGGCGTCGTCAGAGTCGTCGGAGGAGGGGCAAGTGGGAAAGGGGGGTGCGGTGAGGACCGCAACGGAGGCGGAGGAGGCCATGCGCCCGCGCAGGAGGAGCCGAGCGGTGGGGAGGGCGGTGGCGAGCGCGATGGTCGCCAACGGAGGGGTTCACCGGCAGGCGCCGTGGCGGCGGGGGTGGCGGCGCACGGAGGAGAGAGACCGAGGAGAGACTGATTTGGGATGGGGCAGCTGGGCTGAAACGGCGGCGGGGAAGCGCTGTAACCCTGTTGGGCATGCCAAAGGCGGGGTTTTGGGTGGGGTTTTGGCGACGTGGGCCGGAGCTGCAAGCAACCGGAATATATATGTTTCAGCTCAGTGCGTTACAGAAGGAGAGCCTTCGCTCAAGGCCATCGCAAATGGGACAGCCCACACTGCCCATGACCGGCTGTTGTTTTTTAGGAGCTAGACTAGATATTTTAAAAATTATTAAAAATAGAAATATACTTGTGTAGTGTCAAAAACGCTCTTATATTATGGGACGGAGCGTTTTTGACACTTGTGTAGTGTCAAAAACGCTCTTATATTATGGGACGGAGGGAGTATATTTTAGAAAAAAAATCAGTATATGCTATACATAAAATTTCAATGTATATTAAAAAATGTTCAGTGTGTATTATAAAAATGTTCAACATATAATTAAAAAATCACCATATATATTAAGAAAATGTTCAATTTATATCAAAAAAGTTCATCATATATAAAAAATCAATGTTTATTTAAAAATGTTCAATGTATGTACTAAAAAAGTTCGGCATGTACTTGATAAATGTTAACCATATATTGTGAAAATTGTAAAAGATAAAAAATGTGGAAAAAAATTCAGAAGAAAAACCAAATCTGGAAAATGAAAGGAAAACTAAAAAAGATAAAAACCTAAGAAAAAACACGAAACAGAAAACAGAAACCAAATAACCACGCACATGAAAAAAAAATGTTCGCGCACGTAAAATGAGAGATAGGATGAGAAGGACTAATGAGAGAAACAAAAAAATATAGCCTTGTGGATAAAGATCGGCCAAACCCATGTTGGCTCAGCACCGAAATCGCCTTGTTTGTGTTGAGCGTGTAAGATGTCTGGTTTAGGGAACAAAACCGGCCCAGTCAAAGAGTTGAGGGACCAAAAATGGACTTTTCTCTAGAGGTTATTTTACTTGAATAGTCCGCATTTGTTTCAGAAATGTTAATTACCGATAATATCATCTTGGCCTTTGGATGCTTACACTTTATGAAAACTAACAAGGCTAAGAAGCACATAAGTTGTGCCCTAAAAATTGACATGATGAAAGTATATGATAGAGTGGAAGAAGATTGTTAGAAGGGAGAGAGGGAGATTGGTGGAATCGTTCATTGTATTGCTTGAGCCTCGTTAGGAGTACAAAGATCAACTTGGAGTACAAGACAAGGCAGGACCGAATCCTAGTCTATCCTATACTTCCTAATAATCAATATACTCAATATCCCCCCGCAATCACAACGGTAGCGACGCTGATGGTGAGACTGGAGAAGAATCCGAAGGCAAGCCGACGGACACCCCCCACAGTCGTAACGGTCGACGCATCGCGGAGTCGTGGCTGGAGTGGAAACCGATGAGGTTGCTCAAGCAAGGCGGTAGCCCTTTGTGCCGTTTGTCGAGGTAGCCGAGAGCGTGGGTGGTGGACCCGTGGTCGAGGTAGCCGTGCGAAGAATGTCGTGGTCGATGTCGAGTCGGGGTAGTCGGTGTCGAGGAAGTCGCCATGGAGCCGCGGCGCAAGGAGGCGCCAAGTTAGTGATGGGCGCAGTGGTGTCGAAGTAGTGGTGCGCCAGGAAGAAGATGACGTTGACGACGCGTCGCGGCGGGTTTGCCAAGCCCGGGGACATCGTAGACGAAGGCACACATGATGTTGCCAGCACCGGGCATGCGTAGACGGACGAAGACGACTTGACGAAGTGCCGCACCAGGCTAGCCAGGCCCGGGGACACGTCGTGGACGAAGGCACGCATCGGTGTTGCCAGCATCGGGAATGCGTAGACGAGGGACCTGCACGAGCTGTATGCCATGTCGAAGAAGTCGGAGGGGCCAGCAAAGAAGAACTCGACGACGGTTGCGGCGTCAATCGGCGCGGACCGATGTCGCCCGCGGTTGTCGGAGTAGACGAAGTGGTCGGAGTAGATGACGGCGACGCTGGCGATGGGCTGGTGCTGGACGAAGACGAAGGAGGTGGACGGGCGGCGGCGGCGGCTACAGAGGTAGCAGCGGCAGCGGCCGAAGAGGAGCGGCGGCGGCGGCTTGGTTAAGAGCGCGGCGGTGCTCGAAGTAGGCGAGGAACCCGGCAGCGTGACGAAGACCGGCGCGGACGGTGGCGTCCCCGCACCAAGGGAGGTGGCGCGGCGCATACCACGAGAGGTCGACGCGCAGGGACGGCGATGGACCACGGGCCACGGCGCTACGGCCCGAAGGGGTGACGTAGCGGCGGCGGGCGGGTCGAGGCGACGGCGGAAGACCTCGAGGCGGTCGCAGGGACCGCGGGCCGCGGCGCTACAGCCCGAAGGGGCGGCACAGCAACGGAACCCAGGTCGGTGCAACCGCGGGAACGACTCAGGGCGACGGTGTAGACCGCATGCCACGCTCGCTACGGCCCACGGGGCGACGCAGCGGCGGCACAAGGGTCGGTGCAGCCACGAGACAGCCTGGAGCGGACGGCCTCGGGGCGGCGGGGGACCGCGGGCCGCGGCACTACGGCCCGAAGGGGCGACGCAGCGGTGACGCGGGTCGGTGTAGCTGGAAGAAGAACCATGGGGGCGACGGCAGTGCGGTCCGATGGGACGACACAGTGAAAGCCCGTTGCTCGATCGATGGAGGGCGCGATATAGTCGAAGACGATCTTCATAGGACCTGCGAACCGACGCGCAGACGGCTAATCTGACCGGAGACGTGGCGGACGAGATCAACAAGCCACAGGCCAGACGTGACACAAGCGTCACGCAGTGCGCTGGAAAACTGCACCGGACGTGTGCATGCATGCAAGCATAGCACTCCATGAGACGCAACAACGCGCGAACAGCCAGACACGCACAAGATGCTCAAGTGCCATGGGCCACGTGAGTGCGCCGCTGGATCAAACCGTGCGGCCAAGTAACCCACGCCTCGCGGCGCGGATCGACGGGCCTGCGGACGGCCGCACGCCCGCACCTGATGCAACGCCCAATGTGAATATTCGGACATGTTGGTGCGGTCGATCTTGGTGGCTGATGAAGATTTCGGTGGAGCAGACACACGTTGTAGACGACGAACGGCAGCGGGCGACGCAAGCCGATCTGAGATCGGAAAACAAAAAAAGAACCGCCGATCAAGACGACCAACGAGAGAAAGAAAAACTCCGATCAATGGATCGGGAAAAAGACTCTCTAGGGCAGCCGGTCAATGAGATCGGCGGACGAACCCTAGGTATGGGCAGCCCCCAGCGACGATCATGGAGACCGACCGCCCCGATGGCGGCGCAGAGCGGAAGCGGCGGGCGGTGGCTAGGGTTTGGATCGATTAGTCTGATACCATGTTAGAAAGGAGAGAGGGAGATTGGTGGAATCGTTCATTGTATTGCTTGAGCCTTGTGGGCGTATACATAGAAGTACAAAGATCAACTTGAAGTACAAGACAAGGCAGGACCGAATTCTAGTCTATCCTATACTTCCTAATAATTAATATACTCAACAAAGATTATTTGGAAGCTATTATGGGGAAGTTCGGTTTTAGCCTTGTTTGGATTTCGTTGGTGATGTGTGTGGACAAACCGTATCTTTTTTAGTTCTATTCAATGGAAAACTGCTTGGGAATTTTAAACCGACCAGAGGTGATCATATATCTCTGTATCTATTTTTGTTAGCAACAGAGGATTTGTCTTCGTCTTTTGAAAGAAAGTGGGAGGACTTCAAAGATGATTGGTGTGAAAGTTGCACCAAGTGCACCAAATTGGGCCATTTATTATTTGTCGATGGTAGCCTATTTTGTCTGATACGGCCAGGGCGAATGTGAGTGTTCCCAATGTTCTTGAAACTTTTCCACATGTCAATGGTTTAGAGGCCAGAGATGTTTACGTAGCAAAATACATTAGATTTGATGAGAACTACGAGGAAATACATTAGATTTGATGAGAACTACGAGGAGGAGGTTGCAACTCTAGCTGAAGATACGTGCATGCATGTTGATGCCTTGCATGGCTCAGGTTCAAATCAAGAAAAGAAGGGTCAGCTGGATGTATGCATGTCGGTTAGCCAGAGAAACAAATCACAAGACTCTCACACGTACAAATACTATTTTGGAGGGCTCAGTTTGCATGCTATTGGTGTACCTCAAGATTCCTATTTTTTATTAGATGATCAAGGAGTTAAGGGAAAGGGTGCAGATTTAGTATTTCTGTTCTTGCCACGCAAAGAGATGTTCGTGGAAGGTGCATGCAGAACGTGGGATGCATGGAGTCTATTAACCTTGAAGGAAATTGGCTAGGGCCCACCTACCATGCAAGCAGAAAATATGGCGCACCCAATTCTACGGAGACAATCGGTTTGTTAGTTATAGAGATAGAAGTAAATAAATTGCCGAGATGTAATAGGCAAGTATTTTTTTAGTTTTAGCAGAGTCCAGATTTCTTTCAACCGATTGCTTTCCTTTTTATTTTATGCGTGAGTTTGGTTACTTAACAGCCAAGTTTTAGGAGGCCGGCTAATATATAAAGCTAGGTGCACCGTTGTAAAAGGGAGGTTATGATTTATGAATATACACGATGTGTGCTTAGGGTAAATACCCGTATCGAGTTTTGGGGGAAGCTGTCTAAAAATCCCTAAGTTTTGGAGGAAGCTTTAGAAAACCTCTGTGTTGCGATTTCTCTTCGTGGAAATTGTTTTGCGCGTGAGTACCGTCGTCAAGATTGGTTTTCTTGTGCTGGACCGTAAGGTTCAATCCCACTACTTCTCGTACATCGCGTGCGCGGGCGAGAGGCTACTACTGTTGAAGGTGGAGTGTCGTGAAAGATCAGGCCGCAACAACGGATCGGATCTCGCCACGAGGTCCGGTCTATATCATTGTCTGAAGGCCAATGCACACGCATCACATGAGAAAGTGGCAGCTCGAATTGTATTGCAGTTCGTTGGGGCAAAAAAATAAAATTAAATAAGGCATCAATCTTCTTCAACGAAAGGGTGTTCTCATGAGCCGGAGACGTCAAGTGCCTGAATCCTTAAGGTAGTGTATTATCTCAATGGAGATTTCTTGACCGCACACGTGGGTTCACACCCATCACGATTTTGGTGATCTATTTTGCAAGGCCGCGACGTGTTACAACAAGGATTGGTCAAAAGGATCCGTAATGGACAAACAACTCCTAAGGATGTTTGTATTAAAAAAGCATGTTAAACTATATAGAGGTCAACGATAAAAGTCATGTTTGTATTAAAAGATGTTTGCAGACACCTTTTTGTGGATTTCCTTGTTTCTACAACAAAACGAGGAAGTTCAAATAAAAAATGAGCAGTTCGATGTTTAAAAAATTGAAATTTACTTTAATAATTATTTGTTTAGAGGATGAGCTCATGTGAAAATAAAATTAAAGTTCATTAAATAACAATATACTTAAAAATGAACAGTCAAAGTTGAAGAGGAAAACCCGAAAAACTCTTGGTACAAAAATACGAGAGTTTTGGAACAAAAAATTGAAAAAAAAAATCACAATGTAAAGTTCCTTAATTTATGTAGTTTAACATGAACATGGAGATAAGTTGAGCAAAATTTTCAGAAAATAGACAAAAACTTAAAGATTCATGAAAAACTTCATAATTTCATGAGACAAAGAAGACAGAAGTTCATGGTAGTAACAACGATAAGTTCAGAAAATATTTGATAACATTAATAAAAAAATCCCAAGAAAGTTCTAGTTATAACAGAGAGAGGTTCAACACTTTAGTGCTTCGCATACAAAACCGGAGCCTTTTCAAGAGAAATCTCAAAAAGATTCGTGGGAATACAATATGGAAGTTCATTTGTAAAATCCAAGAAAGTACAAGGAAGAAAATAAATAAAATAAAACTAAGAAAATTACCCAAAAAATCATGCATTTCACGTAAGTAAACCTCGAAAATTCAGACATGTTGAAACCAAAAGTTTGGCAGAGAAAACACTAAAAGGTTTGCTTTTGGAAGTTCACATGCTCATCTTAGGACAGTTTAAAATATCTAGTCGAAGAAGTCCAGTGTTCATTTGGGAGTTCAGAAAACAAAGTAAATGACACTTGTTTTTTTTTTACATTTTGAAAACTTATCTTAAACGATAATGAATTAAAAAACACTTTACATGAAAAGGTTCCTCCTATTCAATAGCTTCCCAACGGCATCTTATATGCTTCATTCCGACAAAGTATTCAAAAGTTTAGTGTCTGATGTCCGGAACGTGTTTTACTCTATTCAAAACTGCTCTTACGACCATGGTGAATTTTAGAAAAATATTCAACACGAAAAAGTTGCTCCTTTCCAATAGCTTTCCAACGGTATCTAATTTTCCAAAATTTGATAACAGTTGAGCAGTCACGGAAAAAATCAGAGTGTCGCTCAGAGGTAAAACACCTAGTAGTTCAAAAGCCACACAAAGTGCATTTCAAAAATGAGAAAAGGAGTAAAAAACTGAAACCACAAAGGTTTTTTGCTAGAAGTTCCGGTGCTTTCCCTAGGACAATTGAAAAAATTTAATTGGAGAAGTCCATTGTTCATTTGGAACTTAAAAGGGAACAGAAAAATTTGATGTCATTTTGACGTTTTTCAAAACTGCTATCGAACCGTGGCAAACTTGAAGAAATGATCTACATAAAAAAGTTGTTACTATTCATCATCTTTCCAATGGTATAGTATATGCTTCATTCCGACAAATGGTTTAAAAGTTCGGCGTATGTCATTTGAAACAAGTTTTACCGTATTCAAAGCTGCTCTTGAATTCAAAAATAAATATTCAACACGAATTTTTTTGCCCCTTTCAACAACTTTTCAACGGTGTATTATTTTCTCAATCCCAATTAATAGTAGAGTAGTTACGAATTATAAACAACACTTGAAAACAGAGTGAAGTTAGGATAGAAGCACCTCGAAGTTTGAAGCGTGCATAGGGTGCATTTCGAACATTTCGTTTTCATGACAAAGACAACACACACAATCTCACCATAAAGAATTTGCATTGTTCTGAGTTTGTTCTGAAGGAAATATGCCCTAGAGGCAATAATAAAGTTGTTATTTATATTTCCTTATATCATCATAAATGTTTATTATTCATGCTAGAATTGTATTAACCGGAAACTTAGTACATGTGTGAATACATAGACAGACAGAGTGTCACTAGTATGCCTCTACTTGACTAGCTTGTTGAATCAAAGATGGTTAAGTTTCCTAGCCATAGACATGAGTTGTCATTTGATTAATGGGATCACATCATTAAAGAATGATGTGATTGACTTGACCCATTCCGTTAGCTTAGCACTTGATCGTTTAGTATGTTGCTATTGCTTTCTTCATGACTTATACATGTTCCTATGACTATGAGATTATGCAACTCCCGAATACCGGAGGAACACTTTGTGTGCTACCAAACGTCACAACGTAACTGGGTGATTATAAAGGTGCTCTACAGGTGTCTCCGATGGTACTTGTTGAGTTGGCATAGATCGAGATTAGGATTTGTCACTCCGATTGTCGGAGAGGTATCTCTGGGCCCTCTCGGTAATGCACATCACTATAAGCCTTGCAAGCAATGTGACTAATGAGTTAGTTGTGGGATGATGCATTACGGAATGAGTAAAGAGACTTGCCGGTAACGAGATTGAACTAGGTATTGAGATACCGACGATCGAATCTCGGGCAAGTAACATACCGATGACAAAGGGAACAACGTATGTTGTTATGCGGTTTGACCGATAAAGATCTTCATAGAATATGTAGGAACCAATATGAGCATCCAGGTTCCGCTATTGGTTATTGACCGGAGACGTGTCTCGGTCATGTCTACATAGTTCTCGAACCCGTATGGTCCGCACGCTTAACGTTCGATGACGATCGGTATTATGAGTTTATGTGTTTTGATGTACCGAAGATAGTTCGGAGTCCCGGATGTGATCACGGACATGATGAGGAGTCTCGAAATGGTCGAGACATAAAGATTGATATATTGGACAACTATATTCGGACACCGGAAGTGTTCCGGGGGTTACCGAATAATTATCAGAGTGCCGGGGGGTTATCGGAACCCCCGAGGGAACTAATGGGCCAACATGGGCCTTGTGGGAGAGAGAGGAGGGGGCCTTAGGGCTGCCCCCCCTTGGGAGTCTGAATTGGACAAGGAGGGGGGCGGCGCCCCCTCTTTCCCTCCCTCTCTCCCTCTCCTTCCTTTCCCCTTCCCCCTTCCTAGTTGGACTAGGAAAGGGGGAGTCCTACTCCTACTAGGAGGAGGACTCCCCCCTCTCCTTGGCGCGCCCTAGGCCGGCCGGCCTCCCCCTTGCTCCTTTATATACGGGGGCAGGGGGGCACCCTAGAACACACAAGTTGATTGTTTCCAGCCGTGTGCGGTGCCCCCTCCACCATAATCCACCTCGGTCATATCGCTGTGGTACTTAGGCGAAGCCCTGCGCCGGTAACTTCATCATCACCGTCATCACGCCGTCGTGCTGACGAAGCTCTCCCTCGACACTCTGCTGGATCGTGAGTTCGTGGGACGTCACCGAGCTGAACGTGTGCAGATCACGGAGGTGCCGTACTTTCGGTACTAGGATCGGTCGACCGTGAAGACGTACGACTACATCAACCGCGTTGTCATAACGCTTCCGCTTACGGTCTACGAGGGTACATGGACAACACTCTCCCCTCTCGTTGCTATGCATCACCATGATCTTGTGTGTGTGTAGGAATTTTTTTGAAATTATTACGTTCCCCAACAGTGGCATCCAAGCCAGGTTTATGCATAGATGTTATATGCACGAGTAGAACACAAGTGAGTTGTGGGCGATAATAGTCATACTGCTTACCAGCATGTCATACTTTGATTCGGCGGTATTGTTGGATGAAGCGGCCTGGACCGACATTACGCGTACGCTTACGCGAGACTGGTTCTACCGACGTGCTTCGCACACAGGTGGCTGGCGGGTGTCAGTTTCTCCAACTTTAGTTGAATCGAGTGTGGCTAGCCGGTCCTTGTTGAAGGTTAAAACAACACATACTTGACGAAAAATCATTGTGGTTTTGATGCGTAGGTAAGAACGGTTCTTGCTCAGCCCGTAGCAGCCACGTAAAACTTGCAACAACAAAGTAGAGGACGTCTAACTTGTTTTTGCAGGGCATGTTGTGATGTGATATGGTCAAGACATGATGCTAAATTTTATTGTATGAGATGATCATGTTTTGTAACAAAGTTATCGGCAACTGGCAGGAGCCATATGGTTGTCGCTTTATTGTATGAAATGCAATCACCATGTAATTGCTTTACTTTATCACTAAGCGGTAGAGATAGTCGTAGAAGCAATAGTTGGCGAGACGACAACGATGCTACGATGGAGATCAAGGTGTCGTGCCGGTGACGATGGTGATCATGACGGTGCTTTGGAGATGGAGATCAAAGGCACAAGATGATGATGGCCAAATCATATTGTTGGATCACGGGTTCCGGCAAAACCCTCAAGGTTCGAACACTGGGGTGCACGCGAAGATTTCCTCCCTACCGTTCCACGCCCTAGCTCGCTAAGATCTCGCGGACGAACTCGACGAACTCACAACACAAAGGACACAAGATTTATACTGGTTCGGGCCACTGTTGTGGTGTAATACCCTACTCCAGTGTGGTGGTGGTTGATACGTCTCCGTCGTATATACTTTTCCAAACACTTTTGCCCTTGTTTTGGACTCTAACTTGCATGATTTGAATGGAACTAACCCGGACTGACGTTGTTTTCAGCAGAATTGCCATGGTGTTATTTATGTGCAGAAACAAAAGTTCTCGGAATGACCTAAAACTCCACGGAACTTATTTTTGGAAAATATTAAAAATATTGGCGAAAGAATCAAGGCCAGGGGCCCACCACCTGTCCACGAGGGTGGGGGCGCCTGCCCCCCCTGGGCGCGCCCCCTACCTCGTGGGCCCCCTATTGCTCCACCGACCTCAACTCCAACTCCATATATTCGTGTTCGGGGAGAGAAAAATCAGAGAAAAGATTCATCGCGTTTTACGATACGGAGCCGCCGCCAAGCCCTAAACTCTCTCGGGAGGGCTGATTTGGAGTCCGTTCGGGGCTCCGGAGAGGGGAATCTGTCGCCGTCGTCATCATCAACCATCCTCCATCACCAATTTTATGATGCTCACCGCCGTGCGTGAGTAATTCCATCATAGGCTTGCTGGACGGTGATGGGTTGGATGAGATTTATCATGTAATCGAGTTAGATTTGTTAGGGGTTGATCCCTAGTATCCACTATGTTCTGAGATTGATGTTGCTATGACTTTGCTATGCTTAATGCTTGTCACTAGGGCCTGAGTGCCATGATTTCAGATCTGAACCTATTATGTTTTCATGAATATATGTGAGTTCTTGATCCTATCTTGCAAGTCTATAGTCACCTACTATGTGTTATGATCCGGCAACTCCGAGTGACAATAATCGGGACCACTCCCGGTGATGACCGTAGTTTGAGGAGTTCATGTGTTCACTATGTGTTAATGCTTTGGTCCGGTACTCTATTAAAAGGAGGCCTTAATATCCCTTAGTTTCCATTAGGACCCCGCTGCCACGGGAGGGTAGGACAAAAGATGTCATGCAAGTTCTTTTCCATAAGCACGTATGACTATATTCGGAATACATGCCTACATTACATTGATGAATTGGAGCTAGTTCTGTGTCACCCTATGTTATGACTGTTACATGATGAACCGCATCCGGCATAATTCTCCATCACCGATCCAATGCCTACGAGCTTTTCACATATTGTCCTCCGCTTATTTACTTTTCCGTTGCTACTGTTACAATCATCACAAAACCCAAAAATATTACTTTTGCTACCGTTACCGTTACTTCCATACTACTTTGCTACTAAATACTTTGCTGCAGATACTAAGTTATCCAGGTGTGGTTGAATTGACAACTCAGCTGCTAATACTTGAGAATATTCTTTGGCTCCCCTTGTGTCGAATCAATAATTTTGGGTTGAATACTCTACCCTCGAAAACTGTTGCGATCCCCTATACTTGTGGGTTATCAAGACTATTTTCTGGCGCCGTTGCTGGGGAGCATAGCTCTATTCTTTGAGTCACTTGGGATTTATATCTGCTGGTCACTATGAAGAACTTGAAAGACAGGAAAACAACAATTTATCCCTCAACTACGAGGGGAGGTAAGGAACTGCCATCTAGCTCTGCACTTGATTCACCTTCTATTTTAAGTAAGCTTGCGACACCTAAACCTGCTTCTGCTATTAATTCTGATATGTCGCATGTTATTGACGATGCCAATTCTGCTATGCTTGATACTTATGATGAAACTACTTCTATGCTTGATACTATTGTGCCACTTGGTGAATTTCTTGATGAACAACTTGCTAGGGCTAGAGAGAATGAAATTATTGAAACTGATAATATTGATGATAGTGATGATGAAGGCTCTCCCAATAAATATGAATTGCTTGTTGTGCCTGAGGGCTATGTTATGGATGAAGAAACTAAAAGAGACTTTCTTGCTTGCAATGATAGAAGTGATCTTAAGAAATTATTAGCTAAGCTTAAACAAAAAACTCTGAATGCTAGAATGAAATATGATCCTGCTTATGCTACTTCACCTATCTTTGTTACTGATAAGGATTATGAATTCTCCATTGATCCTGATATAATTACTTTGGTTGAATCTAGTCCTTTCTACGGTTATGAATCTGAAACTGTTGTGGCACATCTTACTAAACTGAATGATATAGCCACCATGTTCACTAATGATGAGAGAACTCGCTACTTTTATATCCTTAAAATATTTCCGTTCTCATTAAAGGGTGATGCTAAGATATGGTTTAATTCTCTTGATCCTGGTTGTGTGCGTAGTCCCCAGGATATGATTTATTACTTCTCTGCTAAATATTTCCCCGCTCATAAGAAACAAGCTGCTTTAAGGGAAATATATAATTTCGTGCAAATTGAAGAAGAGAGTCTCCCACAAGCTTGGGGGAGGCTTCTCCAATTACTTAATGCTTTGCCTGATCATCCTCTTAAGAAAAATGAAATACTTGATATCTTTTATAATGGACTAACCGATGCTTCCAGAGATTACCTGGATAGTTGTGCTGGTTCTGTTTTCAAGGAAAGAACACCGGATGAAGCTGAAATTCTATTGAATAATATGTTGACCAATGAAAATAATTGGACACTTCCTGAGCCTATTCCTAAACCAACTCCGAAGAAGAGGGGTGTTCTATTTCTCAGTCCTGAAGATATGCAAGAGGCAAAGAAATCTATGAAAGAAAAGGGTATAAAAGCTGAAGATGTTAAGAATTTACCTCCTATTGAAGAAATACATGGTCTTAATTTACCGCCTGTTGAAGAAACATATGATCTTAATCCATCACCTATTGAAGAAACTCATGGTCTTGATAACCCGACACAGGTAGTAAAGGTAAATTCTCTCTATAGATTTGATGAAAGTGATATTCCTCACTATAAGTCTGCTAGACAGTGCTTAGATGAGTTTGACAATTTTATTATTAAACAAGAAAATTTTAATGCTTATTTTGGTAGACAATTAAAACAAAATGCTTATATGATTGAACACTTGGGTGATTATATGTCTAGAGTTAAAGGTGAACTTAAACTATTAGTAAACATGCTTCTATGGTTACCACTCAAGTAGAACAAGTACTTAAAGCTCAGAATGATTTGCTTAATGAAATGAACAATAAGAATAATGACTATGCTGTCAGAGTGGCTACTAGAACCGGTAAAATGACTCAGGAACCTTTGTATCCTGAAGGCCACCCTAAGAGAATTGAGCAAGATTCTCAAAGAAATAATATAGATGCACCTAGTCCTTCTAAAAAGAAGAAAAAGAAAAATGATAGGACTTTGCATGCTCCTAGTGAACCTGTTGTTGACACACCTGAGAATCCAAACGATATTTCTATTTCTGATGCTGAAACACAATCTGGTAATGAACATGAAACTAGTGAAAATTTAATGATAATGTTCATGTTGATGCTCAACCTAGTAATGATAATGATGTAGAAATTGAACCTGCTATTGATCTTGATAACCCAGAATCAAAGAATCAACGTTATGATAAGAGAGACTTTGTTGCTAGGAAACACGGTAAAGAAAGAGAACCATGGGTTCAGAAACCCATGCCTTTTCCTCCCAAACCATCCAAGAAAAAGGATGATGAGGATTTTGAGCGCTTTGCTGAAATGATTAGACCTATCTTTTTGCGTATGCGATTAACTGATATGCTCAAAATGAATCCTTATGCTAAGTACATGAAAGAAATTGTTACAAATAAAAGAAAGATACCGGAAGCTGAAATTTCCACCATGCTTGCTAATTATACTTTTAAGGGTGGAATACCTAAGAAACTTGGAGATCCAGGAGTACCCACTATACCATGCTCCATTAAAAGAAACTATGTTAGAACTGCTTTATGTGATCTTGGAGCCGGTGTTAGTGTTATGCCTCTCTCTTTGTATCGTAGACTTGATTTGAATAAGTTGACACCTACTGAAATACCTTTGCAAATGGCTGATAAATCAACTGCTATACCTGTCGGTATTTGTGAGGATGTGCCTGTTGTGGTTGCGAATGTTACTATTTTAACAGACTTTGTTATTTTTGATATTCCCGAGGACGATAGTATGTCTATTATTCTTGGAAAACCCTTTTTGAATACTGCAGGGGCTGTTATTGATTGCAACAAAGGTAATGTCACTTTTCATGTTAATGACAATGAACATACGGTACACTTTCCGAGGAAACAACCTCAAGTTCATAGTATCAATTCTATTGGAAAAATTCCATCGATTATTTTTGGAGGTTTTGAATTTCCTCTTCCTACTGTCAAAAAGAGATATGATATTCTTATTATTGGGGATGTGCATATCCCCGTTGAGGTAACGTAGTGTTATTCGAAATTTCTCCGGTTCCATGTTAGTCGAAATGAGTTTGTTAACAAGACCTGATCAACCTTGTTAGTGGATTCCTTTTGATGAGCATGAGATGGATGAAACTAGAAGGCACAACCTTCTGTACCTTCCTTTTACTTTCTGTTATTTAGTTGAAATAAAGTAAAAATAGTATTTTTTCTGTCTGTTTTCTGAATTATCCGTGCAATATAAAAATACCCCGAAAATAAAAGTTCTCCAAATGCCCTGAAATTGAAATATGATTTTTTCTGGAATATTTGAGAATATTTGGCACTGAGAACACAGCAGGGGGAGCAAGCACCTGGCCACGAGGGTCCAGGGCGCGCCCCCTGCCTCGTGGGCCCACGGTGGCTCCCCTCCACTTATTCCTGCACCCACACACTCCTTCTTCCTCCCAAAAAAATCACCATCCAGCTCAAGCACGAGTTCTAGCTCATTTTGCTACGATTTTCGATCTCCTTGCTCAAAGCACCTCTCACAAAACTGCTTTGGGAGATTGTTCCTTGGTATGTGACTCCTCCAATGGTCCAATTAGTTTTTGTTCTGGTGCTTTATTCATTGCAAATTTGTGCTGCCTAGGTGACCATGTTCTTGAGCTTGCATGTCAAATTTATATGGTAGCTCTTCAAGGAAGCAAGGACCCAGGCTTGCAATGCGTGATGCCGATGATGAACCACCAAGGGACGCTCCAGTGCGGCCTTGTGAATGGCCTTCAGAAGACTTTATGGACCGAGCGGGAATCAAGGAAGAATTTAACACATATTTGCGTAACGCTGATCTTGTGAGCTTCGAGGCGGAAAAGTGCCGCCAGTACCACTATCTCACTAGTTCATTTGTGAGGAGGTTTGAATATTCATCTTCACGCAATTCTCAAACTGTCCTGTTTGATCTTTATGAAAATTCTTATACTATGGACTTAGAGGATTTTACTACTGCTTGCAAACTTCCACAATGGGGTAGTGCTAGTGAACCTCTCAAATCTGAATTTAGAGATTTTCTTGCTAGTATAACTGTGGGGGAATCTAGAGATATAGCACAAGCTACCATAGGGAGCATTCATTTTCCTGCTATACATTATTTTGTTCTCTTCATAGGTAGGTGCATAAATGGTAAAGATGAAGCATGTCATATGTGTGTCCCTGACCTCAGTGTTCTTAGGAGTGCCGTGTTAGGAGATAAATCTGATAATTTGGGAGCCATTGTTGCACGTAGGTTGCATCATAATAGATTTAATGGAGATTTCTTTGGCGGAATTTAGCCATTCTTGAGGCTCGCGGCGGGTATCGTTATTTTCTCACATTCACAGATGATTTGAGCAGATATGGGTATATCTACTTGATGAAGCATAAGTCTGAAACATTTGAAAAGTTCAAAGAATTTCAGAGTGAAGTGGAAAATCATCGTAACTAGAAAATAAAGTTTCTACGATCTGATCATGGAGGAGAATATTTGAGTTACGAGTTTGGTCTTCATTTGAAACAATGCAGAATAGTTTCGCAACTCACGCCACCCGGAACACCACAGCGTAATGGTGTGTCCGAACGTCGTAATCTTACTTTACTAGATATGGTGCGGTATATGATGTCTCTTTCAGATTTACCGCTATCGTTTTGGGGTTATGCTTTAGAGACAGCTGCATTCACGTTAAATAGGGCACCATCTAAATCCATTGAGACGACACCTTATGAACTGTTGAAAGATCGTGGATGTCGCCTAGAGGGGGGTGAATAGGCGCTTTAAAATAATTACGATTGAGGCTTGAACAAATGCGGAATAAACCTAGCGGTTAATTTGTCAAGCACAAAACCTACAACAACTAGGCTCACCTATAAGCATTAACAACTTATGCTAAGCAAGAAAAACTACTTAGGTGATAGCAAGATATATGACAAGAAACAATATGGCTATCACAAAGTAAAGTGCTTAAGTAAAGGGCTCGGGTAAGAGATAACCGAGGCACGCGGAGACGATGATGTATCCCGAAGTTCACACCCTTGCGGATGCTAATCTCCATTTGGAGCGGTGTGGAGGCCCAATGCTCCCCAAGAAGCCACTAGGGCCACCGTAATCTCCTCACGCCCTCGCACAATGCAAGATGCCGTGATTCCACTAAGGGACCCTTGAGGGCGGTCACTGAACCCGTACAAATGGCAACCCTTGGGGGCGGTCACCGAACCCGTACACTTTGGCAACCCTTGGGGGCGGTCACCGGAACCCGTCAAATTGCTCGGGGCGATCTCCACAACCTAATTGGAGACCCCGACGCTTGCCTGGAGCTTTACACCACAATGATTGAGCTCCGAACACCACCAACCGTCTAGGGCGCCCAAGCACCCAAGAGGAACAAGCTCAAGGGTACCAAGCACCCAAGAGTAATAAGCTTCTCAACTTGTAACTTCCATGTATCACCGTGGAGAACTCAAACCGATGCACCAAATGCAATGGCAAGGGCACACGGAGTGCCCAAGTCCTTCTCTCTCAAATCCCACCGAAGAAACTAATGCTAGGGAGGAAAATGAGAGGAAGAACAAGAAGGAGAACACCAAGAACTCCAAGATCTAGATCCAAGGGGTTCCCCTCACATAGAGGAGAAAGTGATTGGTGGAAATGTGGATCTAGATCTCCTCTCTCTTTTCCCTCAAAAACTAGCAAGAATCCATGGAGGGATTGAGAGTTAGAAAGCTCGAAGAAGGTCAACAATGGGGGAAGAACACGAGCTCAAAGGATAAGGTTCATTGGGAAGAAGACCCCCTTTTATAGGAGGGGAAAAATCCAACCGTTATGTGCTCAGCCCGCACACGAGCGGTACTACCGCTCCACGAGCGGTACTACCGCTCGGGCGGAAGAAGCAGGGAAAAGGAGCAACAAAACAAGAACCTTGGGGCGGTAGTACCGCCGATAAGCGGTACTACCGCTCACCCCAGCGGTACTACCGCTGGAGGAGCAGAACGCGGGACAAAAGGAGGGAGGACAGAGCAGAGTACGGTGGCAGTAGCGCAGTAGCGGTACTACCGCTCGACCGGAGCGGTACTACCGCTTATAGGCGGTACTACCGTGCCTTACTGCCGCGCGACTACTGCTGAACCCGACACAAAAAGAGCAGATCCAAAATCGAGGCGGTAGTAGAGCGGTACTGGAGCGGTACTACCGCTTGACGCTACAAGCGATACTACCGCTGCCACCGCGGTACTACCGCAGGGAGAAAAACAGAACTGCCAAAACTTCTTCATATGAGCTCCGAATTGAGCAAACTCAAGTTTGTTGGATACAAGACGACGAGTAGCATCAAAACAGCGGAGTGAAACCTCCAACCGAGAAGAACCGGCATAACCTCCAACATCGAAAACATCATAGAAGATGCGAGTGAACTCCGTTTTCGATGAACTCGAGCTTGTCATCAAGATGACCATAAGCTCCAAAACTCACAAAGAGAAGAACCAAACAAGAACCAATAAAGATGATGCAAGGATGCAATGGTTTGAGCTCTCTATGAACGATACGATCAAGCTACTCATCGAGACCCCCCCCTTGATAGTACGACAATCGATCGTATAACCCGGTCTCCCAACTACCATCATGAGACCGGTAAAATAGAAAACCTATCAAGAGCAAACCTTTGCCTTGCACATGGTCCACTTGAGCTAGATGATGACGATGTTGACTCCCTCAAGATGGACCACCTTTCTTGATTGCGTTGGCTCGATGAAGACTAGTTGATTGCTCCCCATACTCCACTATGGGTGAGCCACCCTTCCGCACATCTTCACAAGTCCATTGTCACCACAATGGATGGCAAGCTTCAAGCATTTGATCTCTTCGTGATGCTTTACTTGAACTTGCCCGCTTCACTTGAACTTGCACACCGCAACCTAACCCCACAAAGAACTCTCACGAAGACCATGGGTTAGTACACAAAGCGTAATTGACAATGCTTACCATACCATGGGATCGCTTGATCCCTCGGTACATCTTGTGTGCTTTGTGTGATGATCAACTTGATTCACTCTTGACTTAGTCTTGATCAACCTTGACTCTTTCCAACTCTCTTCATTTGGATGATGTCTTGAAGGTAAACATGAATGATCACACAATCTTCTTCTTCAAGACATGCTTGCAATAAGCTCAACTCTCACATGACCAATCTTTGGATAATTCCTTAATAACACCTTGGTCACCACATAAACTCCTTGAAACCAACACATGGACTTCAAGAAATGCCTATGGACAAATCCTTCAAATATAACTCAAGGCAACCATTAGTCCATAGAGATTGTCATCAATTACCAAAACCAAACATGGGGGCACCACATGTTCTTTCAACTGTGGTTTGGCAAGAAACCAAAGTTGTCATTTCTTAAAGTTTGGGGCTGCGATGCTTATGTGAAAAAGCTTCAACCTGATAAGCTCGAACCTAAATCGGAGAAATGTGTCTTCATAGGATATCCAAAGGAGACTGTTGGGTACACATTCTATCACAGATCCGAAGGCAAGACATTCGTTGCTAAGAATGGATCCTTTCTAGAGAAGGAGTTTCTCTCGAAAGAAGTGAGTGGGAGGAAAGTAGAATTTGATGAGGTAACTGTACCTGCTCCCTTATTGGAAAGTAGTTCATCACAGAAATCAGTTCCTATGACTCCTACACCAATTAGTGAGGAAGCTAATGATGATGATCATGTAACTTCAGATCAAGTCACTACCAAACCTCGTAGGTCAACAAGAGTAAGATCCGCACCAGAGTGGTACAATAATCCTATTCGGAGGTCATGTTACTTGACCATGACGAACCTACGAACTATGAGGAAGCGATGATGAGCCAAGATTCCGCAAGATGGCTTGAGGCCATGAAATCTGAGATGGGATCCATGTATGAGAACAAAGTGTGGACTTTGGTTGACTTGCCCGATGATCGGCAAGCCATCGAGAATAAATGGATCTTCAAGAAGAAGACAGACGCTGACGGTAATGTTACTGTCTACTGATACGTCTCCAACGTATCTATAATTTATGAAGTATTCATGCTATTATATTATCCATCTTAGATGTTTTATATGCATTTA
Organism: Aegilops tauschii subsp. strangulata; assembly: GCF_002575655.3. Classification (NCBI taxonomy): domain Eukaryota; kingdom Viridiplantae; phylum Streptophyta; class Magnoliopsida; order Poales; family Poaceae; genus Aegilops; species Aegilops tauschii. The sequence goes on from NC_053035.3 coordinate 120,490,898, forward strand.
TATGCTATTTTATATGATTTTTGGGACTAACCTATTAACCTAGAGCCCAGTGTCAGTTTGTGTTTTTTCCTTGTTTTTGAGTTTTACAGAAAAGGAATACCAAACGGAGTCCAATTGACCTGCCAATTTTTGTTGATTTTTTATGGACCAAAAGAAGCCCCTGGAGCAAAAGAGTTGGGCCAGAAGAGTCCCGGGCTGTCCACGAGGGTGGGGGCGCGCCCACCCCCCTGGGCGTGGGCCCCTGCCTCATGGACGACTCGGAGACCCCCCTGACGTGAAGCCAATGCCAAAAATTCCTATACATACAGAAACCCCCAGAAAATAACCTAGATCGGAAGTTCCGCCGCCGCAAGCCTCTGTAGCCACGAGAAATCAATCTAGGCCCTCTCTGGCACCCTGCCGGAGGGGGCCATCATCACCGGAGGCCAATGGGAGGATCCCGGAGGGGCCATCATCGCCATGAAGGCCAAGGACCAGAGGGAGAACCTCTCCCCATCTAGGGGGGAGGCCATGGAGGAGGAAGCACAAGGGGAGAACCTCTCCTCCTCTCTCTCAGTGGCGCCGGAGTGCCATCGGGAGGGGAATCATCGCCGCGGTGATCGTCTTCATCAACATCATCACCATCCTCATCTCTTTTACGCGGTCCACTCTCCTGCACCCCGCTGTAATCCCTACTTGTACATGGTGCTTTATGCCACATATTATGATCCAATGATGTGTTGCCATCCTATGATGTTTTGAGTAGATATCCTTTGTCTTTGGGTTGATTGATGATCTAGATTGGTATGAGTTGTATGTTTTATTTTGGTGTTGTCCTATGGTGCCCTCCGTGTCGCGCAAGCGTGAGGGATTCCCGCTGTAGGGTGTTGCAATATGTTTATGATTCGCTTATAGTGGGTTGCGTGAGTGACTGAAACACAAACCCAAGTAAGGGGGTTGTTGCGTATGGGATAAAGAGGACTTGATGCTTTAATGCTATGGTTGGGTTTTACCTTAATGATCTTTAGTAGTTGCGGATGCTTGCTAGAGTTCCAATCATAAGTGCATATGATCCAAGTAGAGAAAGTATGTTAGCTTATGCCTCTCCCTCATATGAAATTGCAATGACGACTATCGGTCTTGTTAACAATTGCCTAAGACAATTCCGCACACCGACCCATCATTATTCCACACTCGCTATTTATAATACTTAGTAATATATTCTAACTTTATGATAACAACACCTACTTTTATATTTTAGCTCTCCGATATCATACAAAGTTATCCTCTTCATACCCACAACGTAGTTTTATTTCTCGTTGCTAGTTGGAAGCAAATGTTCGGTGTACGTAGAGTCGTATCAGTGGCAGATAGGGCTTGAGAGAATATTGATCTTACCTTTAGCTCCTTGTGGGTTCGACACTCCATACTTATCACTTCCACCTTTGGAAATTGCTACGATGATTCCTTGCACTTGGGGATTATCATCTACAAAGCTCGACTTGTTGCGAAAGGTTTTCGACAAGTTCAAGGAGTTGACTACGATGAGACCTTCTCACCCGTAGCGATGCTTAAGTCCGTCCGAATCATGTTAGCAATTGCTGCATTTTATGATTATGAAATTTGGCAAATGGATGTAAAGACTGCATTCCTGAATGGATTTCTGGAAGAAGAGTTGTATATGATGCAACCTGAAGGTTTTATCGATCAAAAGGATGCTAACAAAGTATGCAAGCTCCAGCGATCCATTTATGGACTGGTGCAAGCATCTCGGAGTTGGAATAAACATTTTGATAGTGTGATCAAAGCATATGGTTTTATACAGACTTTTGGAGAAGCCTGTATTTACAAGAAAGTGAGTGGGAGCTCTGTAGCATTTCTAATATTATATGTGGATGACATATTGTTGATTGGAAATGATATAGAATTTCTGGATAGCATAAAAGGATACTTGAACAAGAGTTTTTCAATGAAAGACCTTGGTGAAGCTGCTTATATATTGGGCATCAAGATCTATAGAGATAGATCGAGACGCTTAATTGGACTTTCACAAAACACATACCTTGATAAAGTTTTGAAGAAGTTCAAAATGGATCAAGCAAAGAAAGGGTTCTTGCCTGTGTTACAAGGTGTGAAATTGAGTCAGACTCAATGCCCGACCACTGCAGAAGATAGAGAGAAAATGAAAGGTGTTCCCTATGCTTCAGCCATAGGCTCTATCATGTATGCAATGTTGTGTACCAGACATGATGTGTGCCTTGCTATTAGTTTAGCAGGGAGGTACCAAAGTAATCCAGGAGTGGATCATTGGACAGCGGTCAAGAACATCCTGAAATACCTGAAAAGGACTAAGGATATGTTTCTCATTTATGGAGGTGACAAAGAGCTCGTCGTAAATGGTTACGTCGATGCAAGCTTTGACACTGATCCAGATGACTCTAAGTCACAAACCGGATACGTATTTATATTGAACGGTGGAGCTGTCAGTTGGTGCAGTTCTAAGCAAAGCGTTGTGGCGGGATCTACGTGTGAAGCGGAGTACATAGCTGCTTCGGAAGCAGCAAATGAAGGAGTCTGGATGAAGGAGTTCATATCCGATCTAGGTGTCATACCTAGTGCATTGGGTCCAATGAAAATCTTTTGTGACAGTACTGGTGCAATTGCCTTGGCAAAGGAATACAGATTTCACAAGAGAACCAAGCACATCAAGAGACGCTTCAATTCCATTCGCGATCAAGTCAAGGAGGGAGACATAGAGATTTGCAAGATACATACGGATCTGAATGTTGCAGACCCGTTGACTAAGCCTCTCTCACGAGCAAAACATGATCAGCACCAAGACTCCATGGGTGTTAGAATCATTACTGTGTAATCTAGATTATTGACTCTAGTGCAAGTGGGAGACTGAAGGAAATATGCCCTAGAGGCAATAATAAAGTTGTTATTTATATTTCCTTATATCATGATAAATGTTTGTTATTCATGCTAGAATTGTATTAACCGGAAACTTAGTACATGTGTGAATACATAGACAAACAGAGTGTCACTAGTATGCCTCTACTTGACTAGCTCGTTGAATCAAAGATGGTTAAGTTTCCTAGCCATAGACATGAGTTGTCATTTCATTAATGGGATCACATCATTAAATAATGATGTGATTGACTTGAGCCATTCCGTTAGCTTAGCACTTGATCGTTTAGTATGTTGCTATTGCTTTCTTCATGACTTATACATGTTCCTATGACTATGAGATTATGCAACTCCCGAATACCGGAGGAACACTTTGTGTGTTACCAAACGTCACAACGTAACTGGGTGATTATAAAGGTGCTCTACAGGTGTCTCCAATGGTACTTGTTGAGTTGGCATAGATCGAGATTAGGATTTGTCACTCCGATTGTCGGAGAGGTATCTCTGGGCCCTCTCGGTAATGCACATCACTATAAGCCTTGCAAGCAATGTGACTAATGAGTTAGTTGCGGGATGATGCATTACGTAACGAGTAAAGAGACTTGCCTGTAACGAGATTGAACTAGGTATTGAGATACCGACGATCGAATCTCGGGCAAGTAACATACCGATGACAAAGGGAACAACGTATGTTGTTATGCGGTTTGACTGATAAGGATCTTCGTAGAATATGCAGGAACCAATATGAGCATCTAGGTTCCGCTATTGGTTATTGACCGGAGACGTGTCTCGGTCATGTCTACATAGTTCTCGAACCCATAGGGTCCGCACGCTTAACGTTCGGTGACGTTCGGTATTATGAGTTTATGTGTTTTGATGTACCGAAGATAGTTCGGAGTCCCGGATGTGATCACGGACATGACGAGGAGTCTCGAAATTGTCGAGACATAAAGATTGATATATTGGACGACTATATTCGGACACCGGAAGTGTTCCGTGGGTTACCGGATAATTATCGGAGTGCCGGGGGGTTATCGGAACCCCCTGGGGAACTAATGGGCCAACATGGGCCTTGTGGGAGAGAGAGGAGGGGGCCCTAGGGCTGGCCGCCCCCCTTGGGAGTCCGAATTGGACAAGGAGGGGGGGGGGCGCCCCCTCTTTCCCTCCCTCTCTCCCTCTCCTTCCTTTCCCCTTCCCCCTTCCTAGTTGGACTAGGAAAGGGGGAGTCCCCCCTCTGCTTGGCGCGCCCTAGGCCGGCTGGCCTCCCCCTTGCTCCTTTATATACGGGGGCAGGGGCACCCTAGAACACACAAGTTGATTGTTTCCAGCCGTGTGCGGTGCCCCCTCCACCATAATCCATCTCGGTCATATCGTTGTAGTGCTTAGGCGAAGCCCTGCGCCGGTAACTTCATCATCACCGTCATCACGCCGTCGTGCTGACGAAGCTCTCCCTCGACACTCTGCTGGATCGTGAGTTCGTGGGACGTCACCGAGCTGAACGTGTGCAGATCACGGAGGTGCCGTACTTTCGGTACTAGGATCGGTCGATCGTGAAGACGTACGACTACATCAACCGCGTTGTCATAACGCTTACGCTTACGGTCTACGAGGGTACATGGACAACACTCTCCTCTCTCGTTGTTATGCATCACCATGATTTTGCGTCTGCGTAGGAATTTTTTTGAAATTACTCCCAACATGTTCTTCTTAAATTTCGCCTTCAAAATAACTTCCGCCATTTTGAAAGTTCAACTTAAACCGTAAAGAATTTGTGAAAATGTTTTATATGAAAATGATTGCATTTGCACAAGCTTTTCAACGCCATATGATTTGCTGCATTACGACAAGCTGTCTCAAAATGAACCCAAAGATACGATCGCATTCAAATTTCCTTCACTTTTAATATTACTTTAAAACCTTTTCGAACTGAAAAAAACTTTCTACATGAAAAGGAGCGGGTCGCAACAAATTTCCAACGCTATATCATTTTTGTCGTTCCGAGAAACCTTTGAAAATAAGGTCAAAATACGATTCACATTTTTCAATACGATAAAATCATCATTTACAAAACTGCTCTTAATCTGCGAGGAATTCATGAAAATATTCTACATCGAATATGATTTCCTTGTACGAAGCTCTCCAATGGTACTAGATGTCTCATTCCGATAAAGCGCGCGTGAAATTCAGCTAATGAAAATCGAGGCGGTTGCAGCATAGCTTTCGAAAATAGACGTCGAGCCCAACAAGGTGGTCTAACATGCTACAGGCCCATACAAATGACACGTCTGCTCGACGATGCTGTTTTTTTTCGGAAAAAAGTTGACTAACATATGCTTGATGACAGGGCGTTGACATCTGCTCCTCCAGATCCGATCTTTATCAGGTGGCAGTCTGATAGAATTTCATAATCTGCTGCGAAGTGCGAACCACCTGTTTATGACTATATGATGAAGAAAACTGCGTCGAAAATGCATTCTGATCGATCCCAACTGTGTTATCCTGATCGATCATACAGCTTTTTGTTCCTGCTCCCTGAGGTCAGGTGCGTCATGAACCTCCACGACGTCTTTTTCTTGCTGTACGAGCTCCGCGACATGGCGAACCAAGCTCGCCAGGTCGCTGTCCGAGGACCCACCTTCCGCCATTGCCTCCCTCGCCATCACGGCGAGCTCCTTCGCCCTCACCCGCATCGCCGCCCCCTCGTCCATCAACGCAACCACCGCTCTCTCCAGGGCTTCCCTCCCGATCTGCACTTTCGACATCTCGGGATTGCTGACCACGTGCGTGAATGGTACCTTGATGCCGGTCCGGACGCCGGCGCCGAGCACGTCGACGACTAGCATCTCGGTAAGGAACTGGTCGGCGAACTGCGGCCAAGTCAGAAGCGGCACGCCGTGGGAGAGGGACTCCAGCGTCGAGTTCCACCCGCAGTGTGTCAGGAAGCCGCCGACGGAAGGGTGGGACAGAATGGCCATCTGCGGCGCCCAGCCGCGGATGACGAGGCCCCGCCCTTCCACCCGCGCGTCGAAACCAGAGTCGAGGCCGTCGGTCTCCTTGGCCACCCAGATGAACGGCCGGTTTGATGCCTCCAGTCCGGCAGCGAGCTCGGCAACCTGCGGCGGGAACAAGTGCACGACGCTGCCGAAGCTTACGTAGAGCACGGACTGGGGCGGCCTCGCGTCCAGCCATGACGCGACGAGGCTGGCGTCCACGGCGGCGGGATTACCTCTCACCGCCGTGGTTTCGGCGTCGGAGTCGAGGAGGCAGAGTGGCCCGATTGCCCAGACCTTGAGGCCGAGCGCCTCGGCGTACCGCTGGACGAACGCGCCCTCGAAAGCCGCGCACGTGTTGAGGACCAGGCCGTCGGCGGTGGCCTCGGCGTCGAGAATGTCGCGCCGGTGCCTCTCTAGCCCCGGCGACTGGAAGAACCCGGGCGACGTTGCCCGATTCAGCACGGCCCGTACCGGGAAGTCCGGCACCTCGAACGGCTCGAAGTCGTCGGCGACGCGGTCGTACACGCCGTTCTTGGCCAGGTTATGCACCGCGAGGACGAAGAATGCCGACGGGCCGTGGAACACCAGCCGCGGGACGCCGAGCCGCCGCGCGACGTCCGCCGGGTACGGGCTGCACGAGTCGGCGACGATGCAGTCAGGCCGCCGCGGCAGCGCGCGGAGGTACGCCTCGAGCGGCTCGGCGAGCAGGGACATGGCGTCGCAGAAGAGCCTGAAATGCGTGTAGTCCCTGATCATGTCGTGGCTCTCGCACCCCTCGGGCAGGCCCAGCGCGGGCCCCGGAAACTCGAGCTCGGCGAAGTCGACGGCGAGCCCGGCGCGGCCGGCGTGCTCTAGGACGGCCCTGCTGCGCGCGGCGTGGACGGGGGTCAGGACGACGGTGACGCGCGCGCCGCAGCGGCCGGCGATGAGGCGCGCCATGTCCATCATGGGGATGACGTGGCCCTGCCCGAGGAGCGGCACCAGCACGAAGTGGAGCTTGAGCGGCAGTGCCGCTGCCGCCATGGCCGGGCCGTCCGTACGGCAAGACATGGCGAGCAGCTGCAAAGATGGATGCTGCTACAATCCACTCAGGTGGCGCTCCACCGGTTGCATATGTGCACGAGGTTGGTCAGGGAGACGCCGCGGGTAAGTGCATTGTGTGGCCCGCCTATACACCAGCAAGGTTTTATTGCGATCGATGGCGAGTGCGGAATACGGACCCGGAAAGTACAGTACCACTCGTGGTCAGGGTTTGTTGCCGACTAGCTCTATACGACTTAAAAAGTTTATAAACCAGACTTCACTCGACTCGAGTCTCTACTGTAGTCGTTCATTCCCTCCTGTCTATGGTTCTATAGGGTGTGGGTGAGAGGCTGTGAGCATGAGCAATGTTCTCATTTACCGGTACCAAGCCAAGCTAGTAATTTTTGCTGGTACATTCCAAAATGAATCAATAAAATAGTAATTCTGGCTTTTAAGAGTGGGTGAAAAGCTTAAACATGGATTTATGAATGAGATATGTACATTTTTTACGCAAAATTTTCGATCTATTCATCTCTTGTCATGGAAGCAGCCAAGACTAAAAATAATAAAAAATTACATTCAGATTCAAAGACCACCTAAGGACGATTACAAACACTGAAGCGAGTCAAAGATACGCCGCCATCATCGCTCCTCCCTCACTAGTGTCAAACACAACCTGTTATAGCAGAGAGTCGGATGTGTATATTTAATACCCTGAAAACATACGCAAAAGAAACACTGTACTGCTAACTGAATACTGAATATAAAAAAGGAAATTCTGATGGATGTGCCCCAATGAATGAGGTAGGTACAAGGATCAGTTCAAATACTGCAGCTCTGTCCGCATGGTACATTTGGTAGAATTAAGTTCCTTTTTTAAGACGGTGGTGTTAAGTAGGTTTGAATTTTTAATATTTAGCATTAGGCAACACCGACTGCTCAACCCACATCTGCCCAAATAAATGCCCACCGCCTCTACCTAAAAATGTTTCAATATCCTGCGAGGACAACATGATCTCTAGAAGAGTACAGCATATCCACGTGTGTACCCACCGTGGTACTACCCAAAACTTCATCCATCATCTATCTCATCTCCGACGATGTCCTGCAAATCGGCCGCGAACGTTTCAATTGAGATGTTTGAATATATTTTTGTCATCTAACACGGTCTTTCAAATATCCATGGATCAGTCCGTGTGCCCGAATTCCGGCAAATCGAATTTTTTTGCGAGAGTCCGACATCAGTTTGTCCAATAAAAATAAAAAAACCAATGTTGGGGAACGTAGCAGAAATTCAAAATTTTCCTACGTGTCACCAAGATCAATCTAGGAGATGCTAGCAACGAGAGGGAAGGAGTGCATCTACATACCCTTGTAGATCGCGAGCGGAAGCGTTCAAGAGAACGGGGTTGATGGAGTCGTACTCGTCGTGATCCAAATCACCGATGATCCTAGCGCCGAACGGACGGCACCTCCGCGTTCAACACACGTACGGAGCAGCGACGTCTCCTCCTTTTTGATCCAGCAAGGGGGGAGGAGAGGTTGATGGAGATCCAGCAGCACGACGGCGTGGTGGTGGAAGTAGCGGGATCCCGGCAGGGCTTCGCCAAGCGCAAGCGGGGAGGAAGAGGTGTCACGGGAGGGAGGGAGGCGCCAGGGCTTGGGGTGCTGCTCCCATGCGCCTCCCCACTATATATAGGGGTGGAGGGGGCTGGTTCTTGCCCTCCAAGTCCATTGGGGCGTTGGCAAAGGTGGGGGAAAGAAATCTCATCATCTCCCTTCCCCACCGATTGTTATCCTCCCTTTTTAGGGATCTTGATCTTATCCCTTCGAGATATGATCTTATTCCTTCTAAGGTGGGATCTTGGTGCGCCTTAACCAGGGGTGTGGGGCCTTGCCCCCACTACCCACATTCATGTGGGTCCCCCCATACAGGTGGACCCCACTTCGGAACCTTCTAGAACCTTTCCGGTACAATACCGAAAAATCCCGAACATTTTCCGGTGGCCAAAATAGGACTTCCCATATATAAATCTTTACCTCCGGACCATTCCGGAACTCCTCGTGACGTCCGGGATCTCATCCGGGACTCCGAACAACTTTCGGTTAACCGCATACTAATATCTCTACAACCCTAGCGTCACCGAACTTAAGTGTGTAGACCCTACGGGTTCGGGAGACATGCAGACATGACCGAGACGACTCTCCGGTCAATAACCAACAGCGGGATCTGGATACCCATGTTGGCTCCCACATGTTCCACGATGATCTCATCGAATGAACCACGATGTCGAGGATTCAATCAATCCCGTATACAATTCCCTTTGTCAATCGGTACGTTACTTGCCCGAGATACGATCGTCGGTATCCCAATACCTTGTTCAATCTCGTTACCGGCAAGTCACTTTACTCGTACCGTAACGCATGATCCCGTGGCTAACTCCTTAGTCACATTGAGCTCATTATGATGATGCATTACCGAGTGGGCCCAGAGATACCTCTCCGTCATACGGAGTGACAAATCCCAGTCTCGATTCGTGCCAACCCAACAGACACTTTCGGAGATACCTGTAGTGCACCTTTATAGCCACCCAATTACGTTGTGACGTTTGGTACACCCAAAGCATTCTTACGGTATCCGGGAGTTGCACAATCTCATGGTCTAAGGAAATGATACTTGACATTAGAAAAACTCTAGCAAACGAACTACACGATCTTGTGCTATGCTTGGGATTGGGTCTTGTCCATCACATCATTCTCCTAATGATGTGATCCCGTTATCAATGACATCCAATGTCCATGGTCAGGAAACCATAACCATCTATTGATCAACGAGCTAGTCAACTAGAGGCTTACTAGGGACATGTTGTGGTCTATGTATTCACACATGTATTACGGTTTCCAGTTAATACAATTATAGCATGAACAACAGACAATTATCATGAACAAGGAAATACAATAATAACCATTTTATTATTGCCTCTAGGGCATATTTCCAACAGTCTCCCACTTGCACTAGAGTCAATAATCTAGTTCACATCACCATGTGATTGACACTCAAAGTTCACATCGCCATGTGACTAATACCCAAGAGTTTACTAGAGTCAATAATCTAGTTCACATCACCATGTGATTAACACTCAATGAGTTCTAGGGTTTGATCATGTTATGCTTACGAGAGAGGTTTTAGTCAACGGGTCTGCAACATTCAGACCCGTGTGTGCTTTACAAATCTCTATGTCATCTTGTAGATGCAGCTACCACGCGCTACTTGGAGCTATTCCAAATAACTGCTCTACTATACGAATCCGGTTCACTACTCAGAGTCATCCAGATTAGTGTCAAAGTTTGCATCGACGTAACCCTTTACGACGAACCCCTTTTCCACCTCCATAATCGAGAAAATTCCTTAGTCCACTAGATACTAAGGATAAGTTCGACCGCTGTCATGTGATCCCTTCCTGGATCACTATTGTACCCCTTGACTAACTCATGGCAAGGCACACTTCAGGTGCGTTACACAGCATAGCATATTGTAGAGCCTACGTCTAAAGCATAGGGGACGACTTCGTCCTTTCTCTTTCTTCTGCCGTGGTCAGGTCTTGAGTCTTACTCAATACTCACACCTTGTAACACAGCCAAGAACTCCTTCTTTGCTGATCTATTTTGAACTCCTTCAAAATCTTGTCACGGTATGTATTCATTTGAAAGTACTATTAAGCGTTTTTGATCTATCCTTATAGATCTTGATGCTCAATGTTCAAGTAGCTTAATCCCGGTTTTCCATTAAAAACACTTTTCAAATAACCCTGGATGCTTTCCAGAAATTCTACATCATTTCTGATCAACAATATGTTAACAACATATACTCATAAAAAATTCTATAGTGCTCCCACTCACTTCTTTGGAAATACAAGTTTCTCATGAACTTTGTATAAACCCAAAATCTTTGATCATCTCATCAAAGCGTTCATTCCAACTCTGAGATGCTTACTCCAATCCTTAGAAGGATTGCTGGAGCTTTGCATACTTGTTAGCATCTTTCAGGATTGACAAAACCTTCTGGTTGTATCACATACAACCTTTCCTCAAGAAAATCGTCGAGGAAACAATGTTTTGACATCCTATCTGCAAGATTTCATAAATAATGCAGTAACTGCTAATATAATTCTAACAGACTCTTAGCATCGCTACGAGTGAGAAAGTCTCATCGCAGTCAACTCCTTGAACTTGCCGGAAAACATCTTAACGACAAGTCGAGCTTTCTTAATGGTGACACTTACCATCATTGTCTGTCTTCCCTTTAAAATCCATCTGTACCCAACAGCCTTACGACCATCAAGTAGTTCTTTCAAAGTCTATACTTTGTTTTCATATGTGGATCCTCTCGGATTTTATGGCCTCGAGCCATTCGTCGGAATCCGGGCCCACCATCGCTTCTCCATAGCTCGTAGGTTCATTGTTGTCTAGCAACATGACTTCCAAGACAGGATTACGTACCACTCTGAAGTAGTACGCATCCTTGTCGTCCTATGAGGTTTGGTAGTGACTTGATCTGAAGTTTCATGATCACTATCATAAGCTTCCACTTCAATTGGTGTAGGTGCCACAGGAACAACTTCCTGTGCCCTGCTACACATTAGTTGAAGTGACGGTTCAATGACCTCATCAAGTCTCCACCATCCTCCCACTCGATTCTTTCGAGAGAAACTTTTCCTCGAGAAAGGACCCGTTTCTAGAAACAATCACTTTTGCTTCCAGATCTAAAATAGGAGGTATACCCAACTGTTTTGGGTATTCTATGAAGATGCATTTATCCGCTTTGGGTTCGAGCTTATCAGCCTGAAACTTTTTCACATAAGCGTCGCAGCCCCAAACTTTTAAGAAACGACAGCTTAGGTTTCTCTAAACCATAGTTCATACGGTGTCGTCTCAACGGAATTGCGTGGTGCCCTATTTAAAGTGAATGCGGTTGTCTCTAATGCCTAACCCATAAACGATAGTTGTAATTTGATAAGAGACATCATGGTATGCACCATATCCAATAGGGTGCAGTTATGATGTTCGGACACACCATCACAATATGGTGTTCCAGGCGGTATTAGTCGTGAAACAATTTCCACAATTTCTTAATTGTGTGCCAAACTCGTAACTCAGATATTCATCTCTATGATCATATCACAGACATTTTATCCTCTTGTCACGACGATCTTCAACTTCACTCTGAAATTACTTGAACCTTTCAATAATTCAGACTTGTGTTTCATCAAGTAAATATTCTCAGCATCTACTCAAATCATCTGTGAAGTAAGAACATAACGATATCCACTGAGTGCCTCAGCACTCATTGGACTTCACACATCAAATGTATTACTTCCAACAAGTTGCTCTCTTGTTCCATCTTACTGAAAACGAGGCCTTTCAGTCATCTTGCCCATGTGGTATGATTTGCATGTCTCAAGTGATTCAAAATCAAGTGAGTCCAAATGATCCATCTGTATGGACTTTCTTCATGCATATATACTAATAGACATGGTTCGCATGTCTCAATCTTTTCAAAAATGAGTGAGTCCAAAGATCCATCAACATGGAGCTTCTTCATGCGTTTTATACCAATATGACTCAAGTGGCAGTGCCACAAGTATGTGGTACTATCATTACTATCTTATATCTTTTGGCATGAACATGTGTATCACTACGATCGAGATTCAATAAACCATTCATTTTAGGTGCAAGACCATTGAAGGTATTATTCAAATAGACAGAGTAACCATTATTCTCCTTTAATGAATAACCGTATTGCGATAGACATAATCCAATCATGTCTATGCTCAACGCAAACACCAAATAATAATTATTCAGGTTTAACCCCAATCTCGATAGTAGAGGGAGCATGCGATGCTTGATCACATCAACCTTGGAAACACTTCCAACACATATCGTCATCTCACCTTTAGCTAGTCTCCGTTTATTCTGCAGCTTTTATTTCGAGTTACTAACACTTAGCAACCGAACCGGTATCTAATACCCTGGTGCTACTAGGAGTACTAGTAAAGTACACATTAATATAATGTATATCCAATATACTTCTGTCGACCTTGCCAGCCTTCTCATCTACGAAGTATCTAGGGTAGTTCTGCTTCAGTGACCGTTCCCCTCATTTCAGAAGCACTTAGTCTCGGGTTTGGGTTCAACCTTGGGTTTCTTCACTAGAGCAGCAACTGATTTGCCGTTTCATGAAGTATCCCTTCTTGCCCTTGCCCTTCTAGAAACTAGTGGTTTTACAAACCATCAACAATTGATGCTCCTCCTTGATTTCTACTTTCGCGGTGTCAAACATCGCGAGTTGCTCAAGGATCATCATGTCTATCCCTGATATGTTATAGTTCATCACGAAGCTCTAATAGCTTGGTGGCAGTGACTATGGAGAACCATCACTATCTCATCTGGAAGATTAACTCCCACTCGATTCAAGTGATTGTAGTACTCAGACAATCTGAGCACATGCTCAACGATTGAGCTTTTCTCCCTTAGTTTGCAGGCTTAAGAAACTTGTCAGAGGTCTCATACCTCTTGACGTGGGCATTAGTCTGAAATCCCAATTTCAGTCTTTCGAACATCTCATATGTTCTGCGACGTTTCAAAACCGTCTTTGGTGCCACAATTTTAAACCGTTAGCATCACACACTGAACTATCACGTAGTCATCAAAACATGCATGTCAGATGTTTCATAACATCTACAGACGACGCTCGAGGTTCAGCACACCGAGCGGTGCATTAAGGACATAAGCCTTCTGTGCAGCAATGAGGACAATCCTCAGTTTACGGACCCAGTCCGAATAATTGCTACTATCAACTTTCAACTAAATTTTCTCTAGGAACATATCTTAGTAGAACTAAAGGGTAAGCTACGACATTATTTGCAAAGACCTTTTGACTATGTTCATGATAATTAAGTTCATCTGATTATTTAATGAACTCCCACTTAGATAGACATCCCTCTAGTCATCTAAGTGATACATGATCCGAATCGACTAGGCCGTGTCCGATCATCACGTGAGACGGACTAGTCATCATCGGTGAACATCTCCATGTTGATCGTATCTACTATACGATTCATGTTCGACCTTTCGGTCTCTTGTGTTCCGAGGCCATGTCTGTACATGCTAGGCTCGTCAAGTCAACCTAACTGTTTTGCTTGTGTTCCGAGGCCATGTCTGTACATGCTAGGCTCGTCAACACCTGTTGTATGTGAACCTTAGAATCTATCACACCCGATCATCACGTGGTGCTTCGAAACAACGAACCTTCGCAACGGTGCACAGTTAGGGGGAACACATCTCTTGAAATTTTAGTGAGGGATCATCTTATTTATGCTACCGTCGCTCTAAGCAAATAAGATGTAAACATGACAAACATCACATGCAAATCATAAAGTGACATGATACGGCCAATATCATCTTGCGCCTTTTGATCTCCATCTTCAAGGCGCGGCATGATCACCTTCGTCACCGGCATGACACCATGATCTCCATCATCATGATCTCCATCATCGTGTCTTCATGAAGTTGTCTCGCGAACTATTATTTCTACTACTATGGCTAACGGTTAGCAATAAAGTAAAGTAATTACATGGCGTTTTCATTGACACGCAGGTCATACAATAAATTAAGACAACTCCTATGGCTCCTGCCGATTGTCATAATCATCGACATGCAAGTCGTGATTCCTATCACAAGAACATGATCAATCTCATACATCACATATATATAATTCATCATATCCTTTTGGCCATATCACATCACATAGCATACCCTGCAAAAACAAGTTAGACGTCCTCTAATTGTTGTTGCATGTTTTACGTGGCTGCTATGGGTTTCTAGCAAGAACGTTTCTTACCTACGCAAAAGCCACAACGGTGATATGCCAATTGCTATTTACCCTTCATAAGGACCCTTTTCATTGAATCCGATCTGACTAAAGTGGGAGAGACAGACACCCGCTAGCCACCTTATGCATCAAGTGCATGTCAGTCGGTGGAACCTGTCTCACGTAAGAGTACGTGTAAGGTCGGTCCGGGCCGCTTCATCCCACAATGCCGCCGAATCAAGATAAGACTAGTAACGGTAAGCAAATTGAACAAATCATCGCCCACAACTACTTTGTGTTCTACTCGTGCATAGAATCTACGCATAGACCTGACTCATTATGCCACTGTTGGGGAACGTAGCAGAAATTCAAAATTTTCCTACGTGTCACCAAGATCAATCTAGGAGATGCTAGCAACGAGATTGGAGGAGTGCATCTACATACCCTTGTAGATCGCGAGCGGAAGCGTTCAAGAGAACGGGGTTGATGGAGTCGTACTCGTCGTGATCCAAATCACCGATGATCCTAGCGCCGAACGGACGGCACCTCCGCGTTCAACACACGTACGGAGCAGCGACGTCTCCTCCTTTTTGATCCAGCAAGGGGGGAGGAGAGGTTGATGGAGATCCAGCAGCACGACGGCGTGGTGGTGGAAGTAGCGGGATCCCGGCAGGGCTTCGCCAAGCGCAAGCGGGGAGGAAGAGGTGTCACGGGAGGGAGGGAGGCGCCAGGGCTTGGGGTGCTGCTCCCATGCGCCTCCCCACTATATATAGGGGTGGAGGGGGCTGGTTTCTTGCCCTCCAAGTCCATTGGGGCGTTGGCAAAGGTGGGGGAAAGAAATCCCATCATTTCCCTTCCCCACCGATTGTTATCCCCCCTTTTTAGGGATCTTGATCTTATCCCTTCGGGATATGATCTTATTCCTTCTAAGGTGGGATCTTGGTGCACCTTGACCAGGGGTGTGGGGCCTTGCCCCCACTACCCACGTTCATGTGTGTCCCCCCATGCAGGTGGGCCCCACTTCGGAACCTTCTAGAACCTTCCCGGTACAATACCGAAAAATCCCGAACATTTTCCGGTGGCCAAAATAGGACTTCCCATATATAAATCTTTACCTCCGGACCATTCCGGAACTCCTCGTGACGTCCGAGATCTCATCCGGGACTCCGAACAACTTTCGGTTAACCGCATACTAATATCTCTACAACCCTAGCGTCACCGAACCTTAAGTGTGTAGACCCTACGGGTTCGGGAGACATGCAGACATGACCGAGACGACTCTCCGGTCAATAACCAACAACGGGATCTGGATACCCATGTTGGCTCCCACATGTTCCACGATGATCTCATCGAATGAACCACGATGTCGAGGATTCAATCAATCCCGTATACAATTCCCTTTGTCAATCGGTACGTTACTTGCCCGAGATTCGATCGTCGGTATCCCAATACCTTGTTCAATCTCGTTACCGGCAAGTCACTTTACTCGTACCGTAACGCATGATCCCGTGGCTAACTCCTTAGTCACATTGAGCTCATTATGATGATGCATTACCGAGTGGGCCCAGAGATACCTCTCCGTCATACGGAGTGACAAATCCCAGTCTCGATTCGTGCCAACCCAACAGACACTTTCGGAGATACATGTAGTGCACCTTTATAGCCACCCAGTTACGTTGTGACGTTTGGTACACCCAAAGCATTCCTACGGTATCCGGGAGTTGCACAATCTCATGGTCTAAGGAAATGATACTTGACATTAGAAAAGCTCTAGCAAACGAACTACACGATCTTGTGCTATGCTTAGGATTGGGTCTTGTCCATCACATCATTCTCCTAATGATGTGATCCCGTTATCAATGACATCCAATGTCCATGGTCAGGAAACCATAACCATCTATTGATTAACGAGCTAGTCAACTAGAGGCTTACTAGGGACATGTTGTGGTTTATGTATTCACACATGTATTACGGTTTCCAGTTAATACAATTATAGCATGAACAACAGACAATTATCATGAACAAGGAAATACAATAATAACCATTTTATTATTGCCTCTAGAGCATATTTCCAACAACCACCACATACGTTTGTCTCCTCTTCGTCTGGATGATGGAAGGCCGCTGCTATTTGGTGAAGGTTGTTGCTGTTGCTCTTTGACGGAAGGCTGCTAACTGTGTTTGTTTGACATACTAATCACAAGCATTAGTTATGTGTGTCTGCCTGCTGGACGAATTCTATTGTGGGAGCATGACAAATATCATACTAGCACACAAATATTTAAAAAGATTTGAATTTGAATCACATTTATAGCATTGTCTTTAAATAAAAATTAGATTAAATAAAAAATAAAACATTGTTCTTGCAATCATATGAGGCTAGATTGATTTTTCTTCTTCAGGAATAACACAATAATATTATTGCTAATGGGTCTATAGTTCTTGAGGGAGCTTAGATTACAACCCTAAAGACGAGGTTAGCGGAGGCTGCTAGCTGATAGGTCTATAGTCCTTAGGGAGCTCGGATTTTCCTTCTTCCGAAATAACACAATAAAAATATTGTTGATGCCTCCCGGCATGACGCCACCTGCAAAAAAAGAATTCTTTTAGTGCCTTGACAACATAATTTTTTGAGAGTACTCCCAGTGTGTGATAAAACCTAGCAGGAAAACCATCTGCTCTAGAAGTCTTCAGAGACCTTATTTGAAGTAATGTGTTGCTGATCTCCTCATCGTAGAATTCACTTCATAAAATATAATATAACAGTTGTGTGATTAACGAATCCGTATTATACAGGATAATCTCAGGCTGCCCCTAGTCGGCTATGTACCACTCCTGAAAAATGAGGCAGCAAACCCCTCCATCTCCTGAATATTTTTTGTAACGCTACTGTCCTCCTTCTCCAGTCAACTAATTGTAATTTTCCTTTTCTTTCAGGTTGCCTTAGGGCTTGTTTGGGACTGCTCCGCTTCATCAAAATCAGTTTCGCTCCAATAAATTCACTTTGGAGCAGTTTCAAGCAGAAGTTGTAGCACTACCAAAGATAATGTTTGGCTTCCATCTAGCTCCAGCTTCAAGAATGTGAAATTTGGTGGAAAGGATCTATTTAATTGGTTGAGGGTGGAGAAACGAAGGGGTATCCACTTACTGGTGGCAGTGGTGGGTAATTTCCATCCAACTCCAGCTTCTAGAGTTTTTTGAAGCACCCCCCGAGGAGCTTCATAAAAAACTAGGAGCTATACCCCAGATTCTAGCTTTTTGCGGAGCAGCATATCGTGGAGCTACCCCTGTTTGGCTTGTGTTTTCCGGAGCAGAGTTGAATTTTAAAGAGCAGAGCAGTCCCAAACAGGCCCTTAGAGTGAAAGAAAATGTCCATATTTCTGTCGCCATCTCAAAGATAGTCTAATCTCGACCTTTACTTCCAGAAAAGCTCTTCCTTCTCCAACATATTGTCAAGTTCCTTTTAGAGACGAATGAGGCGTTTCTGCACCCAGGTCTAGATGCTCCCATCCATAAACAGTAAAATCGTTTAAAAAATAAAAAAATATTTTTTTATGGTGCAAGATGGCCAAATTTGTGATGCCCGTACCAAATTTGGTGGAGTTTGCATATTCGAGGAGCTCATGGAAAAAAGACAAATTTCAGGACTGGGAGAAAGTTTGAAAAAACACACTGTTCATTGGCGCGAGCTCCTCTAATGTCGTTTGCCAATGAAATTTTGCACGCACCCGGTGCACTCATGCATCTTGCTTGCAAAAAAGTTTCTGATTTTTTTTATTTTACTGTTCACACGGCACCGTTTTGAATATCCCGTCTTTTATTATGTTGTTGTTTGGGTTAGTACTGTTGATGACAACTTCCAACTCTTTACGCGTCTTCTCAATTTTCCTGGGAAACGAGTCGATTGTCCTATTGCTCCAGGAGTATAGCGCAACCATCACTCCCTCCAAATTAGCTGCCACTCCTCCCAAATTCGTTGGATGCTTATGCATTACTAGGGAAAACCTTATATAGAAAGGATTATCAGTAGCGTTGGTTAAAAGAAAACGCTACAACTATTTACCCGTAGCGCGGGGAAACAAAACGCGCTACAGCTATGCCTACAGCAGTAGCGCCTCTGCAGGAAAAAGCGCTATTACTACAATTCTCACACTGTTGCCGGCATGCTAGAAATAGTAGTAGCAATCTTGGGATAAAAGCGCTACCGCTAAGTTGGTTGTAGCAGCGCGTTTTCTGGGGAAAGAGCTACTGCTAATGAAAATAAAATAAAATAAAAAACAAATAGAAAAGTAAATGAAAATAAAGAAATAGAAAAAGGAGAAAGAAAAAAATAAAATGTAAAGAAAAATAAAATAAAAATAAAAATAAAGGAGAAAGGCATAGCAGCGTCCGTTCAGAGCAAGCGCTATAGCTAATATAGCAGTAGCGCGTTTTGTAGACCCCCGCTATAGATAAGTTCCTTAAATAAAGGAGAAAGGAAAAAAAGTAAATAAGAAAAGGAAAAGGAAAAAAGAAAACAAAAAGGAAAAATAAATAGCTACTGCCTATAGCAGTAGCGCGTTTTAGTAAGCAACGCTATACCTAGCTTTTTCCCGACTAGCGCTACTGCTATGTTTGACTTAACCCCCGCGCGGTTTTTCTTTCCCTCAGCCACTTCTCCACCAAATCCCCACTCGCACCAAAGCTGTCGCCGCCGCCGCCCTACATAGCCGTCGGCCTTCGCGCATCCTCCCGTCGCCCTCCGCACGCTCTCTGTTGCCCTCCGTCGTCGTCTGGTGCGCTCCCTCGGCGTGCGCCCGAGCCCTGACCCCATCCTCGACGCCACATGCCCCCTCCCTCGGCCGCTCTGCCTCCTCCTGCTCCCTAACTCCGCCGGCGCCCGAGGTGAGCACACCTACACCTCCTCCTTCTCCTCCCCTACCTCTGCCTAGCTAGGGTTCCTAGGGTTCATCAAATTAGCTAGGGTTCATCTAATTAGTTAGGGTTCATCAAATTAGCTAGTACTTGTAGATGCTTAAGTAGTTGTATAGTTGTTGTGCACCCAATGTAGTTAACTAAATATAATTTTTAGGAGAAATTTGTATATGCTTAAGTAGTTAACTAAATATAATTTTTAGGACAAATTTGTATATGCTTAAGTAGTTAACTAAATATATTTTAGGGTCGTATAGTTGTTTAAGTACTTGTATAGTTGTTCTGCACCCAATGTATGCTTAAGTAGTTGTATAATTCTTAGGGTTCATCAATGGGTGCTTAAGTAGTTGTAGATTCTTAAGTAGCTAGGGTTCATCTAATTAGTCAGGGTTCATCAAATTAGCTAGTACTTGTAGATGCTTAAGTACTAGGGCAGTAGGGTTTAACTAGAAATGTTAGGGCAGTAGGGTTTAACTAGATATTAATTAGGGCAGTAGGGTTTAGTTTAGAGAAAAAATCAATATAAAAATATAAATTTCTATTAGTGCTGCAAGTCCAGTAGGTTCTTAATTTTTACCAATCTTTCATTATGACAGAAATTTAGGACAAAATTTGAATTGAGTTCTAGGGTTCATAATTTGAAATTTAGGACAGAAATTGAGTTCTAGGTTCATAATTTTTATTAGGACCTCAATTTAGGACAGAAATATGTAAAGGTTCTAGGTTTCTAGGGTTCATCCATCTATATTTGGTTTTTGAATTGAGTTTGAGAGAGCATGAGATTTGTGTAGATTTTCTTGAAGTGTCAAACACTAGGAGATGCAAATTTGAAGTGGTCATGTTATATGAAAATTCCTCAATAGTGTTTGCTCATGTATACCGACTGTTGCAGTTGCTCATGTACAGGTTCTTAAGTGGTCCTATTATATGCAACATTGAAGTGGTTCGATTATGCCCAAGTGGCCTTTTGTTGTTTGCATGGAATGATTCCGAGTGGCCTATGTTTTGTCGGAATATTGATTCATTTCCGTTCAGGCAAATTTCAGGCGCTCGATTTGTCCACTTTGTAGCACAGGTCATGCCGAAATTTTCCGTGAATTTTGGCATGACTTGTGCTAGAAACTAGGACATATCGAGTGGCCGGGATTTGCCGCAACGGAAATGAATCAACATTCCTACAAAAAATAGGCCTTTTTTCATGTCATTATTCATTTTATTAGGTCTAGAATTAATTGACTAGACTTGATCGTAGGAAACATGGCTAGCAACAATGAAGGACAGGGTTCTGGTTATTGCAACGTCTACGAGGCGGTAGACAACTATTTGAACTATCTCGAGGAGCAACAGTTGTTGCAGTACCCCCTGTCACATCCGAGATTGAGACCGACATCGAGACCGGTGCTGAGATCGACACCAGCGCTGAGACTGCGAATTAGACGGTATAGAACCGAAACCGAAGAGGATACAGCGCCCAAACCAGGTCGGCACTACTAGACTGGTGGTCACGGAGGTGGACCCCAGCAATTTCGAGCCAAAAGAGCCTACTGAAGCGCGCATGTGCTACGACAATCAAATAGGCTACATCCTACAGGGAACCGCCACCATCAACGATGAGAAATTAAAGAAGATACCAAATATGGAGCACAACCTCCTAAGGAAGCTGCACCAGTGATTCTTGTTCCCGGGCCGGGATGAAATCAAATATACTCGACCGTGGCAAGACCCGACAATGAAGAATATAAACAGACGCGCCATGGGCAAGTTTAGCGGCGCGTTGTCCACCTGGAAAGTAAGGGTGAAACATTGGATCATCGTCAAAGAGGAACCCTTCTCCGAGATTGTAAAGGCGACAATTACGGAAGAGCAGTTCGAAATATTCAAAAAGGCTTGCGTTGCCGAAGCTGCCAAAGAAAAGTCGGAGTACATGAAGGGGCTTCAAGAGAGGAACATGGGGTGCCACCACCTCGCAAGTCGTGGTTACGCGGGGAAGAGGCCCATATGGGCCAAGGAAGATGCGGAACGCGAAAGTCTCGTGGTCCCAAACCCCTTGGCGGAGTTCACCATTGCTACTTCTTGAGCTTGCCTTGGTTTTTCCCTGGAAGAGGAAAGGGTGATGCAGCAAACTAGAGATAAGTATTCCCCTCAGTTTTGAGAACCAAGGTATCTATCCAGTAGGAGGTACAAGTAAGTCTCCAATCTATGCACCTGCACAAACAATTAAACACTTGCACGCAACGCGATAAGGGGGTTGTCAATCCCTTCACGGTCACTTGCAAGGATGAGATCTGATACAGATAGATATAAAAGATTACTAAAATGTAAAACAAAGTAAAAAACAAATAAATTGCAGCAAGGCATTTTTGGTATTCTGGTTTATATACCTGAAAATATATGATGAAAAATAGACCGGGGGGCCATAGGTTACACTAGAGGCTTCTCTCTTGAAAAAGAAAACAACAAGGTGGGTGAAAAAATTACTATCGAGCAATTGATAGAAAAGCGCAAAGTTATGACGATATCCAAGGCAATGATTATGAATATAGGCATCACGTCCGTGTCAAGTAGACCGAAACGATTCTGCATCTACTACTATTACTCCACACATCGACCGCTATCCAGCATGCATCTAGAGTATTAAGTTCATAAGAACGGAGTAACGCCTTAAGTAAGATGACGTGATGTAGAGGGATAAACTCAAGCAATATGATGAAAACCCCATCTTTTTACCCTTGATGGCAACAATACAATATGTGCCTCGCTACCCCTACTATGTCACTGGGTGAGGACATCGCAAGATTGAACCCAAAACTAGGCACCTCTCTCATTGCAAGAAGAACCAATCTAGTTGGCCAAACCAAACCGATAATTCGAAGAGAAATACAAAGATATCAAATCATGCATATAAGAATTCAGAGAAGATTCAAATAAAATTCATAGATAATCTGATCATAAATCCACAATTCATCAGATCTCGACAAACACACCGCAGAAGAATATTACATCAGATAGATCTCCAAGAACATCGAGGAGAACATTGTATTGAAGATCAAAGAGAGAGAAGAAGCCATCTAGCTACTAGCTATGGACCCGTAGGTCCGAGGTAAACTACTCACGCTTCATCGGAAGGGTAATAGGGTTGATGTAGAAGCCCTCCGTGATCGAATCCCCTTCCGGCAGGGCACCAGAAAAGGCCCCAAGATGGGATCTCACAGGTACAAAAGGTTACGACGGCGGAAAAGTATTTTGGTGGACGCTTTTGGTGGTTAGGGAATATTTCTGAATTTATAGGCCAAAGATTAGGGTTGGAGGACTCTCGTGGGGCCCACAAGCCAGGGGGCACGCCCTGAGGGCTTGTGGAGCCCTCGGGACTCTTCTGCCTTCCTCTCCAAGTCCTATGTGTGTCTTCTGGTCCAAGAAAAATCACCGCGAAAGTTTTATTCCATGTCAACTCCGTTTGATATTCCTTTTCTGTAAAACTAAAAAACAAGGAAAAAACAGAAACTGGCACTGGGCTCTACGTTAATAAGTTAGTCCCAAAAATAATATAAAATAGCATATAAAACATCTAAAACAGATAATATAATAGCTTGGAACAATCAAAAAATATAGATTCGTTGGAGACGTATCAAGCATCCCCAAGCTTAATTTCCGCTCGTCCTCGAGTAGGTAAATGATAAAAACAGAATTTTTGATGTGGAATGCTACCTAACATATTAATCCCTGTAATTTTCTTTATTGTGGCATGAATATTCAGATCCATAAGATTCAAAACAAAAGTTTAATATTGACATAAAAACAATAATACTCAAGCATACTAATACAGCAATCATGTCTTCTCAAAATAACATGGACAAAGAAAGTTATCCCTACAAAATCATATAGTCTAGCTATGCTCCATCTTCATCACATAAAGTATTAAATCATGTACAACCCCAATGAAAAGCCAAGCAATTGTTTCATACTTTTGATGTTCTCAAACTTGTTCAACTTTCACGCAATACATGAGCGTGAGCCATGGATATAGCACTATAGGTGGAATAGAATATGGTGGTTGTGGAGAAGACAAAAAGAAGGAGATAGTCTCACATCAACTAGGTGTATTAACGGGCTACAGATATGTCCATCAATAGATATAAATGTGAGTGAGTAGGGAATGCCATGCAAAGGATGCATTAGCGCTATAAGTGTATGAAAGCTCAAAAAGAAACTAAGTGGGTGTGCATCCAACTTGCTTGCTCACGAAGACCTAGGGCAAATTGAAGAAGCCCATCATTGGAATATTCAAGCCAAGTTCTTGTAACGTAAAATTCCCACTAGTATATGAAAGTGACAACATAGGAGACTCTCTATCATGAAGATCATGGTGCTACTTTGAAGCACAAGTGTGGTAAAAGGATAGTAGCATTGCCCCTTCTCTCTTTTCTCTCATTTTTTTGTATGGGCTTATTTTGGCCTCTTTTATTTTTTGTAAAGTCCAAAGACTCATCCCAACTTGTGAGGGAATCATAGCTTCCATCATCCTTTCCTCACATGAGACAATTCTCTAATAATGATGATCATCACACTTTTATTTACTTACAACTCGATTTTAGAACAAAATATGAATCTATATGAATGCCTCCGGCAGTATACCAGGATGTGCAATGATCAACAGTGACATGTATAAAAAATATGAACGGTGGCCTTGCCACAAATACTATGCCAACTACATGATCATGCAAAGCAATATGACAATGATGAAGCGTGTCATAATAAACAGAACGGTCGAAGTTGCATGGCAATATATCTCGGAATGGCTATGGAATGCCATAATAGGTAGGTATGGTCGCTATTTTGAGGAAGGGTATATGGTGGGTTTAATGCACCGACGAAAGTTGCACGGTACTAGAGAGGCTAGCAATGGTGGAAGGGCGAGAGTGCGTATAATCCATGGACTCAACATTAGTCATAAAGAACTCATATACTTATTGCAAAATTCTATTAGCTATCGAAACAAAGTACTACACGCATGCTCCTAGGGGGATAGATTGGTAGGAAAAGACCATCGCTCGTCCCCGACCGCCACTCATAAGGAAGACAATCAATAAATAAATCATGCTCCGACTTCATCACATAACAGTTCACCGTAAGTGCATGCTACATGAATCACAAACTTTAACACAAGTATTTCTACCAATCCATGATTACTCACTAACATGACTCTAATATCACCATCTTTATATCTCAAAACAAATGCAAGGAATCAAACTTCTCATAGTATTAACCGCTCTTTATATGAAAGTTTTTATTATATCCCTCTTGGATGCCCATCATATTAGGACTAAATTCATAACCTAAGCAAATTACTATGCTGTTTAGAGACTCTCAAAATAATCTAAGTGAAGCATTAGAGTTCAACAATTTCTATAAAATAAAGCCACCGCCGTGCTCTAAAAAGATATAAGTGAAGCACTAGAGCAAATTGCCTAGCTCAAAAGATATAAGTGAAGCACATAGAGTATTAATTCTAATAAATTCATGATTCATGTGTGTCCCTCTCAAAAGGTGTGTACAGCAAGGATGATTGTGGAAAACTGAAAATCAAAGACGCATATCATACAAGACGCTCCAAGTAAAACACATATCATGTGGTGAATAAAAACATAGCCTCAAGTAAATTTACCGATGGATTGAAGACGAAAGAGGGGATACCATCCGGGGCATCCCCAAGCTAGATGCTTGGTTGTCCTTGAATATTACCTTGGGGTGCCTTGGGCATCCCCAAGGTTAGGCTCTTGCCACTCCTTATTCCATAGTCCATCAAATCTTTACCCAAAACTCGAAAACTTCACAACACAAAACTCAACAGAAAACCCATGAGATTCGTTAGTATAAGAAAACCCATGGTACTGTTGTGAACTCATTCTTTATTTATATTGGTGTAATATCTACTGTATTCCAACTTCTCCATGGTTCATACCCCCTGATACTACACATAGATTCATCAAAATAAGCAAACAACACATAGAAAACAGAATCTGTCCAAAACAGAACAGTCTGTAGCAATCTATAAACTTCATATACTTCTATAACTCCAAAAATTCTGAAAAATTAGGACAACCTGGGGAATTTGTATATCTATCTTGTGTAAAACATTCAGATCAAAAGCACGTTTCTGTGATTGTTTAACGCAGAAGTTTCTGTTTTTCAGCAAGATCAAATCAACTATCACCGTAAGCCATCCCAAAGGTATTACTTGGCTCAAACACTAATTAAAACACCAAAACAGAATTACTATAGAGGTAATAATGTGTATTTATTCAATAACAAAAACAAAAATAAAAACATGAAAATAAAATTGGGTTGCCTCCCAACAAGTGCTATTGTTTAACGCCCATAGCTAGGCATAAAACATAGATCTAGGTATTGTCACACAAGTCCTTCTTAATCAACTCCTTAAAAAAATTCTTAGTAAATCTTTCTTTTCTTTTCTTTCCCTTATAGTAGGAGAGCTTAATTCATGAAAAGGACTCTGATTAGTGATTTTGACATTCATACACCCAAAGTCTGGATCATCACCATATATATCATCATATAAAATGTGTATCTCATTTTTAACTGGTTCCCTTGTGATATCTTCCAACCAATCATCATTAAATCCTACATAAATTCCCCGAGTTACCCAATCAAATTTATCATAAGTATCAAGGTAAAGGGCTTGAGTAATTTCCGAATAAGGTACTCTCCTCCTAAGATTTTCACTATAAGATTGATAATCTCTAGCATACAGGCTACACAAAGTTTCCTTATCATGGAGAATTTCTTCAATCGGAGGATGTTCAATATCTTTATTGTAGAAGACAAAAATTTCCCTAGATTCTTGTACTATAAAATCAAATTCCCGCATAAGGATAATAGTGGCAATATTTTTAGGCTTAGGATGATGAATATTGGGAAGTTCATAGAACATCTTTTGCAAAGCGGGGTGGATGTGCACAAATTTTCTTTCTAATCTATCAATAAGCATGACAATGGCATCCGCATAACAATTTGTACCAAGAAGGATATATGTCTTATTAATAGGCAAAGTTCTCGTACAATCAAAGAATTCTTGAATAATACCTTTCCCAATAATATTACCGTCTCCCACATGAAAAGTTTTTGCATTATAATTAGGGGGAGTTTTGGTTTCACTATCTAAATAACAAGAATCAAGTTTTTCCTCAAGATTTATAATAGCCATTTTCTCAAAATTTTCAACGACAACCTCCCTAGATTCAGACATGATGGCAACAAACTAGTCTAGCAAACGAAACGACAAACGAAAGAAGGACGAATAAAAAGGAAAATCTTTTTGTGTTTTTCTGAAATCATTTTAGAAGTGGGGAGAGAAAAACGAGAGGCAAATGGAAAATAATGTAATGCAAGAGATGAGATTTTATGATGGGTACTTGGTCGGCTTGATGTAGAACCTCCCCGTGAACGGCGCCAGAAATTCTTCCTGCTACTTCTTGAGCTTGCGTTTGTTTTTCCCTTGAAGAGGAAAGGGTGATGCAGCAAAGTAGAGATAAGTATTTCCCTCAATTTTGAGAACTAAGGTATCAATCCAGTAGGAGGTACAAGCAACTCTCCAATCTATGCACCTGCACAAACAATCAAACACTTGCAGCCAACGCGATAAAGGGGTTGTCAATCCCTTCATGGTCACTGGCAAGGATGAGATCTGATAGACATATATATATATAAAAGATTACTAATACGTAAAACAAAGTAAAAACAAATAAATTGCAGCAAGGTATTTTTTGTTTATAGATCTGAAAATATATGATGTAAAATAGACCTGGGGGCCATATGTTTCACTAGAGGCTTCTCTCTTGAAAGAAAACAACAAGGTGGGTGAAAAAATTACTATCGAGCAATTGATAGAAAAGCGCAAAGTTATGACGATATCCAAGGCAATGATTAATGAATATAGGCATCACGTCCGTGTCAAGTAGACCGAAACGATTCTGCATCTACTACTATTACTCCACACATTGACCGCTATCCAGCATGCATCTAGAGTATTAAGTTCATAAGAACGGAGTAAGGCCTTAAGTAAGATGACATGATGTAGAGGGATAAACTCAAGCAATATGATGAAAACCCCATCTTTTTACCCTTGATGGCAATAATACAATACGTGCCTCCCTACCCCTACTATGTCACTGGGTGAGGACACCACAAGATTGAACCCAAAACTAAGCTCCTCTCCCATTGCAAGAAAAACCAATCTAGTTGGCCAAACCAAACCGATAATTCGAAGAGAAATACAAAGATATCAAATCATGCATATAAGAATTCAGAGAAGATTCAAATAATATTCATAGATAATCTGATCATAAATCCACAATTCATCGGATCTCGACAAACACACCGTAAAAGAATATTACATCGGATAGATCTCCAAGAACATCGAGGAGAACATTGTATTGAAGATCAAAGAGAGAGAGGAAGCCATCTAGCTACTAGCTATGGACCCGTAGGTCTGAGGCAAACTACTCACGCTTCATCGGAAGGGCAATAGGGTAGGTGTAGAAGCCCTCCGTGATCGAATCCCCCTCTGGCAGGGTGCCGGAAAAGGCCACAAGATGGGATCTCATGGGTACAGAAGGTTACGGTGGCGGAAAAGTAGTTTGGTGGATGCTTCTGGTGGTTTGGGAATATTTCTAAATTTATAGGCCAAAGATTAGGGTTGGAGGACTCCCGTGGGGCTGACAAGCCAACCCCCCTAGGGCGCGCCCTGAGGGCTTGTGGAGCCCTTGGGACTCTTCTGCCTTCCTCTCCAAGTCCCACGTGTGTCTTCTAGTCCAAGAAAAATCATCGCGAAAGTATTATTCCGTTTGGACTCCGTTTGATATTCCTTTTCTGTAAAACTCAAAACAAGGAAAAAACAGAAACTGACACTGGGCTCTAGTTTAATAAGTTAGTCCCAAAAATAATATAAAATAGCATATTAATGCATATAAAACATCCAAAACAGATAATATAATAGCATGGAACAATAAAAAATTATAGATACGTTGGAGACGTATCAACCGTCCCGCAGGAGCATGACGTCATCAGGGCCCGGTACCGTTGGGACCCAGTAAACAAGGTTTTCGATACGGACGCGGTCACGAAGGAGTTCATGAGACTGCTGGTTATTATTAATTTAACCCCTAATTTTAGCTTCTGATCAATTCGACTGCACGTTTAGTCACATTTGTAAACGATCCACATTCCTTTTGCAGAAAGAGCAGCACAGGATTGCGGCCAAAAGTGACTCGCCGTCTGAGGCATTGGCGATGCCCAAGTGGGACACCCCATTCAACCGGGCCTTGAAGATATTGAAAGGACTCCCAGTGGACACTCGACCGTTGTATGGACGCGTGCATGACGTCGGAGACGGCGCCACATGGAAGCAGTACTACCGTGAGAACGCCGAGGAAAGAAAGCAAAGGCGGAGTTTAAACGAAGAAAACATCGACAAGAAGGTTGAGATTGTGGTTCATAAGAAAGCAGCTGAGACCAAAGAATAGGCAGTCAAAGTAGCGGTAGCTACCGTAAGAGAGGAAATGGCACCTTCGTATAGTGCCTTGATTCCGGCTATCATCAATTGGACCAAGCAAACTCCAGATAAAGAGGCAGCGGACTTTCCCCTTTCCAACTTCTTCGGGAGCAGCTCGTTTAGCGTTGCACCAGCACCTGCTCACGCAACCGCACCTGCTCCTGCACCCGCTCCTGCACCTGCTCATAGCAGCCCATCCTCCGTCTCCGGCATGCTCAACGGGGCTTCGTCTTTGGCTGAGCTCGACGCCCTCACGGTACCTGTCACACCGACCCTCTTCAATATATGTATAATCTCCCGTTTCCGTTGCCTTTCAGATGTCTCACGTCGCAGACATGTCTTTGCAGGCCGACGTAACCATGTGCACCATACTGTACACCATCAGCGGCCAGAAGGTGGACATGGGAAAGGCGACGATAGTGAAGCCAAAGGAACAATTGTTCCACAGCCGGTCGATCGCCCCCTGATGTCTTCAAGGTTTCCGTGGCCAGTGGCAAACAGGGCCACAGGAATTTGGCTCCTCGGGTAGCACTAGGGGGAGATGACGACGAGACCCCACGGCGGCTTGGCGATTGCAAGAGTTGGGTTCTGTTGTGGCCGAAGAGTCTGCTTCGTCTGGAGGCGGCCGGGAGCACACCCACGACCAAGCAGCCTCAGCAAGGTATGAACACCAACACCCCACCTATTCGATTAGAGTCGCCTGTCATGCCGGTGATAGCGGACGGCGTGAGGAAGAGGCTCCATTAGTGGCTGATGACGTCGCCACCGTCGAAGAAGCAATGCATGATGCCATGGACGAGGATGATGACCCTCTACAGTATCTCAATACCGGCGCCTATGACGATGGAGGATTAATGGCCCAACATTATGACTCAGGGTTTGAGTGTGATGAGTTGGTCCCTAAATTCCCGGAGGATGAACGTATGGTAGGCTCACTTTCGATAGAAAATAAGCATAGGAAGAGACCGAAGAAAGGCCGAAATGGCGGCAAAGCTGCTTCTATGAGCCAGCCGCCTCCGCAGCCTCGGGTTGAAGACCGTATACCTATCAAAGGTGCGGCGAAATACCATATCCCTAGTAATCTGATCCTACCTAAGGCAGCGGTAGAGGCCATATATGGTGATCTAAGGAGAATTCATGATGATGTGCTGTGGAGAGAGAAAAGCCTTATTACCTCAAAAAATCCAGGATACCCGCTCTACGTGGTTAACGTGCCGCGGCAAAGGTTGTACATCGACACATTCCCCGCGGAAAAGTTCTTCCTTTGATTCGATTACATCTTCGTCATGTTTCACTTGACAAAGCTAGATTTTACGTTTGTCCACCTTTTTGCCTTGTACATGAACTACATCATCATGATTGAGCAAATACCTTATATCTGTGTCGCTGGCCCGTACTTTATGCACGAGGGCTTCTTGGCAGTCTGCCAAGAGCACCGTGAATACGCAAGGAACTACATCGCCGATTTCATGGTCGGCAATAAGGACAAGGAGACGATTCTCCTACCTTATCATCCCATGTAAGTCATCTGCGGATATCCTTCCTTCGATTTCAATCATTCATTTGCACGCGTGGAGGCTAATTTGAGTAGTACTTATTTTACGCAGCGACGGGTGCGCCGTTCTCATCATCCTTTACCCTCGATTCTCCCACACTCTTTACTTGGACTCGTCGAAGAACATGAAGAAAAAGGATTACACCCACATCAAGTATGTTCTCGACAGTGCTATCTTAAGCTACGGCCAACGGGGTGGAGAGATCACGCTAAAGAAGACAAGGAACCGTGCGCCCTGCTTTGGCCATAAGACCGACTTCTGCTGCATCCAGCAACCGAGAGGTACTTTCGGTGATGGATTCTATGTCCTCCACCACATGCCAGGGTTAGACGGGATTACCAGAACCTTCGCATGCCACCTAGATCTGGCGATGCCGATATTCTGCAATGGGCAAAGAAACTAGGAAATGTCCCGGATCATCGACTCCGAGTTGAGTTCTATCACATCCAGCGTGAACTGATACGTCTCCAACGTATCTATAATTTATGAAGTATTCATGAAATGTTTACAACAATTATATATGGTTTTGGTATGATTTGCACGGAACTAATCCGGACTGACGCTGTTTTCAGCAGAACTACCGTGGTGTTGTTTTTTGTGCAGAAATGAAAGTTCTCCAAATGAGCTGAAACTTTTTGACGATTTTTTTGGAACATAAGAGACCCCCGAAGCTTTGTGGGAGGGCCAGAAGAGCCACAAGGAGGGCACAACCCACCAGGGAGCGCCTGGTGGGCCTGGCTTGCCCCGGTGGGTTGTGCTCACCTCGAGGCTCATCTTCGCGTGAAACCGACACAAAAAAATCCTATAAATAGAGAAACCATCAGAAGTAAACCTAGATCAGAAGTTCCGCTACCGCAAGGCTCTGTAGCCACCGAAAACCAATCTAGACCCCGTTCCGGCACCCTGCCGGAGGGGGGAATCATCTCCGGTGGCCATCTTCATCATCCCGGCGGCCACCATGATGAGGAGGGAGTAGTCCACCCTCGGGGCTGAGGGTCTGTACCAGTAGCTATGTATTTAATCTCTCTCTCTCTCTCTCTCTCTCTCTCTCTCTCTCTCTCTCTCTCTCTCTCTCTCTCTCTCTCTCTTCTCGTGTTCTTGAGATGTCACGATCTTGATGTATCGCGGGCTTTGTTAATATAGTCAGATCATATGGTGTTTTCCCCTCTCTATCTTGTTGTGATGAATTGAGTTTTTCCTTTGAGATTGCGCTGTTATCGGATTGAATACTTTTATGGATTTGAGAGCACTTGATATATGTCTTGCATACGAATACTCGTTGTGACAATGGGGTATCATATTGTTTCACTTGATATATGTTTTGGAACTCAACTCGCGGACTCCCGAGGTGACATTGGGGTAATCTATGCATAGGGGTTGATGCACATTTTCGTCCTTGTTTCTCCGGTAGAAATCTTGGGGCACTCTTTGAAGTTCTTTGTGTTGGATTTAATATTTCAAATCTGAATTTTCTTTGGTGTTATTTTAGTACGAACTCTTGGTTAGATAGATCGGAAAGAATAGCTTGGTGTTATTTTAGTACAAACTCTAGGATAGATTGATCGGAAAGAATAGCTTTGAGGTGGTTTCGTACCCTACAAACAATTCCGTCTTATGTTCTCCGCTAGATAAGAACTTTGGAGTGATTCTTCGTTGCACGTTGAGGGATGGTTATATGATCCAATTATATTAGCACTGTTGAGAGATTGCGCTACCGAAAGTACGGACCCTAGTCCTCATTTTCAAGCATTGCAATACCGTTTGTGCTCTGTTTTATCAATTGCTACCTTGCTATTTTTATTTGTTCAGATTATAAAAATATATTTCTACCATCAATGTTACGCTTTTATCACCATCTCTTCGCCGAACTAGTGCACCTATACAATTTTCCATTGTATTGGGCGTGTTGGGGACATAAGAGATTTCTTGTATGTGGTTGCAGGGTTGTTTGAGAGAGACCATCTTCATCCTACACCTCCTATGGATTGATAAACCTTAGGTCATCCACTTGAGGGAAAATTGCTACTGTGCTACAAAACTCTACGCTTGGAGGCCCAACACAAGTCTACAAGAATAAAGTTGCGTAGTAGACATCAAGCTCTTTTCTCGCGCCGTTGCTGGGGAGGTGAGTGCTTGAAGGTATATCTTTAGATCTTGCAATTGAATCTTTTAGTTTCTTGTTTTATCACTAGTTTGAGTTATAAAAGAAAACTACATAAAAATGGAATTGAGGTTGCATCATATTATTGATCATCTTTATAATATCTTTCTTGAAAATGATGGATCAGAAAATTGTGCTCAACTGTTAGAAGAAGAAGTCAATAAAATGTTTGGCACAAAATATTTGAATGATGAGCATGATTGCAATGTTGTTAGTATGAATTCTTTGAATATCCAAAATGCTAATGATAATTGCACAAGTCATGAAAAAAATGTCTCCTATAAGAATGTCAATTTTTGCGGAGTGAATTGGGAGTGCAATTGCACATCAAAAAGGGAAGATAGATTTTGTAAGAGGCATAAATATTTAGAAATGAAAAAGTTGCAAGAGAGGCTAGATGATTGTGCTGAAAGATTTAATTTTTTTCGCCATCCTTGTGAACTTTGCAATGAACGTGGTCATTTAAATCTCCAATGCAAATTCTTTCATGATCAAATCGTGTCCAAAAATTGTGATAACTTGATTACGCTTGAGCATCATAAAGAGCTTAGTCTTCTTTTGGGGTATGAAGAGATGAAACGTATAACTAAGGGTATTCCAAAATTTAATCTCGAGAGATTTCTTGATTTTGATCTAGAGGAAATTTATATGTTTTGTGTGGTAAATTGCATTGAGAATCCTTATATTGCCAACTATCTAAAGACAAGAAAACAAATAGAATATGAAGAGAGTACTAATTAAAGGGAAAATATTTCCCAATACCCTCCTAGTGTTTATTACGATGAATCAGGTAATGAGGAGGAGCTCCGTATTCAACCAATCTCATCAATAAGAAGCTTAAAGAAATTAATTAAACCCACACATGATGTGGTGAAGAAGAAGAAAAGAAGAAAGAATAGAGGTAAAAAGGTATCTCTCCCAAATAATGTTGCTCCTATTATTGTTATGCCTCATGAAAATGAATCAAAAATAATTGTGGAGGATGATGCACTTGATGATGATATTGCATGTCTTATGGCACAATGTCCGAGAGCACTATTGATGATGATTTTGTTATGCCCATTGCTTGTTGTGATGATTATGATTGGGAAGATAATGATACTTCTTATAATCTTGGAAATCTTTTTGGCACCAACTTGGGAGCAATTGTTATACCGTTGGTGCTATTCATACTATTAATGATGAGAGTGATTATGCTTATGATATGGCAAGCCACAAGCTTAGGGATGCTATGTTTGATGATAATGACATATTTGAGAATTTATTTGCTGCAATTAATGTTTGTCCCAAGCTTGGGGATGCTATGCTTAATGAAGATGATCTTTTTAGTCCCCTTACTTTGAATGATCAAATTTGCTATGATGATTGCATGCCTCCCACTTATGACGATTATTGTGATGATACTTGTGTTATAAAAAGTAGTGATAATTATTGTCATAATTTCGAATATCCTTTACTGAACATTACTCTTTTAATGTGGGAACAATTTATAGTATTCGAGTTTCATATGATACTCCCACCATTGTGAATGAGAAGAAATTTTCTTATGTGGAGAGTAATAATTTTTCTATGCTTTTGGATCATGAAAAGAATGCTTTATGTGATGGTTATATTGATGAATCTATTCATGATGCTACTGAAAATTATTATGAGAGAACTTATGATTCATGATGCTCTTGTTATGTTTCAATCTGTATCTTTTATGTGAGCGTCATTGAAATCATCATGCCTAGCTTAAAAGGCATTAAAGAAAAGCGCTTGTTGGGAGACAACCCAACACTTTTACCTACTGTTTTTGCGTATTCACATGATTATGCTACTGTAGTAATCATGTTTTATAGCTTTTGTTTCAATAAAGTGCCAAGTAAAGCCTTTGGGATAGTGTAGATGATAGTTGACTTGAATCTTTGCAAAAACAGAAACTTTTGCTTCCAGAAACAGAATTATTTAAATTCACTGGAGCGTCGAAAAATTCTGATTTTTTACAGATGATTGATATACACATTTTCTACGAGTTCCTAATTTTTCAGAAGTTTTGGAGTTACATAAGTATGACTAATATCCAGATCTTTACAGACTGTTCTGTTTTTGACAGATTCTATTTTCAATGCATAGCTTGCTTGTTTTCTAGTTTCTATAGCTTATATTGCTCAATATAAATTGTGCAAATGATATGCTACAGTAGGCATTGTGTGAGAAAAATTATGAATCTTGTCTTTGACAGTACCAAAAGTGAAATGGTTTGCTCTTTATCATACTAACCTATCTCACAAAGTTCCGTTAAGTTTTGTGTGATTGAAGTTTTCAAGTTTTGGGTGAGATGTCGATACGAGGAGAATAAGGAATGACAAGACCCTAATCTTGGGTATGCCCAAGGCACCCCAAGGTAATATTCAATGAAGATCCAAGCAACTAAGCTTGGGGATGCCCCGGAAGGCATCCCCTCTTTCGTCTCCAACATTATCAGTAACCTCACTTGGAGCTATGTTTTCATTTGTCACATGATATGTGTTTTGCTTGGAGAATCATTTTATTTTGTTAGAGTTTGCTTTCTGTTATTTGGAATAATGTTTTTCATCTTTCATTTCAATAAAAATGTCAAGGATAGCCTTTACCATGCTTATTTTGCAAGTCTACATGGTGCTGTTTGAAAACAGAAAGTTTACCGCTGTTATAAAAATTCCCTAGAAAAGTCAGAACATGATAAAATGTTGAAACTTTTTGAAAAATAAGCTCTGATAAATTCTCTACAGTGTGGTAATTTTTTCATAATTTTTGGAGTTGAATAAGTATTGATACTCTTGCATTCATTACAGACTGTACTGTTTGGCAGATTGCTGTTATGTTTGCATTGTTTGCATATGTTTGCTTGTTTAATGATTCTATTTGTGGATAGGGGTATTAAATATGCAGAGGCATTTAGTATGCAATGTTGAATAATAATTTTAGTGAATTGCTACAGTATAGAATCATAAGGTTTTTGCATTGGTTTATACTAACTTATCTTACGGGTTCTTGTTGAGTTTTGTGTGGATGAAGTTTTTGAGATTTAGGAAAACCGTGATATAAGAAGAATTAAGGAGACACAAAAGCTCAATATTTTGGATGCCCAAGGCACCCCAAAATAATATTTCAAGAAGTATCAAGCATCTAAGCTTGGGGATGCCCCAGTAGGCATCCCACCTTTCTCCATCGGCAATTATCGGTTAGTATCGGTTGATCCTAAGTTTTTGCTTCTTCACATGATGTGTGCTATCCTTGGAATGTCATTTTATTTTGTTTTGCTTGCTGTTTTAAAAAAGTACTTACATCTTAAAGTTTTTAAATAAAATAGAGTCCTCAAATAGTTGCCAGGGAGGCTAGGTAAGCGGCACTCACATCCCGTCAACGAAGCTCTTTTCTATGGAATTGCTCTAGTGCTTGATACGTCTCCAACGTATCTATAATTTTTGATTGTTCCATGTTATTATATTATCAATCTAGGATGTTTTACATGCATTTATATGCTATTTTATATGATTTTTGGGACTAACCTATTAACCTAGAGCCCAGTGCCAGTTTTTGTTTTTTCCTTGTTTTTGAGTTTTGCAGAAAAGGAATACCAAACGGAGTTCAATTGACGTGCCAATTTTTGATGATTTTTTATGGACCAAAAGAAGCCCCCGGAGTATAAGAGTTGGGCCAGAAGAGTCCCGCGCCATCCACGAGGGTGGGGGCGCGCCCTACCCCCTTGGGCGCGTCCCCCTATCTCGTGGACGACTCATAGACCCCCCTGACGTGAGACCTACGCCAAAAATTCCTATAAATACAGAAACCTCTAGAAAATAACCTAGATAGGGAGTTCCGCCACCGCAAGCCTCCGTAGCCACCAAAAACCTATCGGGACCCTGTTCCGGCACCCTGCCGGAGGGGGGATCCCTCACCGGTGGCCATCTTCATCATCCCGGCGCTCTCCATGACGAGGAGGGAGTAGTTCACCCTTGGGGCTGAGGGTATGTACCAGTAGCTATGTGTTTGATCTCTCTCTCTCTCTATCTCTCTCTCGTGTTCTTGATTTGGCACGATCTTGATGTACCGCGAGCTTTGCTCTTATAGTTGGATCTTATGATGTTTCTCCCCCTCTACTCTCTTGTAATGGATTGAGTTTTCCCTTCGAAGTTATCTTATCGGATTGAGTCTTTAAGGATTTGAGAACACTTGATGTATGTCTTGCATGTGCTTACCCGTGGTGACAATGGGGGTATTCTATTGATTCACTTGATGTATGTTTTGGTGATCAACTTGCGGGTTCCGTGATATTAGGAATCTATGCATAGGGGTTGGCACACGTTTTCGTCTTGACTCTCCGGTAGAAACTTTGGGGCACTCTTTGAAGTACTTTGTGTTGGTTGAATAGATGAATATGAGATTGTGTGATGCATATTGTATAATCATACCCACGGATACTTGAGGTGACATTGGAGTATCTTGGTGACATTAGGGTTTTGGTTGATTTGTGTCATAAGGTGTTATTCTAGTACGAACTCTAGGATAGATCGAACGGAAAGAATAGCTTCGTGTTATTTTACTACGGACTCTTGAATAGATCGATCAGAAATGCTAACTTGAGGTGGTTTCGTACCCTACAATAATCTTTTCGTTTGTTCTCCGCTATTAGTGACTTTGGAGTGACTCTTTGTTGCATGTTGAGGGATAGTTACATGATCCAATTATGTTATTATTGTTGAGAGAACTTGCACTAGTGAAAGTGTGAACCTTAGGCCTTGTTTCCTAGCATTGCAATACCGTTTGTGCTCACTTTTATCATTAGTTACCTTGCTGTTTTTACATTTTCATATTACAAAAACCTATATCTACCATCCATATTGCACTTGTATCACCATCTCTTCGCCGAACTAGTGCACCTATACAATTTACCTTTGTATTGGGTGTGTTGGGGACACAAGAGACTCTTTGTTATTTGGTTGCAGGGTTGCTTGAGAGAGACCATCTTCATCCTACGCCTCCCATGGATTGAGAAACCTTAGGTCATCCACTTGAGGGAAATTTGCTACTGTCCTACAAACCTCTGCACTTGGAGGCCCAACAACGTCTACAAGAACAAGGTTGTGTAGTAGACATCAAGCAATTTCTGGCGCCGTTGCCGGGGAGGTGAGTGCTTGAAGGTATATCTTTTGATCTTGCAATTGAATATTTTTGTTTCTTGTTTTATCACTAGTTTATTCTATAAAAGAAAACTACAAAAATAATGAATTAAGGTTGCCTCATATACTTCATCTTTTTAATGTCTTTCGTGAAAATGATGGGAAGGAAAGTTGTGCTCAAGTACTAGAAGAAGAATTACACAGAATGCGTGGCATTAAATATGTGAATGATGAGCATGATTGCAATGTTGTTAGTATGAATTCTTTGAATACCCATGATGCTAATGATATGCAAAGCCACAAGCTTGGGAATGCTATATTTGATGAAGATGATATGTTTAGTCCCCCAAGTTTTGATGAGAATATTTATTACGATGAAAGCATGCCTCCTATTTATGATGATTATATTGATGAAAGTGGGTTTGGAAGAGTGTCAACTTTAGGAAGTAATGATCCCACTATTTTGGGGGATGTTGAATATTATTGTGATAATTATGAAAGTGGATTTGGAGAGGTCATGACTTTATTTAGTGATGAATCCACTATTTCAGAAGAGGTTCCAATTGATTATGAGAACAAAGTTGATGATTATTGTGATGACTTTTATGCTATTAAGAATAATGATAACCATGAAACTTGTCATCATGATTTTAGTTTTCAATTGGATTATGCCTCACATGATAATTATTTTGTTGAGTTTGCTCCCACCACTATTCATGAGAAGACATTTGCTTTTGTGGAGAGTAATAAAAATTCTATGCTTGTAGATCATGAAAATAATACTTTATGTGATGGTTATATTGTTGAATTAATTCATGATGCTACTGAAAGTTATTATGAGGGAGGAATATATGCTTGTAGGAATTGCAATAATATCAAGTTTCCTCTCTATGTGCTTAAAGTTATGCTTGTTTTGCCTTCCTATGCTAGTTGATTATTGTTCCCATAAGTTGTTTGCTCACAAAATCCCTATGCATAGGAAGTGGGTTAGACTTAAATGTGCTAGTCATATTCTTCATGATGCTCTGTTTATGTTTCAATTCTTATCTTTTATGTGAGCATCATTGAAATCATCATGCCTAGCTAGGGGCGTTAAACGTTAGCGCTTGTTGGGAGGCAACCCAATTTTATTTTTGTTCTTTGCTTTTTGTTCCTGTTTAGTAATAAATAATTCATCTATCCTCTGTTTAGATGTGGTTTTATATTTTAATTAGTGTTTGTGCCAAGTAGAACCTTTGGGAAGACTTGGGTGAAGTCTTTGCGATCTTGCTGTAAAAAACAGAAACTTTTGCGCTCACGAGATTAGCTGCCATTTTTTTACTGGAGAGTGATTTTAGGTTTATTCTTTTGGCAGATGATTAATAGACAAATTCCTCACGTACAAAAATTTATTTCAGAGTTTTTGGAGTTCCATAAGTATTCGAACAAATCAGATTGCTACAGACTGTTCTGTTTTGACAGATTCTGTTTTCATTGTGTTGTTTGCTTATTTTGATGAATCTATGAGTAGTATCGGAGGGTATGAACCATAGAGAAGTTGGAATACAGTAGATATTACACCAATATGAATTTATAATGAGTTCACAATAGTACCTAAGTGGTGATTTATTTTCTTATACTAACGGAGCTCATGAGATTTTCTGTTTAAGTTTTGTGTTGTGAAGTTTTCAAGTTTTTGGGTAAAGATTTGATGGATTTTGAAATAAGGAGTGGCAAGAGCCTAAGCTTGGGGATGCCCAAGGCACCCCAAGGTAAAATTCAAGGACAACCAGAAGTCTAAGCTTGGAGATGCCCCGGAAGGCATCCCCTCTTTCGTCTTCGTTCATCGGTAACTTTACTTGGAGCTATATTTGTATTCACCACATGATATGTGTTTTGCTTGGAGCGTCATTTTATTTTCTTTTGTTTTGCTTGCTGTTTGAATAAAATACCAAGATCTGAAATTCTTAAATGTTAGAGAGTCTTCACATAGTTACATAATTATTCAACTACTCATTGGTCTTCACTTATATCTTTCGGAGTAGTTTGTCGTTTGCTCTAGTGCTTCACTTATATCTTTTTAGAGCACGGTGGTGGTTTTATTTTATAGAAATTATTGATCTCTCATGATTCACTTATATTACTTTGAGAGTCTTTTAGAACATCATGGTAATTTGCTTTGGTTATAAAATTAGTCCTAATATGATGGGCATTCAAGATGGGTATAATAAAAACTTTCATAAAAAGTGCATTGAATACTATGAGAAGTTTGATACTTGATGATTGTTTTGAGATATGAAGATGGTGATATTAGAGTCGTGCTAGTTGAGTAATTGTGAATTTGAGAAATACTCGTGTTGAGGTTTGCAAGTCGCGTAGCATGCACGTATGGTAACCGTTGTGTAACAAATTTGAAGCATGAGGTGTTTCTTTGATTGTCCTCCTTATGAGTGGAGGTCGGGGACAGGCGATGGTATTTTCCTACCAATCTTTCCCCCTAGGAGCATGCACGTAGTGCTTGGTTTTGATGACTTGTAGATTTTTGCAATAAGTATGTGAGTTCTTTATGACTAATGTTGAGTCCATGGATTATACGCACTCTCGCCCTTCCATCATTGCTAGCCTCTTCGGTACCGTGCATTGCCCTTTCTCACCTCAAGAGTTGGTGCAACTTCGCCAGTGCATCCAACCCCCGTGATATGATACGGTCTATCACACATAAACATCCCTATATCTTCCTCAAAACAGCCACCATACCTACCTATTATGGCATTTCCATAGCCATTCCGAGATATATTGCCATGCAACTTTCCACCGTTCCGTTTATTATGACACGCTTCATCATTGTCATATTGCCTTGCATGATCATGTAGTTGACATCGTATATGTGGCAAGGCCACCATGCATATTTTCATACATGTCACTCCTATTTCATTATCCATCCCGGTACACCGCCGGAGGCATTCATATAGAGTCATACTTTGTTTTAGTATCGAGTTGTAAATAAATAGAAGTGTGATGATCATCATTAATAGAGCATTGTCCCGAAAAAAAGAAAAAAAGAAAGGCCAAATATAAAAAAGGAAGGCCAAAAAAGGCAAGAAATAAAAGGGACAATGCTACTATCCGTTTTCCACACTTGTGCTTCAAAGTAGCACCATGATCTTCATGATAGAGAGTCTCTTATATTGTCACTTTCATATACTAGTGGGAATTTTTCATTATAGAACTTGGCTTGTATATTCCAACAATGGGCTTCCTCAAATGCCCTAGGTCTTCGTGAGCAAGCAAGTTGGATGCACACCCACTTAGCTTCTTCTGTTGAGCTTTCATACATTTATAGCTCTAGTGCATCCGTTGCATGGTAATCCCTACTCCTCGCATTGACATCAATTGATGGGCATCTCCATAGCCCGTTGATTAGCCACGTCAATGTGATACTTTCTTCTTTTTTGTCTTCTCCACACAACCCCCATCATTATATTCTATTCCACCCATAGTGCTATGTCCATGGCTCACGCTCATGTATTGCGTGAAAGTTGAAAATTTTGAGAATACTAAAGTATGAAACAATTGCTTGGCTTGTCATCGGGGTTGTGCATGATGAGAGCATTTTTGTGTGACGAAAATGAAGCATAGCCAAACTATATGATTTTGTAGGGATAAGCTTTCTTTGGCCATGTTATTTTGAGAAGACATAATTGCTTAGTTAGTATGCTTGAATTATTATTATTTTTATGTCAATATTAAACTTTTGTCTTGAATCTTTTGGATCTGAACATTCATGCCACAATAAAGAAAATTACATTGACAATTGTGCTAGGTAGCATTCCACATCAGAAATTCTGTTTTTATCATTTACCTACTTGAGGACGAGCAAGAATTAAGCTTGGGGATGCTTGATACGTCTCCAATGTATCTATAATTTTTGATTGTTCCATGCTATTATATTATCCATCTAGGATGTTTTACATGCATTTATATGCTATTTTATATGATTTTTGGGAC
The DNA here is from genome assembly GCF_002575655.3 of Aegilops tauschii subsp. strangulata. Classification (NCBI taxonomy): domain Eukaryota; kingdom Viridiplantae; phylum Streptophyta; class Magnoliopsida; order Poales; family Poaceae; genus Aegilops; species Aegilops tauschii. Next base: position 120,533,003 of record NC_053035.3, read on the forward strand.
TAACCTATTAACCTAGAGCCCAGTGCCAGTTTTTGTTTTTTCCTTGTTTTTGAGTTTTGCAGAAAAGGAATACCAAACGGAGTCCAATTGACGTGCCAATTTTGGATGATTTTTTATGGACCAAAAGAAGCCCCCGGAGTAAACGAGTTGGGCGAGAAGAGTCCCGGGCCGTCCACGAGGGTGGGGGGCGCGCCCTACCCCCCTGGGCGTGTCCCCCTATCTCGTGGACGACTCGGAGACCCCCTGATACGTCTCCAACATATCTATAATTTTTGATTGTTCCATGCTATTATATTATCTGTTTTGGATGTTTAATGGGCTTTATTATACACTTTTATATTATTTTTGGGACTAACCTACTAACCAAAGGCCCAGTGCAAATTGCTGTTTTGCCTCTTTCAGTGTTTCACAGAAAAGGAATATCAAACGGAATCCAAATGGAATGAAACCTTCGGGAGAGTGATTTTTGGAACAAACGCAATCCAGGAAACCTGGAGTGGACGACAAGAAAGAAACGAGCAGGCCACGAACCCCCACCCTCGTGGGCTCCTCGTGGCTCCCCTGACCGACTTCTTTCGCCTATATATACTCATATACCCCGAAAACATCCGAGAGCACCACGAAACCCTATTTCCACCGCCGCAACCTTCTGTACCCATGAGATCCCATCTTGGGGCCTTTTCCGGTGCTCCGCCGGAGGGGGAATCGATCACGGAGGGCTTCTACATCAACACCATAGCCTCTCCGATGATGTGTGAGTAGTTTACCACAGACCTTCGGGTCCATAGTTATTAGCTAGATGGCTTCTTCTCTCTCTTTGGATCTCAATACAAAGTTCTCCTCGATCTTCTTGGAGATCGATGCGATGTAATTCTTTTTGCGATGTGTTTGTCGAGATCCGATGAATTGTGGGTTTATGATCAAGATTATCTATGAACAATATTTGAATCTTCTCTGAATTCTTTTATGTATGATTTGTTATCTTTGCAAGTCTCTTCGAATTATCAGTTTGGTTTGGCCTACTAGATTGATCTTTCTTGCAATGGGAGAAGTGCTTAGCTTTGTGTTCAATCTTGCGGTGTCCTTTCCCAGTGACAGTAGGGGAAGCAAGGCACGCATTGTATTGTTGCCATCGAGGATAAAAAGATGGGGTTTATATCATATTGCTTGAGTTTATCCCTCTACATCATGTCATCTTGCCTAATGCGTTACTCTGTTCTTATGAACTTAATACTCTAGATGCATGCTAGATAGTGGTTGATGTGTGGAGTAATAGTAGTAGATGCAGAATCGTTTCGGTCTACTTGTCGCGGACGTGATGCCTATATACATGATCTTGCCTAGGTATTCTCATAACTATGCACTTTTCTATCAATTGCTCGACAATAGTTTGTTCATCCACCGTAATACTTATGCTATCTTGAGAGAAGCCACTAGTGAAACCTATGGCCCCCGGGTCTATTTTCCATCATATAAGTTTCCAATCTATTTTACTTTGCAATCTTTACTTTCAATCTATATCATAAAAAATACCAAAAATATTTATATTATTATCTCTATCAGATCTCACTTTTGCAAGTGGCCGTGAAGGGATTGACAACCCCTTTATCATGTTGGTTGCGAGGTTCTTATCTGTTTGTGTAGGTACGAGGCGACTTGCGTGTAGTCTCCTACTGGATTGATACCTTGGTTCTCAAAACTGAGGGAAATACTTACGCTACTTTGCTGCATCACCCTTCCCTCTTCAAGGGAAAACCAACGCAGTGCTCAAGAGGTAGCAAGAAGGATTTCTGGCGCCGTTGCCGGGGAGATCTACGCCAAGTCAAGTCAAGTCAAGACATACCAAGTACCCATCACAAACTCTTATCCCTCGCATTACATTATTCGCCATTTGCCTCTCGTTTTCCTCTCCCCCACTTCACCCTTGACGTTTTATTCGCCCTCTTTTTTCGTTCACCTCTTTTTCGCTTGCTTCTTGTGTCGCCGTGTGCCGTCATGGCTAGTCCTTCTATCATTGTTAGTACTCCCGATCATGAAGTTCTTAATTTTAAACAAAGGGAGGGATAAAATCTAAAAGATGCTTGGCATAGAATTTGCAATGCTCAGAATAGATCTACTAGGAAGCAATCTACTTCCGTTCTTCTTCGCAATTTTTATGTAGGCATCACTCCTTGGAACAGATATATTCTTGATACCATTACCGGAGGGAATTTCTTGGGTAGCCATACTTTTGATTCTTATAATGCTATGATAGATTTGCTTGGCCCACCACCTCTTTTGGTTAATGGAATTATTTTAACTTTGGAACATGTGATGCAAAGGCTTGAAATTATTGAAAATAAAGTTGCCACTGTAGAGTTGATTGAAAATTTGGATAAAAAGATCCACAACCAAATTACCCAATATGGATCTAAGGTAGGAGTTACTCTGAATTTTTTTAAAGAAAGGAACCTATAGTTAACGAAAGAATAGATCAAGATTCCACAAGAATTGGTAAACTTGAGGATATTGTTACCAACTTAGGGTCTGTCTTTTCATCCGTGAAAAATACTCCAAATCCTCCTACTACTAAAGTTGCCAAATTAATGTATGTTCCTAAAAATAAGGGTGAATCTTCTAGTAAGGAAATTGCGGATCTCAAATCAATAAGTGTTCACCCCAAATTTTTCGCTATCATTAAGGAACCTTTTGCTACAAATGACTTTCTTTATTTCTTGCCTAGGAGTTTGATCATTAATAAAAAGAAGGAAACTCCTAAGGGTTATAAGTGTTCTATTGAAGAATTGCCAACCGAAGATGGCAATACCTAGATCTATCTTTGCCTTTATGCCTAGCTAGGGGCGTTAAACGATAGCGCTTGTTGGGAGGCAACCCAATTTTATTTTTGTTTTTTGCTTTTTGGTTCTGTTTAGTAATAAATAATTCATCTAGCCTATGTTTAGATGTGGTTTTATGTTTTTAATTAGTGTTTGTGCCAAGTAGAACCTTTGGGAAGACTTGGGTGAAGTCTTTATGATCTTGCTGTAAAAAACAGAAACTTTAGCGCTCACGAGATTAGCTGCCATTTTTTACTGGAGAATGATTTTAGGTTGATTATTTTTGAAGATGATTAATAAAAAAATTCCTCACGTCCACCAATTTATTTCAGAATTTTTGGAGTTCAAGAAGTATATGTTTGATACAGATTACTACAGACTGTTCTGTTTTTGACAGATTCTGTTTTTCGTGTGTTGTTTGCTTATTTTGATGAATCTGTGGCTAGTATCGGAGGTTATGAACCATAGAGAAGTTGAAATACAGTAGGTTTAACACCAATATAAATAAAGAATGAGTTCATTACAGTACCTTGAAGTGGTGGTTTGTTTTCTTTCGCTAACGGAGCTCATGAGATTTTCTGTTGAGTTTTGTGTTGTGAAGTTTTCAAGTTTTGGGTAAAGATTTTATGGATTATGGAATAAGGAGTGGCAAGAGCCTAAGCTTGGGGATTCCCAAGGCACCCCAAGGTAAAATTTAAGTACAACCAAAAGCCTAAGCTTGGGGATGCCCCGGAAGGTATCCCCTCTTTCGTCTTCGTCCATCGGTAACTTTACTTGATGCTATATTTTTATTCACCATATGATATGTGTTTTGCTTGGAGCGTCTTGTATGATTTGAGTCTTTGCTTTTTCGTTTACCACAACCATCCTTGTTGTACACACCTTTTGGGAGAGACACACATGAATCGGAATTTATTAGAATACTCTGTGCTTCACTTATATCTTTTAAGCTAGATAATTTTGCTCTAGTGCTTCACTTATATCTTGTAGAGCATGGTGGTGGTTTTATTTTATAGAAATAATTGATCTCTCATGCTTCACTTATCTTATTTTTAGAGTCCTTTAGAACATCATGGTAATTTGCTTTGGCTATAAAATTAGTCCTAATATGATAGGCATCCAAGATTGGTATAATAAAAACTTTCATAAAAAGTGCATTGAATGCTATGAGAAGTTTGATACTTGATGATTGTTTTGAGATATGAAGATGGTAATATTAGAGTCATTCTAATTGAGTAGTTGTGAATTTGAGAAATACTTTTGTTGAAGTTTGCAAGTCCCGTAGCATGCACGTATGGTAACCATTGTGTAACAAATTTGAAACATGAGGTGTTCTTTGATTGTCATCCTTATGAGTGGCGGTCGGGGACGAGCGATGGTCTTTTCCTACCAATCTATCCCCCTAGGAGCATGCGTGTAATGCTTGGTTTTTGAGGACTTGTAGATTTTTGCAATAAGCATGTGAGTTCTTTATGACTAATGTTGAGTCCATGGATTATACGCACTCTCACATTTCCATCATTGCTAGCCTCTTCGGTACCGTGCATTGCCCTTTCTCACCTTGAGAGTTGGTGCAAACTTCGCCGGCGCATCCAAACACCGTGATATGATACACTCTATCACACATAAACCTCCTTATATCTTCCTCAAAACAGCCACCATACCTACCTACTATGGCATTTCCATAGCCATTCCAAGATATATTGCCATGCAACTTTCCACCATTTCATTTATTATGACACGCTTCATCATTGTCATATTGCCTTGCATGATCATGTAGTTGACATCGTATTTGTGGCAAAGCTACCATGCATAATTTATCATACATGTCACTCTTGATTCATTGCCCATCCCGGTACACCGTTGGAGGCATTCATATAGAGCCATATTTTGTTCTAGTATCGAGTTGTAATCATTGAGTTGTAAATAAATAGAAGTGTGATAATCATCATTAATAGAGCATTGTCCCAAACAAAAAAAAGAAGAAGAAAGGCCAAATAAAAAAAAAGAGGCCAAAAAAAAGAAATAAAAAGGGACAATGCTACTATCCTTTCTCCACACTTGTGCTTCAAAGTAGCACCATGATCTTTATGATAGAGAGTCTCTTGTTTTGTCACTTTCATATACTAGTGGGAATTTTTCATTATAGAACTTGGCTTGTATATTCCAACAATGGGCTTCCTCAAATGCCCTAGGTCTTCGTGAGCAAGCAAGTTGGATGCACACCCACTTAGTTTCTTTTGTTGAGCTTTCATACATTTATAGCTCTAGTGCAGCCGTTGCATGGCAATACCTACTCCTTGCATTGACATCAATTGATGGGCATCTCCCTAGCCCGTTGATTAGCCGCGTCAATGTGAGACTTTCTCCTTTTTGTCTTCTCCACATAACCCCCATCATTATACTCTATTCCACCCATAGTGCTATGTCCATGGCTCACGCTCATGTACTGCGTGAAAGTTGAAAAAGGTTTGAGATTACTAAAGTATGAAACAATTGCTTGGCTTGTCATCGGGGCTGTGCATAATGAGAGCATTTTGTGTGACGAAAATGAAGCATGGCCAAACTATATGATTTTGTAGGGATGAGCTTTCTTCGGCTATGTTATTTTGAGAAGACATAATTGCTTAGTTAGTATGCTTGAAGTATTATTATTTTTATGTCAATATTAAACTTTTGTCTTGAATCTTATGGATCTGAACATTCATGCCACAATAAAGAAAATTACATTGAAAAATATGCTAGGTAGCATTCCACATAAAAAATTCTGTTTTTATCATTTACCTACTCGAGGACGAGCAGGAATTAAGCTTGGGGATGCTTGATACGTCTCCAACGTATCTATAATTTTTTATTGTTCCATGCTATTATATTATCCATCTAGATGTTTTACATGCATTTATATGCTATTTTATATTATTTTTGATACTAACCTACTAACCAAAGGCCTAGTGCAAATTGCTGTTTTTTTTGCCTATTTCAGTGTTTCGCAGAAAAGGAATATCAAATGGAATCCAAACGGAATGAAACCTTTGGGAGAGTGATTTCTGGAACAAACGCAATCCAAGAGACTTGGAGTGGACGACAAGAAAGAAACAAGGAGGCCATGAGGCAGGGAGGCGCGCCCAGGAGGTAGGCACGCCCCCCCACCCTCGTGGGCCCCTCATGGCTCCCTTGACCGACTTCTTTCGCCTATATATACTCATATACCTCGAAAACATCCGAGAGCACCACGAAACCCTATTTCCACCGCCGCAACCTTCTGTACCCGTGAGATCACATCTTCTCTCTCTTTGGATCTCAATACAAAGTTCTCCTCGATCTTCTTGGAGATCTATTCAATGTAATTCTTTTTGCGGTGTGTTTGTCGAGATCCGATGAATTGTGGGTTTATGATCAAGATTATCGATGAATAATATTTGAATCTTCTCTGAATTCTTTTATGTATGATTTGTTATCTTTGCAAGTCTCTTCGAATTATCAGTTTGGTTTGGCCCACTAGATTGATCTTACTTGCAATGGGAGAAGTGCTTAGCTTTGGGTTCAATCTTGCAGTGTCCTTTCCCAGTGACAGCAGGGGCAGCAAGGCACACATTGTATTGTTGCCATCGAGGATAAAAAGATGGGGTTTATATCATATTGCTTGAGTTTATCCCTCTACATCATGTCATCTTGCCTAATGCGTTACTATGTTCTTATGAACTTAATACTCTAGATGCATGCTGGATAGCGGTCGATGTGTGGAGTAATAGTAGTAGATGCAGAATTGTTTCGGTCTACTTGTCGCGGACGTGATGCCTATATACATGATCATGCCTAGATATTCTCATAACTATGCACTTTTCTATCAATTGCTCGACAGTAATTTGTTCACCCACCTCTTGAGAGAAGCCACTAGTGAAACCTATGGCCCCCGGGTCTATTTTCCATCGTATAAGTTTCCAATCTATTTTACTTTGCAATCTTTACTTTCAATCTATATCATAAAAAATACCAAAAATATTTATCTTATTATCTCTACCAGATCTCACTTTTGCAAGTGGTCGTGAAGGGATTGACAACCCCTTTATCGCGTTGGTTGCAAGGGTTCTTATCTGTTTGTGTAGGTACGAGGCGACTTGAGTGTAGTCTCCTACTGGATTGATACCTTGGTTCTCAAAACTGAGGGAAATACTTACGCTACTTTGCTGCATCACCCTTTCCTCTTCAAGGGAAAACCAACGCAGTGCTAAAGAGGTAGCACCCCCCTGACGTGAGACCTACGCTAAAAATTCCTATAAATATAGAAACCTCCAGAAAATAACCTAGATCGGGAGTTCCGCCGCCGCAAGCCTCTGTAGCCACCAAAAACCAATCGGGACCCTGTTCCGGCACCCTGCCAGAGGGGGGATCCCTCACCGGTGGCCATCTTCATCATCCCGGCGCTCTCCATGACGAGGAGGGAGTAGTTCACCCTCGGGGCTGAGGGTATGTACCAGTAGCTATGTGTTTGATCTCTCTCCCTCTCTCTCGTGTTCTTGATTTGGCACGATCTTGATGTACCATGAGCTTTTCTATTTTAGTTGGATCTTATGATGTTTCTCCCCCTCTACTCTCTTGTAATGGATTGAGTTTTCCCTTCGAAGTTATCTTATCGGATTGAGTCCTTAAGGATTTGAGAACACTTGATGTATGTCTTGCATGTGCTTACCCATGGTGACAATGGGGTATTCTATTGATTCACTTGATGTATGTTTCGATGATCAACTTGCGGGTTCCGTGATCTTGGGAATCTATGCATAGGGGTTGGCACATGTTTTCTTCTTGACTCTCTGGTAGAAACTTTGGGGCACTCTTTGAAGTACTTTGTGTTGGTTGAATAGATGAATCTGAGATTGTATGATGCATATCGTATAATCATACCCACGGATACTTGAGGTGACATTGGAGTATCTAGGTGACATTAGGGTTTTGGTTGATTTGTGTCTTAAGGTGTTATTCTAGTATGAACTCTAGGATAGATCGAACGGAAAGAATAGCTTCGTGTTATTTTACTACTGACTCTTGAATAGATTGATCAGAAAGGATAACTTTGAGGTGGTCTCGTACCCTACAATAATCTCTTCGTTTGTTCTCCGCTATTATTGACTTTGGAGTGACTCTTTGTTGCATGTTGAGGGATAGTTATATGATCCAATTATGTTATTATTGTTGAGAGAACTTGCACTAGTGAAAGTATGAACCTTAGGCCTTATTTCCTAGCATTGTAATACCATTTGTGCTCACTTTTATCATTAGTTACCTTGTTGTTTTTATATTTGCATATTATAAAAATCTATATCTACCATCCATATTGCACTTGTATCACCATCTCTTCGCCGAACTAGTGCACCTATACAATTTACCATTGTATTGGGTGTGTTGGGGACACAAGAGACTCTTTGTTATTTGGTTGCAGGGTTGTTTGAGAGAGACCATCTTCATCCTACGCCTCCCACGGATTGATAAAACTTAGGTCATCCACTTGAGGGAAATTTGCTACTTTCCTACAAACCTCTGCACTTGGAGGCCCAACAGCGACTACAAGAAGAAGGTTGTGTAGTAGACATGAGTGCTTCACTTATATCTTTTTGGAGTAGCTTGTCATTTGCTCTAGTGCTTCACTTATATCTTTTTGAGCATGGTGTGCTTTAATATTTTTGTAGAAATTCTCTCTTGCTTCACTTAAATTAATTTGAGAGAAAGAAATATTATGCTCATGATCTTTACTTATATTTGTTTGATATTATCAAAAGCAACACATGAAAATTAGTTCCAAAGTGATAGATATCCAAGAAGGATATAATAAAAACTTTCATGAAGATCATTGGAAAAAATAAAGCTGATTCCTTGTAATAGTTTTGAGATATGATCATGTGATATGTGAGTCATGTTGATGAGTAATTATGCTTTAGTAAGAATATTGATGTTAATGTTTGTGATTCCCTATGCAAGCACAAAAGTCAATAGTTATGTAATGAAATTACATCCTACTTGTGGTTCATTATTCGGTGTTAATTATGCTCAATGTTCGCTTATGGAATTATTCGTTTCTTGGTTGGTCGCTTCTCAATCTTTTGCTAGCCTTCATTTTGCACTAAGTATGATCACTACTTGTGCATCCAGAATCCTTTAAACCAGTTTTGCCACATGAGTCCACCATACCTACCTATACGCGGTATTCTTTTGCCGTTCTAAGCAAATTTGTATGTGCCATCTCTATTTTTCAAAATAAATTTCTCTTTTGTGTGCTCGTACAGCTCGCGAGGCGGTGAGGGGTGGCCAATATTTTCCATGCTAGATGTGTTATTCTCATGATGAGTGTTTATTCACTTGTCATTGCACGAGAGTAAGGCAAAGGTATTACGGACGCCCATTCCCGAAATGAAAAATGAATTTACTTTATGTTGTCAAATAATAAATTCCTTAGAAAGTGTTGGTATGGAGGGTACCCGTGGATACGGTTAGCCATGGAAAGTGAAAGTATGGTGGAAAAAGGAATAAACTTTATTTTCTGTTTGAGAACCGCCTATGATATATATATCTAGCATGGAAAGTGTTGGGAGCTCCGAGTCATTTTCGTTGGTGGGAAAAGTATGCCTCTCAAAATGTTTTTTATCTCTCAATTTTTGCTTTGAGCTCCCGCACCTCTACAAATCCCTACTGACCTGTGCGAAGGGCCTTTCTTTTACTTTATGCAATTTTTATTTTTAATTTGAGTCTCCATCTTCTCTTATAAAGCACCAACTGGGAGGCACTATGATCGTACTTGAGCTTTGGGTGTAGCTAATATGCGAGTGTCACTAGTACGCGTCGGTCCTATACAAACGGTTTTAACCCCTTTTCGTGACGGCATTTGGAACCGTCGCCTAGTGAGTGTGGGCGATAGGGGGGTCCTTCCCACACGACCCAGAAACCGTCGGGGATATGCCCTCCTGGCACACACGCTTGACAAAATGAGGTCGTGTGCGACCGGCGAGCGCTCAAATACGAAAATACATACAATAGAGCTAAAAATACAATTATACGACGAAATTGTTTCCGGTCGCAAGTACATCCCACACAGTCAGTCCCCGCTAAACGTTTCCGTCTGTATGTACATCCCACACAGTCGCTCCAAGGAAAACGTTTCCATTCACAGGTACGCACACAATTTTTCCCGTTAAATCATTTGCGTTATTGAATGTATCACACACGGTCCGTAGAAGAAACTGTGTGGCAAAGGCTGTCCATCACACACATTTTTTATGTGGTAAACGTTTGCGCAAGGTGGCCTAATGCAAACCGTTTTCAAGAGAAAGTCGTGTGTGATTGTTCATTGATCCAACATGGTTTATTCCTAGAAACTGTATGCGTTGCCTGAGGTCATCGCCCACGGTAATTTTTGAACAACCGTTTGCAATAACAAAACCCAATTAGCAGGCTAATTGCCCTATTATTGATAATCCATTTATTAATCTAATTGACATTCATATTAAGCACATAATACATTTCATTTCCATATTAAGGAAGCAGAATTTCATAATTGAAATACATCAGAGTACAACATGATATAGCTTCAGCACTCAGCTACCCCATTACACAACTGCACCAGCATCAAGTTTCACATGCAACATGTAGAACCTTTCGAAATTAGCATCATAGAAGGTATATAGACAGATGCATCTCATCCGGAAAACTGCTGAAGCGGAAGGTGAATATTGAGCCTTCATTCATGTTGAAGGTCTTTGCAACTTTAGGCCGGTGCCTGTGGATGATTGACCGTCTGTCGTTCGTCCTCTTCAGGAACACTTCAATATTGAACCGTGGGTGTTGTATGAAAACCTTCCTCGCCTCCTGACCATAGAGGTGGTTTGAGAGGTAATCATCAGTGAACTGCTTTGGAAAGGCCTGAAAACAAGGATGTGCATAAATATCTTCTCTATATTGAAAATGGGGCAAAGGAATAAAGAAAAGGCAAGGTATAATAGTTAGTACCATCTTGTAGTGAACTGATGTCTTCTTCATTGTGCAGATAAAGATCTTGTTGTTTTTTGTTGCTAATTTCTTTATCCTAACAATCTTTCTGAGTTTCTTGATTTGATTGATATTCATGGACAACTTATTTCCCCATATGCAAAAAGGGTCGAACAGTGGGTCAAAACCTCTGACAGCAGGACCTACATGTGCAAGACCAAATTGTTAAAAACCAAAATATTAGAATGGTTCCTGCAATTGCACAATAATGTGCTATTAGACAACGAACCATGCACGTGCTAACCGTGATTGTAAACCTCAGTGCTTCCCATTGTTTCCCTGCAACACATATAAGGTAGTTACTCATCAGGTTAAGTAAGGGTTCGCATGCTATCAATAAAATGTGTTGATGAAAAATAAGCACATTGCAGATTCATCAGATTAATTCAAGCCACATGGAAAACCCATTTATCCAAACCAAGCATGATTAAGAACTAGGAAATATAGCACTTGTATATGTTTCTCATGTATTAAGTGCAACCAAATTCGATTTATTCCTCACATGCATAACAATACAAAATTCTACCCACGACAATTGGACATCGCATTGCAGAATTGAACCAAGCATTTAACTAAACACCACAACAAATGAACCAACATTAGTTGAGCACCACATTGCACAATATAACATACTCCTAATAGAAGATCAGACAGTTAACCAAACAGTTAACTATAGCCAATTGTAGCAATTGTATCTGTTTCTCATGTATTTACTACAGCCAAATTCAATTTATTACTCACATGGTATACAATAACAGAATGCACCCACAACTATTGAACATCGCATTGCAGAATTGAACCAAACAGTTAACTAAACACCACAACACAAATGAACCAAACATTAACTGAGCACCACATTGCACAATGTATAACCAAACAAAGCACGCTTGACAACTTGGAAATATAGCAATTGTATTCGTTTCTCATGTATTTTGTAAAGATAAATTCGATTTATTTCTCACATGGAAGACAATACAAAATTGCAGCCTGAAGAATTGAACATCACATTTGCAGAATTGAACCAAACAGTTAACTGAAGACGACAACTAATTAACAAAACAGTTAATAAGTGAGCACCACACTGCACGACATATAGAACATATACACTAGAGCAACATATGGCATGGTAAAATTAGATAGCACAATTCACTAGAATTTGTGAAGGAAAGGCAGGAGCAGCACATGCAACGGGTAAACCGAGCATGCTTAACCGGCGTAGCTAGCAAATGGCAAGGTGCTCCTCCAAGATCTGGGGGTCGGCATGAATGGCAGCCATCGCGACCTCATCCGCGTGTGCGGACACGATTTGCTTCTCCGCTGCCAAATGCTCCTTGAGATCCTGGCTATACTACGTGCACTATGACTTAGGGCCGCGCTTATTTGGTGGAGGGGTTGGTGATTTGGGTGGAAGTTGTCGCGCTCGCGCTGGCAGTCGGGGCATGTGGGATGTGGAAGGAGGAGGAGGATGGGGGTCGGGTGTGGATTACCTGCCTGGATAGACGAGACCGAGCAGCGTGAAGGAGGGTCACCGACGAGCAGGCGGCACTGCAAGCAAGGAGTAAAGGTTTCAACTTGGAAAGGAAGGCGGAAACAGGGGAAATGTGGCTTTGGTAAGGGGAGGGCGCGGGGAGGTAGATATTTTCGCGGAAGCCGAAAATTTGGAATTGCTTCAGCGAAAAAACTGGCGCGCTAAGTGTCATCAGACACGGTCCCTTATTCAGAACTGTGTATGATATGTGAACGTCACAAATGATTCAGATAGCTTAACCTGTGTGTGATGAGTTTGAACGTGAAATTTTTTGGTTTGAATTTCCATGGTTACAGTGGTCATCCACGTCATTGCATAATTTGGGTACACAAAGGAGACTACAGCACACCCACACTTCCTAGTCGAGCAAGTTCAGCAATCAAACAGAGCTAGCTGACCTAAACATTACTCTAACAAATTAAAGACCGACGCTCTTAATTAAACAAAACAAAGAGTACTACTACGGAATGAACACCCTGCCACCGTCACTCGGCCGCAAACATTGAGATACCTGGTTTTTAAATTCTAGTAAATCCAAAACTCGTCTGAAATTCATGAAACTTGGCATGCTACCATGGAGCGGCATCAACATGCCGTGGTAAAAGTTTTGTCCCATTTGGGGCAGTTTTGGGTATATGCTTCTCACAAACCAGGGCTTCTCACAACAAGCATGATGGTTTCGGTTGGGAACGTCCCACCTTTGGGACAAAACGATATCCATTGCCTTTTATTGCTTTAATTTTTTTCTCGTGTCAACATAGAACAACAGGAGTGTTGTGTCAATTTTTGTGATTATTCGGGGTTTGTTTGGACATTTCAATGCATTAACTGAGTTTTCAATGCATTTATGTGCATAATTCAAATTTGAACTACATGCACATGCTCCAGTGCATATAAATTGGTTGAAAAATCAAATCTGTGTCCTTGGGTGCATGCTTAGGTCCCATGCAGGAAATGGGAATGAATTTCAAACACTAGGGCACCGTTGATTGCCAGCAAAACGTTGAGATACTTTATTTTTAAATTCTAGTAAATCCAAAACTCGTCTGATATTCATGAAACTTGGCATGCTATCTTGGAATGACAGCCAACAAAGGCATTTTGAAAAAATAGCTACCACTTTAATATCTCAAACGTTTGTATAATTCAAACCGTGTGCGTTCTGTTAACCATTCACGTGAGGCCACGTGTCTTGGTTTTAATGGTTGTAGGAGGTGTCGTGCGGATAGCTGCTTGACCTTGACTGAACGGGAGGCGTGCGAGCGCAGTCCGGTGCGCAGGCTGACCGAGAGGCGTGCAAGCTGTCCATGAATGCGCATGCTCACCAGGAAGCGTGCGAGCTGTACGCTGCACAGGCTCACTGGGAACCGAACCCTTTGACTTCCATGGCCATCCGCCTTCCTCTTCGTGCGCGCACCCCCCTTAGCGGCATGGGACACCGCCGTCGAATGCTACCTCTCGGCGCCGCCAGCTGCCGTCCTCCCACCCCCCGCCCGTCAACCCCCGGACGACATGATGCAAAGTGGGAGCAGGATTTGTGCATCTCTTCAACGCAAATGGTTCTTTTGGATGACCCGTGTGCAACCACTTACAAACAATTTGGTGCGATTTGCATCTGTCATACCATTTGTCAAACTGGAAAGATTGACATTTGTTGATCTAGTAACATTGCCATTTGTCAACCTTGTAACACTGCGATTTGTCAAAATATGAAGCTAAAAATCACCAGCAGTATCTAATTTTTGTAACTAAAATTCAGTAATTAAGCATAGATTTCATTAATAGATTACACAGTCGATCTTAATTTATACAAACAGTTCAACTCGACAGCTGAACCGACCAAACTTTTCCCCAATTGTTGTCAACCACGTACTGAAATAGCTAGTTCAACTATATATACTAGCTAATTTTAAGTACGTTGTACAGTTCCACCACATCTATAGTCAGATGAACTGAACAAAATAGCCCCTAAATACTACTACCACTATTGCGGAGGGGCTTTGTACTACTTCCGGCTGCCTCTCCTCTGCCGAGCGCGCTCAGTAAGAGGCGGAGGAGGAGGAGCCTACCGACGAGCTGGGCAACCGCAATACGGTGCCTGCCGCTGTTGCAGCTTCAGCGACGCTCACCTCGAACGCCCTCTGCCGCTCCAGTCGACCCCTCTCGAAGCGGTGGTTCTCCTCGTAGATCTCCTGATTCCTCGCCTCTGAGGTGGTGTGTGCTGCGGCCACGGCGGCGGTAAGGCTCTTTGCGTGCTCAATAAGGCGCTCCTCCTCCTCCCGCAGGAACTCGGTGTAGCGCGCAAGGTCACTGACGCACGTGCGGGCATCCACCTCCGTTTCCCGCCTTCGGGCGGCGATGGCGGAGCAGGTGATGACCCCGGCGGTCGACGGTGGGCTGGCGGCCACGGCGGCCGACGACGGGGTGGCGGCCACGACCACCACCTCCCGCCTTCGGGCCGCGGCGGCGGAGCGGGCGATGGCCCTGGCTTTCGACGGTGGTGTGGCGGTAATGGCGGCTGACAACAGCTGCCGACGGGCACCGGCGGCGAAGCATGTGGTGGGTGTTCCGCGCACACCCAACAGGGACACCACGCGCACACACTACGCCGGGGAATGCGCCGCCGCCGCGGTGTAGCCTCTTGATGTCTACTACGCAACCTTCTTCTTGTAGACGTTGTTGGGCCTCCAAGTGCAGAGGTTTGTAGGACAGTAGCAAATTTCCCTCAAGTGGATGACCTAAGGTTTATCAATCCGTGGGAGGCGTAGGATGAAGATGGTCTCTCTCAAACAACCCTGCAACCAAATAACAAAGAGTCTCTTGTGTCCCCAACACACCCAATACAATGGTAAATTGTATAGGTGCACTAGTTCGGCGAAGAGATGGTGATACAAGTGCAATATGGATGGTAGATATAGGTTTTTGTAATATGAAAATATAAAAAAAGCAAGTTAACTAATGATAAAATTGAGCACAAACGGTATTGCAATGCGTTGAAACAAGGCATAGGGTTCATACTTTCACTAGTGCAAGTTCTCTCAACAATAATAACATAATTGGATAATATAACTATCCCTCAACATGCAACAAAGAGTCACTCCAAAGTCACTAATAGCGGAGAACAAACGAAGAGATTATTGTAGGGTACGAAACCACCTCAAAGTTATCCTTTCTGATCAATCTATTCAAGAGTCCGTAATAAAATAACACGAAGTTATTCATTCCGTTCGATCTATCATAGAGTTCGTACTAGAATAACACCTTAAGACACAAATCAACCAAAACCCTAATGTCACCTAGATACTCCAATGTCACCTCAAGTATCCGTGGGTATGATTATACGATATGCATCACACAATCTCAGATTCATCTATTCAACCAACACAAAGAACTTCAAAGAGCGCCCCAAAGTTTCTACCAGAGAGTCAAGACGAAAACGTGTGCCAACCCCTATGCATAAGTTCACGAGGTCACGGAACCTGCAAGTTGATCACCAAAACATACATCAAGTAGATCACATGAATATCGCATTGTCACCACAGATAAGCACATGCAAGACATACATCAAGTGTTCTCAAATCCTTAAAGACTCAATCCGATAGGATAACTTCAAAGGGAAAACTCAATCCATTACAAGAGAGTAGAGGGGGAGAAACATCATAAGATCCAACTATAATAGCAAAGCTCGCGATACATCAAGATCGTGCCAAATCAAGAACACGAGAGAGAGAGATCAAACACATAGCTACTGGTACATACCCTCAGCCCGAGGGTGAACTACTCCCTCCTCATCATGGAGAGCGTCGGGATGATGAAGATGGCCACCAGTGAGGGATCCCCCTCTGGCAGGGTGCCGGAACAGGGTGCCGATTGGTTTTTGGTGGCTACAGAGGCTTGCGGTGGCGGAACTCCCGATCTAGCTTATGTTCTAGAAGTTTGGGTATATATAAGATATTTTGGCATCGGGAACAAGTCAGGGGGGGTCTCTGAGGGGGCCACGAGGTAGGGGGGTGCGCCCAGGGGGGTAGGGCGCGCCCCCACCCTCATGGGTGCCTCGGGACTCTTCTGGCCCATCTTCGATACTCCGTGGGCTTCTTCTAGTCCAAAAATAATCTCCGTCAATTTTCAGGTCAAGTGGACTCCGTTTGGTTTTCCTTTTCTACGATACTCAAAAACAAGGAAAAACAGAAACTGGCACTGGGCTCTAGGTTAATAGGTTAGTCCCAAAAAATCATATAAAATAGCATATAAATGCATATAAAACATCCTAGATGGATAATATGATAGCATGGAACAATCAAAAACATCCTAGGCAATTGTTTCATACTTTTGATGTTCTCAAACTTTTTCAATCTTCATGCAATACATGAGCGTGAGCCATGGACATAGCACTATAGGTGGAATAGAATGGTCGTTGTGGAGAAGACAAAAAGGAGGAGATAGTCTCACATCAACTAGGCGTATCAACGGGCTATGGAGATGCCCATCAATAGATATCAATGTGAGTGAGTAGGGATTGCCATGCAACAGATGCACTAGAGCTATAAGTGTATGAAAGCTCAAAAAGAAACTAAGTGGGTCTACATCCAACTCGCTTGCTCACGAAGACCTAGGGAATTTTGAGGAAGCCCATCATTGGAATATACAAGCCAAGTTCTATAATGAAAGATTCCCACTAGTATATGAAAATGACAACATAGGAGACTCTCTATCATGAAGATCATGGTGCTACTTTGAAGCACAAGTGTGGTAAAAGGATAGTAACATTGTCCCTTCTCTCTTTTTCTCTCTTTTTTGGGGCTTTTTTCTCTTTTTTATGGCCTTTTTTTTCATCCGGAGTCTCATCCCGACTTGTGGGGGAATCATAGTCTCCATCATCCTTTCCTCACTTGGGACAATGCTCTAATAATGATGATCATCACACTTTTATTTACTTACAACTCAAGAATTAGAGCAAAATATGACTCTATGTGAATGCCTCTGGCGGTGTACCGGGATGTGCAATGAATCAAGAGTGACATGTATGAAAATCATGAACGGTGGCTTTTCCACAAATACGATGTCAACTACATGATCATGCAAAGCAATATGACAATGATGAAGCATGTCATAATAAACAGAACGGTGGAAAGTTGCATGGCAATATATCTCCGAATGGCTATGGAAATGCCATAATAGGTAGGTATGGTGGCTGTTTTGAGGAAGGTATATGGTGGGTGTATGATACCGGCGAAAGGTGCACGGTATTAGAGAGGCTAGCAATGGTGGAAGGGTGAGAGTGCGTATAATCCATGGACTCAACATTAGTCATAAAGAACTCACATACTTATTGCAAAAATCTATTAGTTATCGAAACGAATTACTACGCGCGTGCTCCTAGGGGGATAGATTGGTAGGAAAATACCATCGCTCGTCCCCGACCGCCACTCATAAGGAAGACAATCAATAAATAAATCATGCTCCGACTTCATCACATAACGGTTCACCATACGTGCATGCTACATGAATCACAAACTTTAACACAAGTATCTCTCAAATTCACAACTACTCAACTAGCATGACTCTAATATCACCATCTTCATATCTCAAAACAATCATAAGGAATCAAACTTCTCATAGTATTCAATGCACTTTATATGAAAGTTTTTATTATATCCCTCTTGGATGCCCATCATATTAGGACTAAATTCATAACCAAAGAAAATTACCATGCTGTTCTAAAGACTCTCAAAATAATATAAGTGAAGCATGAGAGTTCATCTATTTCTTCAAAATAAAACTACCGCCATGCTCTAGGAAGATATAAGTGAAGCACTAGAGCAAACGACAAACTACTCCAAAAGATATAAGTGAAGATCAATGAGTAGTTGAATAATTACGTAACTATGTGAAGACTCTCTAACATTTAAGAATTTCATATCTTGGTATTTTATTCAAACAGCAAGCAAAACAAAATAAAATAAAATGACGCTCCAAGCAAAACACATATCATGTGGTGAATAAAAATATAGCTCCAAGTGAAGTTACCGATGAATGAAGACGAAAGATGGGATGCCATCCGGGGCATCCCCAAGCTTAGGCTCTTGGTTGTCCTTGAATTTACCTTGGGGTGCCTTGGGCATCCCCATGCTTAGGCTCTTTCCACTCCTTATACCATAGTCCATCGAATCTTTACCCAAAACTTGAAAACTTCACAACACAAAACTTAACAGAAAACTCGTAAGCTCCGTTAGTATAACAAAATAAATCACCACTTAGGTACTGTTGTGAACTCATTCTAAATTCATATTGGTGTAATATATACTGTATTCCAACTTCTCTATGGTTCATACCCTCCGATACTACTCATAGATTCATCAAAATAAGCAAACAACACATAGAAAACAGAATCTATCAAAAACAGAATAGTCTGTAGTAATATGTATGATTCGAAGGCTTCTGTAACTCCACAAATTCTGAAATAAATTGGTGGACCTGAGTAATTTGTCTATTAATCATTTGCAAAAAGAATCAACCTAAAATCACTCTCCAGTAAAAAATGGCAGCTAATCTCGTGAGCGCAAAGGTTTCTGTTTTTTACATCAAGATCGCAAAGACTTCACCCAAGTCTTCCCAAAGGTTCTACTTGGCACAAACACTAATTAAAACACAAAACCACATCTAAACAGAGGCTAGATGAATTATTTGTTACTAAACAGGAGAAAAAAGCAGATAACAAAAATAAATTTGGGTTGCCTCCCAACAAGCGCTAACGTTTAACACCCCTAGCTAGGCATGATGATTTCAAGGATGCTCACATAGAAGATAAGAATTGAAACATAAAAAGAGAATCATGAAGAATATGACTAGCACATTTAAGTCTAACCCACTTCCTATGCATAGGGATTTTGTGAGCAAACAACTTATGGAAACAATAATCAACTAGCATAGGAAGGCAAAACGAGCATAACTTCAAAACTTTAAGCACATAGAGAGGAAACTTGATATTATTGCAATTCCTACAAGCATATGTTACTCCCTCATAATAATTTTCAGTAGAATCATGAATGAATTCAACAATATAACCAGCACATAAAGCATTATTTTCATGATCTACAAGCATAGAAAATTTATTACTCTCCACATAAGCAAATTTCTTCTCATGAATAGTGTGGGAGCAAACTCAACAAAATAACTATCATGTGATTGAAAATTAAAATCAAGATGACAAGTTTCATGGTTATCATTATTCTTTATAGCATACGTGTCATCACAATAATCATCATAGATAGGAGGCATGCTTTCATCATAATAAATTTGCTCATCAAAACTTGGGGGGCAAAAAATATAATCTTCGTCAAACATAGCTTCCCCAAGCTTGTAGCTTTGCATATCATTAGCATCATGGGTATTCAAAGAATTCATACTAACAACATTGCAATCATGATCATCATTCACATATTTTATGCCAAGCATTCTATGTAATTCTTCTTCTAGTACTTGAGCACAATTTTCCTTCCCATCATTTTTACGAAAGACATTAAAAAGATGAAGCATACGAGGCACCCTTAATTCCATTGTTTTGTAGTTTTCTTTTATAGACTAAACTAGTGATAAAACAAGAAACTAAAAGATTCGATTGCAAGATCTAAAGATATACCTTCAATCACTCACCTCCCCGGCAACGGCGCCAGAACTGCTTGATGTCTACTACGCAACCTTCTTCTTGTAGACGTTGTTGGGCCTCCAAGTGCAGAGGTTTGTAGGACAGTAGAAAATTTCCCTCAAGTGGATGACCTAAGGTTTATCAATCCGTGGGAGGCGTAGGATGAAGATGGTCTCTCTCAAATGACCCTGTAACCAAATAACAAAGAGTCTCTTGTGTCCCCAACACACCCAATACAATGGTAAATTGTATAGGTGCACTAGTTCGGCGAAGAGATGGTGATACAAGTGCAATATGGATGGCAGATATAGGTTTTTGTAATCTGAAAATATAAAAACATCAAGGTAACTAATGATAAAAGTGAGCACAAACGGTATTGCAATGCGTTGAAACAAGGCCTAGGGTTCATACTTTCACTAGTGCAAGTTCTCTCAACAATAACAACATAATAGGATCATATAACTATCCCTCAACATGCAACAAAGAGTCACTCCAAAGTCACTAATAGCGGAGAACAAACAAAGAGATTATTGTAGGGTACGAAACCACCTCAAAGTTATCCTTTCTGATCAATCTATTCAAGAGTCTGTAGTAAAATAACACGAAGCTATTCTTTCCGTTCGATCTATCATAGAGTTCGTACTAGAATAACACCTTAAGACACAAATTAACCAAAACCCTAATGTCACCTAGATACTCCAATGTCACCTCAAGTATCCGTGGGTATGATTATACGATATGCATCACACAATCTCAGATTCATCTATTCAACCAACACAAAGAACTTCAAAGAGTGCCCCAAAGTTTCTACCGGAGAGTCAAGACGAAAACGTGTGCCAACCCCTATGCATAAGTTCACGAGGTCATAGAACCCGCAAGTTGATAACCAAAACATACATCAAGTAGATCACGTGAATATCCCGTTGTCTCCACAGATAAGCACATGCAAGACATACATCAAGTGTTGTCAAATCCTTAAAGACTCAATCCGATAAGATAAGTTCAAAGGGAAAACTCAATCCATTACAAGAGAGTAGAGGGGGAGAAACATCATAAGATCCAACTATAATAGCAATGCTCGCGGTACATCAAGATCGTGCCAAACCAAGAACACGAGAGAGAGAGAGAGATCAAACACATAGCTACTGGTACATACCCTCAGCCCCGAGGGTGAAATACTCCCTCCTCGTCATGGAGAGCGTCGGGATGATGAAGATGGCCACCGGTGAGGGATCCCCCCTCCGGCAGGGTGCCGGAACAGGATCCCGATTGGTTTTTGGTTGCTACAGAGGCTTGCGGCGGCGGAACTCCCGATCTAGCTTATGTTCTGGAAGTTTGGGTATATATAAGAGGTTTTGGCGTCGGGAACAAGTTAGGGGAGTCTCCGAGGCGGCCACAAGGTAGGGGGGCGCGCCCAGGGGGGTAGGCGTGCTGCCACCCTCGTGGGTGCCTCGGGACTCTTCTAGCCCATCTCCAATACTCCGTGGGCTTCTTCTGGTCCAAAAATAATCTCCGTCAATTTTTAGGTCAATTGGACTCCGTTTGGTTTTCCTTTTCTGCGATACTGAAAAACAAGGAAAACACAGAAACTTGCACTGGGTTCTAGGTTAATAGGTTAGTCCCAAACATCATATAAAATAGCATATAAATGCATATAAAACATCCTAGATGGATAATATAATAGCATGGAACAATCAAAAATTATAGATACGTTGGAGACGTATCCCCAGACTTGCCTGCCTGCGGCCCACTACGTGGCTCCACCAGCGGCCCTGTATGGCCCATCTTCATCAGCGAACACTCAAGACCCTCGCGAGGGGCCAAGCCTCGCGAGGCGGACGACGCAAGACCTCCTCGGGGGCGGCCTCACTAGGCTGGCTCGCGAGGGGTGGAGAGATCAAGGCAAAGGGCATCTCGCGAGGTCCGTGTGACGCAAGCCATGACGACCAAGGCCAGGCGGGCGCCAGCGCGCGTAGTGTACTCGTTTCCTCTTTGGTGCTAAAGAGGCAAGCGCAGGCGAGGAGTCCCGAGGCATCAGGCAAAGGTTTCCATATCGGTGCAACAAGACCAAGACTAGCAGGACGGCAGGATGGAGGTCACTATGGAGCCCAGGATGGCGTCACCACCAGAGCCTTTGGCAGGCGAAGACCACCTTTAGTCAGGATAACTTGTACTGGTTGTCGCCCTTCAAATTTGGCCGTTGTTGGATCCCTTCCCGCCTATATTTGGGAAGAGGACCACGGCCTCTATAAATAGGACTGGCCACCATAGTAGGAGGCAATTGATCTTGGACCATTCAGATCATCCTCAACCACACAAGTTCATCGAGCCCAAGAACACCTCTCCTCAGGAGGCTGTTCTTCCCTTGTACTTGTTCATCCTCAGCCCAAGAGGCAATCCACCACACCACACTGGAGTAGGGTATTACACCACATCGGTGGCCCGAACCAGTATAAACCCTGTGTCCTTTGTTCTGCGAGTTCGATGTGCTGAGCCTTGGGATCGTGGGGAGTGGGTGACCTAGGGAAGAGAGAGATCTTCGTGCGCACCCCAGTGTTCGAACCTCGAGGGTTTTGCCGGAACCTGAAATCCGACATTTGCGCGCCAGGTAGGGGTGCGTTGAAGGTTTCTTTCCGTCGATCCATGTTCCACCGCTCCACCGCATCCATGGCAGACGCGCATCGAGCCTGCGCTGAGCGCCGGGCCGCCCTCGCCGCCCATGTCGCTCAGATGGCCCCTGTCGGCGGGCCTCCCCGTCGTTCTCCATCGCCCGCCGCCAACACCGCCACCGGCCCGGCGGGAAACGAGCAGCAAGCGTCCTCGCTGCACCCCTCCTTGCGGCGGGACGGCCGCACCGCCACTCCATCGCTAATTCTGGCTGGCTCATCGTCTCACGCTCGTCGCGCACCCACAGACGCACAGGCCGCGCTACTCATGGCACGCGAGCTCCTGCGCTACCGCCCAGTCGACGACCACCATCAGGATGAGGGGGCTGGGGGCTTCCAGGAGCCACGCGCTATCGCCTTCATCTTGGGCGGAGCTCAGGCCCCAGCATCCCAGCTCGTCTTCAAGCAGTTTGCTCGCGAGGTGAACGCGGCTCTTCCCAGGCTCGAGGCCACGCGCCCGCTCAGGTGGTCCAAGTGCGCCATCACCTTCAGCTCGTCGGACCAACTCAAGTGCGCGGCGACCGCCGGCACCCTCCCAATGTTGTGCTCGCCCGTCATCAGCAACGTCCAAGTCACCAAGACCCTCATCGACGGCGGCGCAGGGCTTAACATCCTGTCCGTCGAGACATTCGGCAGCCTCCAAGTGCCATACGATCAGCTACAGCCTACCAAGCCCTTCTCAGGAGTGACCGACGGCTCCACCACCCCAATAGGGCAAGTCCGCCTCCCTGTCACCTTCGGCCAGCGCGACAACTACCGCACCGATCTCATCGAATTCGACGTCGCCCACATCCATCCGCCGTACAACGCCATCCTTGGGTACCCAGCATTAGCCAAATTCATGGCAGTGACCGACCACGGCTCTAACATCCTTAAGATGCCAGGAAGCGGCGGAATCATCATGGCCCCCTGCGAAGAAAGAGATGCGGTGTGCTCCCAGGAGTGCGCCTTCCAAGCCGCAGCAATCGAAGACCCCGACAGCGAGGGCGTCCAGTACCCTCCTGAGGCCATCCCCAAGAAGAAGAAGAAACTACTCCGCACAGGGCCTCAGGAGAGCAGCGTCTCCGGCGGTGCCGCCTCAGGATCAACGCCCGCACCTGGGGCGCCTCCCTCCCTCGCATAGGAAGGCGCGCCTGGCACCCTCCTCGGGCGAGGCTCGGGGGCTCTCTTTTGGAGGGCCTCAGACCTAGCCAACATCACTAGGGAGGCGCTCGGGCACAATGTGGAGGCGTGCTTTGCGGCACGTTTCCAGGGCTCAGGAGTTCATCGTCAACGCCACACAGGAGCTTCAAGAAGCAAGGACCATGTGCGGCGACCGCCGCCCACCTGGTGCAGCTCCCCATCCTGGCGAGGATGGCAGGCTGCGTGTCTGCATTGACATCCCAGGGCTCAACAGGGCCGCATCTCAGGAGCGCTTCTGGCCTTCGCGCGTTGGGCGGTGCGAGGGTCCACCTCACAAGTATGTACGCATGCCGTTTGGCCCGCCGAGCGTGGCAGCCGCCTCCCAGCGCAACCTACAGAGCATCCTGGCAGCTCAGAAGGCCAGGCATCACGCAGTCCTGGCGGAGATGGAGACGCTCCTCAAGGAACCACCTGAGCCCCCAGAGCCTCCCGAGGCTCAGGGTCTTGGCGGCTCATGAGGAGCGGCCTCTTCAGCGCGCACCTTCAGCTACCCCAACGCTCCTTCAACAACGGAACCAGGTCACATTTTCCAAGTTTACTCAGCTGGGAGCGCCCTCGGGCTGCATCATTCCCAGGTCGCGTGGGCCTGTCCCTGCGGCATGTATCCTTTTGCATTTCTAGCCTACTCTACTGGGGGCGCCCCTCGGGCTGCATCATCCCCAGGCCGCTCGGGTCCGTCCCAGTGGCATGTATCGTTGTCGCATCTATCTAAGCTAGCTGGTTCCCATGCATGAGTTGTTTATAGTCATCACTTGCTTGATTGTCATTCACCGAGGCCGCCCACGTCGCCGATCAGCCCCTTGCTCATCCCGCAACGGGGGCTACTCATGCTGGCACGGCGCTTGTGCCCGAGTCCGTCCCTGTAGCGCCGACAAATCTGAGCGGTCGAGCTCTGGCTCGCGGCAGGCCTGTCGGTGTCAAAACCGGTGCATCTTGGGTAGGGGGTCCCGAACTATGCGCCTAAGGTCGATGGTAACAGGAGACAGGGGACACGATGTTTACCCAGGTTCGGGCCCTCTCTATGGAGGTAATACCCTACTTCCTGCTTGATTGATCTTGATGAATATGAGTATTACAAGAGTCGATCTACCATGAGATCGTAATGGCCAAAACCCTAGAAGTCTAGCATGTATGATTATGATTGCCTCTACGGACTAAACCCTCCGGTTTATATAGACACCGGAGGGGACTAGGGTTGTACAAAGTCGGTTACAGAGAAAGGAATCTTCACATCCAAACGCCAAGCTTGCCATCCATGCCAAGGAGAGTCCCATCCAGACATGGGAGAGAGTCTTCTGTCTTGTATCTTCACGGCCCATCAATCCGGCCCATGTCCAACAGGTCGGACGCCCGAGGACCCCTTAATCAGGACTCCCTCAGTAGCCCCTGAACCAGGCTTCAATGATGAGGTGTCCGACGCGCAGATTGTCTTCGGCATTGCAAGGTGGGTTCCTCCTCCGATTACTCCAAAGTATCCTTCGGACGTGTCCGGCTCTGCAAAACAAGTACCACACACAACCGCAGAGAGTATAATATTTCACGAGTCCAATCTGCTGACAAATTTTTTAGCGTGACATCATGATAACCCACAAGTATAGGGTATCGCAACAGTTTTTGAGGGTAGAGTATTCAACCCAAATTTATTGATTCGACACAAGGTGAGCCAAAGAATATTCTCAAGTATTAGCAGTTGAGTTGTCAATTCAACCACACCTGGATAAATTAATATCCGCAGCAAAGTATTTAGTAGCAAAGTAGTATGGAAGTAACGGTAACGGTGGAAAAAGTAACAGTAGCAGTTTTGTAGTAATTGTAACAGTGGCAACGAAAAAGTAACTAAGCAAAGAGCAATATGTGAAAAGCTCGTAGGCATTGGATCAGTGATGGATAACTATGTCAGATGCGACTCCTCATGCAAAGGTTATAACATAGGGTGACACAGAACTAGCTCCAGTTCATCAATGTAATGTAGGCATGTATTCCAAATATAGTCATACGTGCTTATGGAAAAGAACTTGCATGACATCTTTTGTCATACCCTCCCGTGGCAGCGGGGTCCTATTGGAAACTATGGGATATTAAGGCCTCCTTTTAATAGAGTACCAGACCAAAGCATTAACACTTAGTGAATACATGAACTCCTCAAACTACGGTCATCACCGGGAGGGGTCCCGATTATTGTCACTTCGGGGTTGCCGGATCATAGCACATAGTAGGTGACTATTGACTTGCAAGATAGGATCAAGAACTCATATATATTCATGAAAACATAATAGGTTAAGGTCTGAAATCATAGCACTCGGGCCCTAGTGACAAGCATTAAGCATAACAGTCATAGCAACATCAATCTTAGAACATAATGGATACTAGGGATCAAAACTAACTCGATTACATGATAAATCTCATCCAACCCATCACCGTGCAGCAAGCCTACGATGGGATTACTCACGCACGGCGGTGAGCATCATTAAATTGGTGATGGAGGAAGGTTGATGATGACGATGGCGATGGATTCCCCTCTCCGGAGCCCCGAACGGACTCCAGATCAACCCTCCCGAGAGAGATTAGGGCTTGGCGGCGGCTCCGTATCGTAAAACACGATGAATCCTTCTCTCTGATTTTTTCTCCCCGAACGTGAATATATGGAGTTGGAGTTGAGGTCGGTGGAGCACCAGGGGGCCCACGAGGCAGGGGGCGCACCCAGGGGGTGGGCGCGCCCCCACCCTCGTGGACAGAGTGTGGGCCCCCTGGCCTTGATTCTTTCGCTAGTATTTTTTATATATTCCAAAAATATTCTTCGTGAAGTTTCAGGTCATTTCGAGAACTTTTATTTCTGCACAAAAATAACACCATGGCAATTCTGCTGAAAACAGCGCCAGTCCGGGTTAGTTCCATTCAAATCATGCAAGTTAGAGTCCAAAACAAGGTCAAAAATGTTTGGAAAAGTAGATACGATGGAGACGTATCAACTCCCCCAAGCTTAAACCTTTGCTTGTCCTCAAGCAATTCAGTTGATAAACTAAAAGTGATAAAGAAAAACATTACAAACTCTATTTGCTCTTGTTGTTGTAAATATGTAAGCCAGCATTCAAGTTTTCAGTAAAGATTATGAACTAACCATATTCACAATAACATTTAGGTCTCATGTTTACTCATATCAATGTCATAATCAACTAGCGAGCAATAATAATAAATCTCGGATGACAACACTTTCTCAAAACAATCATAATATGATATAACAAGATGGTATCGCTAGCCCTTTCTGAGACCGCAAAGCATAAATGCAGAGCACCTCTGAAGATAAAGGACTGACTAAACATTGTAATTCATGGTAAAAGAGATCCAGTCATAGTCATACTCAATATAAATTAATAGTAACGGATGCAAATGACAGCGTTGCTCTCCAACTGGTGCTTTTTAATAAGAGGGTGATGCCTCAACATAAAAGTAAATAGATAGGCCCTTCGCAGAGGGAAGCAGGGATTTGTAGAGGTGCCAGAGCTCGATTTTGAAATAGAGATAAATAATATTTTGAGCGGCATACTTTCATTTTCAACATAACTATCGGATTTCGGGTTCCGGCAAAACCCTTGAGGTTCGAACACTGGGGTGCGCACGAAGATTTCCCCCTACCTAATCATGCCCACAACCTTGCCGCAATCTCAAAGCCTAGCTCGAAGAACTCGCAACACAAGAGACACAAGATTTATACTGGTTTGGGCCACCGTTGTGGTGTAATACCCTACTCCAGTGTGGTGTGGTGGATTGCCTCTTGGGCTGAGGATGAGCAGTACAAGGGGAAGAACAGCCTCCTGAGGAGAGGTGTTCTTGTGCTTGGTGAACTTGTGTGGGTGAGGATGGATCTAGTCCATGGTGAGAACGATATCTTAGGTGAGAACCCTCTCCCTTCCTACTGTGGTGGCTAGTCCTATTTATAGAGGCCCTGGTCCTCTTCCCAAATATTGAGCGGGAAGGGATGCCACAACGGCCAGTTTGAAGGGGGACAACTAGTACAAGCTATCCTGACTAAAGGTGGTCTTCGCCTGCCAAAGGCTCTGGTGGTGACGCCGTCTTGGGCTCCACGGTGACCTCCGTCCTGCCGTCCTGTTGGTCTTGGTCTCGTTGCACCGATATGGAAACCTTTGCCTGATGCCTCTGTACTCATCGCCTGCGCTTGCCTCCTTAGCACCAAAGAGGAAATGAGGACACTTTGCGCGCTGGCGCCCGCCTGGCCTTGATCGTCATGGCTTACGTCATTGGACCCTCGCGAGGTTTGCCTTGCCTTGATCTCTCCGCCCCTCGCGAGCACCCCTCGCGAGCCAGCCTGGTGAGGCAAAATTTAGGAATCCGCTTATGTAATAGAGCCGATCCACTAAGGGATTAAGCAGCGGTGTAGTATCAGATCCCAAAGATAGTAAGTTCTTTTTTCTTTCTTATGGAAAAAAGTCTTTTTCAAGGATTCTATAGAGATTTCATATATGAAAACGGGATAGTTACCTTTCAGAAAATTTGAACGAAGGCTCTATATCTATCTATGCTTCATTCTTCTGAAGGTGGGAAAAAAGATCAAACTGATTATTGATAAAAATTAGGGTTTGAAACTTAGGTAATTAATTTCTTCTGCTTAACCCAAGAACAAATTGGATCGATTTTTGATAAATCGAATTCAGTTAAGATAGGGGAAATTCAGATAGCAATTTCTGAGCCGTATGAGGTAGGAAACTTTCAAGTACGGTTCTAAGGGAAGGAACTTCCTATTCCGACCGAGGAGAACATGCCATTCTACAGGGTGATTCAGAAATTGCGGAAGGTTGGTTTGATCAAGCTGCTGAATATTGGAAACAAGCTATAACGCTTACTCCGGGAAATTATATTGAAGCACAGAACTGGTTGAAGATTACGAAGCGCTTTGAATTTGAATAAGACCATGCTCCTTCTTTTTCATAAAATGGGTGGTTTGGTTGTTGATCCATTAATCAAATAAATTAGGTCGTAAGATCGAATCAAGAATTTCATTATATCCATTTCTTATACCTTCTATTTTATATGATATTTCATAAGAATAAACCATAGGGATAGGGTCTAGAATAGAAGTAATAAACTGAATAAAAAGAGGGGGCAATCTAAATATTGCTAATATATTAGGACCATCCTATTAATAATTCTAATGAGTTATCTTGGAATTTAGAATCAAATAAAAAACCCTATATTATGCTCAAGGAAAGTAGATATAGATAGGAGCTTATGCCCTAAAAAAAAAATACACTAGTTTCTTAAATTAAAAATAAAAAAGATTTTTTTCTTACGTCGAGAAATATTTGTTTTTCAAGATAAACAATGTCCGTTAGGCACCTAATCTTTATGTCATAATAGACCCAAACACTTGCCTCGGATTGACTTCAATATATAATTGCTCCAGTGAATAACTAAAAAAATAGAAGGATAGTAGATAGTAAAGAAAAGAACTAATCACAATATCTATCTTTCAAAATCTATCTTTCAAAATATATATCTTTCAAAGATTCACTAAAAAGACAGTTGGCGGGTCTCTTTGTATGTCTTGTCCGGAAAGAGGAGGACTTAATGATTATTCGTTCGCCGGAACCAGAAGTAAAAATTGTTGTGGATAGGGATCCTGTAAAAACATCTTTTGAGGAATGGGCCAGACCCGGCCATTTCTCAAGAACACTAGCTAAGGGCCCTGATACTACCACTTGGATCTGGAACCTACATGCTAATGCTCACGATTTCGATAGTCATACTTGTGATTTGGAGGAGATTTCTCGAAAAGTATTTAGTGCTCATTTCGGGCAACTTTCCATTATCTTTCTTTGGTTGAGTGGCATGTACTTTCATGGCGCCCGTTTTTCCAATTATGAAGCATGGCTAAGTGATCCTACTCACATTGGACCCAGTGCTCAGGTAGTTTGGCCTATAGTAGGGCAAGAAATATTGAATGGTGATGTAGGCGGGGGTTTCCGAGGAATCCAAATAACCTCTGGTTTTTTTCAGCTTTGGCGAGCATCTGGAATAACTAGTGAATTACAACTCTATTGTACTGCAATTGGTGCATTGATTTTTGCAGCGTTAATGCTTTTTGCTGGTTGGTTCCATTATCACAAAGCCGCTCCCAAATTGGCCTGGTTCCAAGATGTAGAATCCATGTTGAATCACCACTTAGCGGGATTATTAGGACTTGGGTCTCTTTCTTGGGCGGGGCACCAAATTCATGTATCTTTACCAATTAACCAATTTCTTGACGCTGGGGTGGATCCTAAAGAGATACCACTTCCTCATGAATTTATCTTGAATCGGGACCTTTTGGCTCAACTTTATCCTAGTTTTGCCGAAGGAGCAACCCCTTTTTTCACTTTAAATTGGTCCAAATACGCAGAATTTCTGACTTTTCGCGGAGGACTAGATCCAGTAACCGGTGGTCTCTGGCTGACCGATATTGCGCACCATCATTTAGCTATTGCTATTCTTTTCCTAATCGCAGGTCATATGTATAGGACCAATTGGGGTATTGGCCATGGACTTAAAGATATTTTGGAGGCTCACAAGGGCCCATTTACAGGACAAGGCCATAAGGGTCTTTATGAAATCTTAACAACGTCATGGCATGCTCAATTATCTCTTAACCTAGCTATGCTAGGCTCTACAACCATTGTTGTAGCTCATCATATGTATTCTATGCCTCCCTATCCATACCTAGCTATTGACTATGGTACACAACTTTCCTTGTTCACACACCACATGTGGATTGGCGGATTTCTAATAGTCGCTGCTGCTGCACATGCAGCAATTTTTATGGTAAGAGACTATGATCCAACTACTCGATACAACGATCTATTAGATCGCGTCCTTAGACACCGCGATGCAATCATATCCCACCTTAACTGGGTATGTATATTTCTAGGTTTTCACAGTTTTGGCTTGTACATTCATAATGATACCATGAGTGCTTTAGGCCGTCCACAAGATATGTTTTCGGATACTGCCATACAATTACAACCTATCTTTGCTCAATGGGTACAAAATATCCATGCTACTGCGCCTGGCGTAACAGCTCCTAGTGCAACAACAAGTACTAGCTTAACGTGGGGAGGCGGCGAGTTAGTAGCAGTAGGTGGCAAAGTGGCTTTGTTACCTATTCCATTAGGAACCGCAGATTTTTTAGTCCATCACATTCATGCATTTACCATACATGTGACTGTATTAATACTTTTGAAAGGTGTTTTATCTGCTCGGAGTTCCCGTTTGATACCCGATAAAGCAAATCTAGGTTTTCGCTTTCCTTGCGATGGGCCTGGCCGAGGGGGAACATGTCAAGTATCCGCCTGGGATCATGTTTTCTTAGGTTTATTCTGGATGTACAATGCAATTTCGGTAGTCATTTTCCATTTCAGTTGGAAAATGCAGTCGGATGTTTGGGGTACTATAAGTGATCAAGGGGTGGTAACTCATATTACAGGGGGAAACTTTGCACAGAGTTCCATTACGATTAATGGGTGGCTTCGAGATTTCTTGTGGGCACAGGCATCGCAAGTCATTCAGTCTTATGGTTCTTCATTATCTGCATATGGTCTTTTTTTCTTAGGTGCTCATTTTGTCTGGGCCTTCAGTTTAATGTTTTTATTCAGCGGCCGTGGTTATTGGCAAGAACTCATTGAATCTATCGTTTGGGCTCATAACAAATTAAAAGTTGCTCCTGCTACTCAGCCTAGAGCCTTGAGCATTATACAAGGACACGCTGTAGGAGTAACCCATTACCTTCTGGGTGGAATTGCCACGACATGGGCATTCTTCTTAGCGAGAATTATTGTAGTAGGATAGTGGCTAGGAGGATTTGAAAGGCATTATGGAATTAAGATTTCCCAGGTTTAGCCAAGGCTTAGCTCAGGACCCCACTACTCGTCGTATTTGGTTTGGTATTGCTACCGCACATGATTTCGAAAGTCATGATGATATTACTGAAGAACGTCTTTATCAGAACATTTTTGCTTCTCACTTTGGGCAATTAGCAATAATCTTTCTATGGACGTCCGGAAATCTGTTTCATGTAGCTTGGCAAGGAAATTTTGAATCATGGATACAGGATCCTTTACACGTAAGACCTATTGCTCATGCGATTTGGGATCCTCATTTTGGTCAACCCGCTGTGGAAGCCTTTACTCGAGGAGGTGCTGCTGGTCCAGTGAATATTGCTTATTCTGGAGTTTATCAGTGGTGGTATACAATAGGATTACGCACCAATGATGATCTTTATACTGGAGCTCTTTTTCTATTATTTCTTTCTACGCTGTCCTTAATAGCGGGTTGGTTACATCTACAACCCAAATGGAAACCAAGCCTTTCGTGGTTCAAAAACGCGGAATCTCGTCTCAATCATCATTTGTCAGGACTTTTCGGGGTAAGTTCTTTGGCTTGGACAGGACATTTAGTTCATGTTGCTATTCCCGCATCCAGGGGGGAGTACGTTCGATGGAATAATTTCTTAGATGTATTACCCTATCCCCAGGGGTTGGGACCCCTTTTGACGGGTCAATGGAATCTTTATGCCCAAAACCCTGATTCGAGTAATCATTTATTTGGTACCGCTCAAGGAGCGGGAACTGCCATTCTAACTCTTCTTGGGGGATTCCATCCACAAACGCAAAGTTTGTGGCTGACCGATATGGCTCACCATCATTTAGCTATTGCATTTATTTTTCTCATTGCCGGTCACATGTATCGAACTAACTTCGGAATTGGGCACAGTATTAAAGATCTTTTAGAAGCGCATACTCCTCCGGGGGGTCGATTAGGGCGTGGGCATAAGGGCCTTTATGACACAATCAACAATTCGATTCATTTTCAGTTAGGTCTTGCTCTAGCTTCTTTAGGGGTTATTACTTCCTTAGTAGCTCAACATATGTACTCTTTACCTCCTTATGCATTCATAGCACAAGACTTTACTACTCAAGCTGCTTTATATACTCATCACCAATATATTGCAGGGTTCATCATGACAGGGGCTTTTGCTCATGGAGCTATTTTTTTCATTAGGGATTACAATCCGGAACAGAATGAGGATAATGTATTGGCAAGAATGTTAGACCATAAAGAAGCTATCATATCTCATTTAAGTTGGGCTAGCCTCTTTCTAGGATTCCATACCTTGGGCCTTTATGTTCATAACGACGTCATGCTTGCTTTTGGTACTCCAGAAAAGCAAATCTTGATCGAACCTATATTTGCCCAATGGATACAATCTGCTCATGGCAAGACGACATATGGGTTCGATATACTCTTATCTTCAACGAATGGCCCCGCTTTCAATGCGGGTCAAAGCCTATGGTTGCCCGGATGGTTGAATGCTGTTAATGAGAATAGTAATTCGCTTTTCTTAACAATAGGACCTGGGGATTTCTTGGTTCATCATGCTATTGCTCTAGGTTTGCATACAACTACATTGATTTTAGTAAAGGGCGCTTTAGATGCACGCGGTTCCAAATTAATGCCAGATAAAAAGGATTTTGGATATAGTTTTCCTTGTGACGGCCTAGGGCGCGGCGGTACTTGTGATATTTCTGCTTGGGACGCATTTTATTTGGCAGTTTTCTGGATGTTAAATACCATTGGGTGGGTTACTTTTTATTGGCATTGGAAACATATCACATTATGGCAGGGCAACATTTCACAATTTAATGAATCCTCCACTTATTTGATGGGATGGTTAAGAGATTACCTATGGTTAAACTCTTCACAACTTATCAATGGATATAATCCTTTTGGGATGAATAGTTTATCGGTATGGGCGTGGATGTTCTTATTTGGACATCTTGTTTGGGCTACTGGATTTATGTTCTTAATTTCCTGGCGGGGGTATTGGCAGGAATTAATTGAGACTTTAGCATGGGCTCATGAACGCACACCTTTAGCTAATTTAATTCGCTGGAGAGATAAGCCCGTGGCTCTTTCCATTGTGCAAGCAAGATTGGTTGGATTAGCTCACTTTTCCGTGGGTTATATATTCACTTATGCAGCTTTCTTGATTGCCTCAACATCAGGCAAGTTTGGTTAATTTAGTTTGTTTTTTTGTACTGTATCAGCACCTAGTTCATTACTCTTGATAGAGAGGGAGGATCTGCCTTTTTAGATTTCTTTTTCTATTTATTTTTCCATCTAGGATTAGAACCGTATACTTGGTAATAATAGCAACGACACATTATGGCAAAAAAAAGTTTGATTCAGAGGGAGAAGAAGCGGCAGAAATTAGAACAGAAATATCATTTGATTCGTCAATCTTTAAAAAAAAAGATAAGAAGCAAAGTTTCTCCCTTGAGTTTGAGTGAAAAAACGAAAATGCGAGAAAAATTGCAATCCCTACCGTGTAATAGTGCACCTACACGCCTTCATCGACGTTGTTTTTTGACCGGAAGACCTCGCGAGGGTCTTGGGCGTTTGCTGGTGAAGACGGGCCGTACTGGGCCGCGAGTCGAGCCACGCCGTGGGCCGCAGGCAGGCAAGTCTGGGGACCCCCGTTCCCAGAACGCCGACAGTAGCCCCCGGGCCCAAGGCGTGCTCGGACTTGGCTTCGAGGCGAAGCCAAAGGGCAAGTGCGGGGCGCCGCGGGCCCCAACAGCCTGCGGCCTTGGTCGACGCGTGGTGATTGATTGGACGTGGGCGTCTCCGCTTCCCCATGCTGCCTCAGCAATTGCCCGACTTGACGAGTCCCTGCTGCATGCAGAAAAAGGGTTATCATTACCTTCGATCGTGGACATCGCCGGTTGGCCTTCTCTTGCTATAAATGAGGAGGGGGGGGGCAGAGCCCCCGTCGCCCATCTCTTCCCATTCTGCTCGCTTCTCCTCCCTTGCTCCGTTGCCAGTAGCGACTCCCATGGCGCCTGCGAAGAGGTTTTCGGCCATGGAGAAGGGGAAGGCTCGTCAGGAGGGGCCCGGCTCTCCGCCGCGCAAGCGTGGACGCAGTCGTCCTCACAAGCACTCCGCTACCCCCGCCGTGGCCCCTCGCGGCCGCGACGGTGCCCCTTCGCGTGGTGGGAGCCTCCCATGTTGAAGCAGCCCCGTCGATGAAGGGAGGCGCGCCATGGTCGCGCGGCCTCCCCGGCCGTGCTTCCACTGGACAGAGGTGTTGCCGGAGTTCGTGGTGTGGTCGGAGAACCCTGCCGGCAACTGGCTTCAGCTCCCACGCTTCTTCGCCGACGAGCTGCCGGCCGCAGGTCTAGGCGGACTCTGGCTGCAGGCGGACGACTGCTGCAGCAAAGCTTCCTGGGTTGCGGTCGAGACCTCCGTCACGGGCAACGCTGCCCTGGCCCGCGGCTGGCAGACGTTTGCCTGCATGCGCAGCCTGGGCAGGCGGTGCACCCTCCACTTCAAGTATGACGACAAGGCGACCCTCTACATGAGGGTGTTCAGAGAAGATGGCCGCCGCGTCGGGTGCTGCCCTGAGGACAACGACGGCGACGAGGTGCTCGGTCTTGGCGACGGTCGTGATGAGGACGAAGGCGGACCCGCTCTCGGTGCCGACTGCAACTCGTCAAGCTACGACGGCTCTTCCTCCGGTGACAGCTCCACGAGCGGCGGCTATGACCAGCCGCCACGCTGCCGCGCCCGCTGATACGTCCATTTTGCATCATGCTTTTATATCGATATTTATTGCATTATGGGCTGTTATTACACATTATGTCACAATACTTATGCCTATTCTCTCTTATTTTACAAGGTTAACATAAGGAGGGAGAATGCCGGCAGCTGGAATTCTGGGCTGGAAAAGGAGCAAATATTAGAGACCTATTCTGCACAACTCCAAAAGTCCTGAAACTCCACGAAAGTTAGTTTTGGAAATAATAAAAAATACTGAGCGGAAGAAATACGTCAGGGAGGCCACCACCTGTCCACGAGGGTGGGGGGCGCGCCCTACCCCCCTGGGCGCGCCCCCTGCCTCGTGGGCCCCCTGTTGGTCCTCCGGTGGCCATCTTTTGCTATATGAAGTCTTTCGTCCGAAGAAAAATCAGAAGCAACCTTTCGGAGCGAGACTCCGCCGCCACGAGGCGGAACCTTGGCGGAATCAATCTAGGGCTCCGGCGGAGCTGTTCTGCCGGGGACACTTCCCTCCGGGAGGGGGAAATCATCGCCATCGTCATCACCAACGCTCCTCTCATCGGGAGAGGGCAATCTCCATCAACATTTTCACCAGCACCATCTCCTCTCAAACCCTAGTTCATCTATTGTATCCAATTCTTGTCTCCAAGTCAGGGATTGGTACCTGTAGGTTGCTAGTAGTGTTGATTACTCCTTATAGTTGATACTAATTGGTTTATTTGGTGGAAGATCATATGTTTAGATCCTTTATGCATATTAATACCCCTCTGATTATGAACATGAATATGCTTTGTGAGTAGTTACGTTTGTTCCTGAGGACATGAGAGAAGTCTTGCTATTAGTAGTCATGTGAATTTGGTATTTGTTCGATATTTTGATGAGATGTATGTTGTCTATCCTCTAGTGGTGTTATGTGAACGTCGACTACATGACACTTCACCATTATTTGGGCCTAGAGGAAGGCATTGGGAAGTAGTAAGTAGATGATGGGTTGCTAGAGTGATAGAAGCTTAAACCCTAGTTTATGCGTTGCTTCGTAAGGGGCTGATTTGGATCCATATGTTTCATGCTATGGTTAGGTTTACCTTAATACTTTTGTTGTAGTTGCGGATGCTTGCAATAGAGGTTAATCATAAGTGGGATGCTTGTTCAAGTAAGAACAACACCCAAGCACCGGTCCTCCCACATATCAAATTATCAAAGTACCGAACGCGAATCATATGAACGTGATGAAAACTAGCTTGACGATAATTCCCATGTGTCCTCGGGAGCGCTTTTCTCTATATAAGAGTTTGTCCAGGCTTGTCCTTTGCTACAAAAAGGATTGGGCCACCTTGCTGAACTTTATTTACTTTTTTTTACTTGTTGCTCGTTACCAATTATCCTATCACAAAACTATCTGTTACCTATTATTTCAGTGCTTGGAGAGAATACCTCGCTGAAAACCGCTTATCATTTCCTTCTGCTCGTCGTTGGGTTCGACACTCTTACTTATCGAAAGACTACGATAGATCCCCTATACTTGTGGGTCATCAAGACTCTTTTCTGGCGCCGTTGCCGGGGAGTGACTCGCCTTTGGTAGGTGGAATTTGGTAAGGAAAAATTTATATAGTGTGCTGAAATTTACTGTCACTTGTTACTATGGAAAGTAATCCTCTGAGGGGCTTGTTCGGGGTATCTTCACCCCGACCAGTAGTGCAAAGAGTTGCTCCTCAACCTACTGAACCTATTGAAAATGTAAATGTTCACTTTGAGATTCCTTCGGGCATGTTAGAAAAACTGCTAGCTAATCCATTTGCAGGAGATGGAACAAAGCATCCTGATGAGCACGTAATATATGTGGATGACGTTTGTGGATTATTTAATCTTGCAGGTATACCCAGTGATGTTATTAAGAGGAAGGTCTTCCCTTTATCTTTGAAGGGAGATGCATCGACATGGTATAGGCTATGTGATGATACGTGGTCATGGAACTACAAACGATTGAAATTGGAATTTCATCAGAAATTTTATCCTATGCATCTTGTTCATCGTGATCGCAATTATATATATAATTTTTGGCCTCGCGAAGGAGAAAGCATCGCTCAAGCTTGGGGGAGGCTTAAATCAATGTTATATTCATGCCCCAATCATGAGCTCCCAAGAGAAATAATTATTCAAAGTTTTTATGCTCGGCTTTCTGATAACAATCGCACCATGCTCGATACTTCTTGTGCTGGCTCTTTTATGATGAAGACTATTGAATTCAAATGGGATTTATTGGATAGAATTAAACACAACTCTGAAGATTGGGATCTCGACGAAGGTAAGGAGTCAGGTATGACGCCTAAGTATGATTGTGTTAAATCTTTTATGGATACCGATGTTTTCCGTAAGTTTAGCACTAAATATGGACTTGACTCTGAGATAGTAGCTTCTTTCTGTGAATCTTTTGCTACTTATGTTGATCTCCCCAAGGAGAAGTGGTTTAAATATCATCCTCCCATAGAAGTAAAAGTAGCTGCAACTATTAAAGTTGAAGAAAAGACTATCACTTATAATGATCCTATTGTTCCTACTTCTTATGTTGAGAAACCACCCTTCCCTGTTGGAATAAAGGATCATGCTAAAGCTTCAACTGTGGTTC
This sequence comes from Aegilops tauschii subsp. strangulata, assembly GCF_002575655.3. Lineage (NCBI taxonomy): Eukaryota > Viridiplantae > Streptophyta > Magnoliopsida > Poales > Poaceae > Aegilops > Aegilops tauschii. The sequence goes on from NC_053035.3 coordinate 120,571,104, forward strand.
GTAAAAGCAATATTAGAACTTATACACCTCCTGAGCAAATTAAAGTTGAACCTAATATTGCTATTGTTAAAGATCTCCTGCCTGATAATATTGATGGGCATGTCATTTATTTCTGTGAGGAAACTGCTAGAATTGCCAAACCTTGTGCTAAAGATAAACATAGACCTGTGGTAGGCATGCATGTTATTTCTGTTAAAATAGGAGATCATTGTTATCATGGCTTATGTGATATGGGTGCTAGTGCTAGTGCCATACCTATTGACTTATATAAAGAAGTTAAGCATGATATTGCGACTGCTGAGTTAGAAGATATTGATGTCACAATTAAGCTTGCCAATAGAGATACTATTTCACCAATGGGAATTGTTAGAGATGCTGAAGTCTTGTGTGGGAAAACTAAATATCCTGCTGATTTTCTTGTTCTTGGTTCCCCACAAGATAGCTTTTGTCCCATTATATTCGCCAGACCCTTCTTGAACACCGTTAATGCTAGAATAGACTGCGAAAAGGATGTTGTTACTATTGGTCTAGGTGATATGTCTCATGAGTTCAATTTCTTTAAATTTCGTAGACAACACCGCGAAGAGGAATTACCTAGTAAGGATGAAATTATTGGTCTTGTTTCTATTGCCGTACCTCCTAGTGATCCTTTAGAACAATATTTGCTAGACCATGAAAATGATATGTATATGAATGAAAGAAGGGAAATAGATGAAGTATTCTTTAAACAGGAACCCATCCTGAAACACAATTTGCCTGTTGAAATCCTAGGGGATCCTCCTCCACCCAAGGGTGATCCTGTGTTTGAGCTTAAACCATTGCCTGATACTCTTAAATATGCTTATCTTGATGAGAAAAAGATATATCCTGTTATTATTAGTGCTAACCTTTCAGAGCATGAAGAAGAGAGATTATTGAAAACTCTGAAGAAGCACCGTGCTTCTATTGGATATACTCTTGATGATCTTAAGGGCATTAGTCCCACTCTATGTCAACATAAAATAAATTTGGAAGAAGATGCCAAACCAGTTCGTGATCATCAACGACGGCTGAATCCTAAGATGAAAGAAGTGGTAAGAAAAGAAATACTAAAGCTTCTTGAGGCAGGTATAATTTATCCCGTTGCTGATAGTCAGTGGGTAAGTCCTGTCCATTGTGTCCCTAAGAAGGGAGGTATTACCGTATTTCCTAATGATAAAGATGAATTGATTCCGCAAAGAATTATTACAGGTTATAGGATGGTAATTGACTTCCGCAAATTAAATAAGTCTACTAAAAAGGATCATTACCCCTTACCTTTTATTGATCAAATTCTAGAAAGATTATCTAAACATACACATTTTTTCTTTCTAGATGGTTATTCTGGTTTCTCTCAAATACATGTGTCAGCCAATGATCAATCAAAGACTACTTTCACTTGCCCTTTTGGTACTTTTGCTTATAGACGTATGCCTTTTGGTTTATGTAATGCACCTGCTACCTTTCAAAGATGCATGATGGCTATATTCTCTGACTTTTGTCAAAAGATTTGTGAGGTTTTCATGGACGACTTCTCCGTCTATGGATCCTCTTTTGATGATTGCTTGAGCAACCTTAATCGAGTTTTGCAGAGATGTGAAGAAACTAATCTTGTCTTGAATTGGGAAAAGTGCCACTTTATGGTTAATGAAGGTATTGTTTTGGGGCATAAAGTTTCTGAAAGAGGTATTGAGGTTGATAAAGCCAAGGTTGATGCTATTGAAAAGATGCCATGTCCCAAGGACATCAAAGGTATAAGAAGTTTCCTTGGTCACGCCGGTTTTTATAGGAGGTTCATTCAGGACTTCTAAAAAATTTCTCGGCCTCTGACCAATTTATTACAAAAAGATATACCATTTGTCTTTGATGATGATTGTGTAGAAGCATTTGAAATACTTAAGAAAGCATTGATTTCTGCTACCCTTTGAAATTATGTGTGATGCTAGTGATTATGCCGTAGGTGCTGTTCTAGGGCAAAGAGTTGATAAGAAATTAAATGTTATTCAATATGCTAGTAAAACTCTAGACAATGCCCAGAGAAATTATGCTACTACTGAAAATGAATTCTTAGCAGTTGTATTTGCTTGTGATAAGTTCAGACCTTATATTGTTGATTCTAAAGTAACTATTCACACGGATCATGCTGCTATTAAATATCTTATGGAAAAGAAAGATGCTAAACCTAGACTTATTAGATGGGTTCTCTTGCTACAAGAATTTGATTTGCATATTGTTGATAGAAAGGGAGCTGAGAACCCCATTGCAGACAACTTGTCTAGGTTAGAAAATGTTCTTGATGACCCACTACCTATTGATGATAGCTTTCCTAATGAGCAATTAAATGTCATAAATGCTTCTCGTACTGCTCCATGGTATGCTGATTATATTGTGGCTAAATTTATACCACCTAGTTTCACGTACCAGCAAAAGAAAAAGTTTTTCTATGATTTGAGACATTACTTTTGGGATGACCCACATCTTTATAAAGAAGGAGTAGATGGTGTTATTAGACGTTGTGTACCTGAGCATGAACAGGAACAGATCCTATGCAAGTGTCACTCCGAGGCTTATGGAGGACACCACGCTGGAGATAGAACTGCACATAAGGTATTGCAATCCGGTTTTTATTGGCCTACTCTCTTCAAGGATGCCCGTAAGTTTGTCTTGTCTTGTGATGAGTGTCAAAGAATTGGTAATATTAGTAGACGTCAAGAAATGCCTATGAATTATTCACTCGTTATTGAACCATTTGATGTTTGGGGCTTTGATTATATGGGACCTTTTCCTGCCTCTAATGGATATACACATATTTTAGTTGCTGTTGATTACGTTACTAAGTGGGTAGAAGCTATTCCAACTAGTAGTGCTGATCATAACACTTCTATAAAGATGCTTAAGGAAGTTATTTTTCCGAGGTTTGGAGTCCCTAGATATATAATGACTGATGGTGGTTCACATTTTATTCATGGTGCTTTCCGTAAAATGCTTGCTAAGTATGATGTTAATCATAGAATTGCATCTCCTTATCACCCACAGTCTAGTGGTCAAGTAGAATTGAGTAATAGAGAGCTCAAATTAATTTTGCAAAAGACTCTTAATAGATCTAGAAAGAATTGGTCCAAGAAACTTGATGATGCATTATGGGCCTATAGAACTACATATAAAAATCCTATGGGTATGTCTCCGTATAAAATGGTTTATGGAAAAGCATGTCACATACCTCTCGAACTAGAACATAAGGCATATTGGGCTATTAAAGAGCTCAACTATGATTTCAAAATTGCCGGTGAGAAGAGGTTATTTGATATTAGCTCACTTGATGAATGGAGAACCCAAGCTTATGAAAATGCCAATTTGTTTAAAGAAAAAGTTAAAAGATGGCATGACAAAGGAATACAAAAGCGTGAGTTTAATGTAGGTTATTATGTATTGCTATACAACTCCCGTTTAAGATTTTTTGCAGGAAAAATTCTCTCTAAATGGGAAGGCCCTTACGTTATCGGGGAGGTCTATCGTTCCGGTGCCATAAAAATCAACAACTTCGAAGGCACAAATCCGAAGGTGGTGAATGGTCAAAGAATCAAACATTATATCTCAGGTAATCCCATAAATGTTGAAACCAATGTTATTGAAACCGTAACCCCAGAGGAATACATAAGGGACACTTTCCGGAACGTTTCAGATTCCGAAAAGGAATAGGTATGTGGTACGGTAAGTAAACCGACTCCAAAACAGTTTTTATGGCAATATTTCTCCGTTTGGAATATTTAGAAAAATAGAAAAATAAGAAGAAGTCCGGGAAGGACACGAGGGCCCCACCAGGGTGGAGGGCGCGCCCTACCCTACTGGGCGCGCCCCCTACCTCGTGGGCACCTCGTGTGCTCTCCGGACTCCGTTTTCTTGCACGATACATATTTTGGTCGGTAAAATTTCATTATATAATCTCCCGAAGGCTTTGACTCCCGTATCACGCAATTATCCTCTGTTCTTGTTTCGAGCTGTTTTTCTGACAGATCTAGATCATCATGACGTCTCCCAGTGCTCCCAAGGACAAGTTCTTCGAGAAGGTTATCAACCCCTACCTCGCGGAGGTGCTGCAACACCCTCAAACCATTGAGATGCATGATGGGTTGCTGCACATCCGTGATGTTGAGGGACCACGGAGGACCAGAAGCATGGAGACGAGGCTTGAAGCAATGGAGCAACAATTTTTCAAGTGCCAAGAGATGGTGGAGCGTAGACTTGACTCCAATCACATAATGATCATGGAGTTCACCAACAACCACAAGCTGGATGCCAAGGACATTGGGGAGGCCATCTTCAACCTCCATGATAAAATTGAGCACCTCCAAGCCCAAATCTATGACCTGCAAAACCAAAACTGTGAGTATGAATATAGATTCAAAAGGATGAGTTTGGCTGCAGATTTAAGGATCCCGGAGACTCGATCATCATTCTATGATGGTGAGCCTATGCCTTGGAAGATGGACGACAAGCCTACATCATCAACAATCCCTTCACCAGCAAAGGAGATATAATCACATGGGTATGGGCACTCCCCTTGGCAACTGCCAAGCTTGGGGGAGGTGCCCCGGTATCGTATCACCATCACACTCCTTTCTTTACCGTTTTTCTTAGTTCGATCCTTTTAGTAGTATCTTGATCTAGTAGAATAAAGTTTTGGCATGATCTAGTTTTGAGTTTTGCTTTATGATCTCTCTATGTAATCGAGTCCGTGAGCTATATAATAAAGATTAGTGTTGAGTCAAGGGCTTGATTATCTTGCTATGATCTTGAGTGAATAAAAGAAAAGAGAAAAAGAATAAAAAGAAACAAAGAGATCATGTTGATCTTATTGAGAGTAATGACTTCACATAGAAAGAGTATGATGATTAAAAATTGTTGAGAGTTGACAAGCATAGCTTTGGTCATCGTTGCAATTAATAGGAAGTAATAAAGGAAGAGAGGTTTCACATATAAATATACTATCTTGGACATCTTTTATGATTGGGAGCACTCATTAAAATATGACATGCTAAAGAGTTGATGTTGGACAAGGAAGACAATGTAATGGGTTATGTTTTCTTATATCTGAGATAAAGTATGTTGTCATGGATCATCCAACATGTTGAGCTTGCCTTTCCCCCTCATGCTAGCCAAATTCTTGCACCAAGTAGAGATACTACTTGTGCTTCCAAATGCCCTTAAACCAGTTTTTGCCATGAGAGTCCTCCATATCTACCTATGGATTGAGTAAGATCCTTCAAGTAAGTTTTCATCAGTGCAAGCAATAAACATTGCTCTCTAAATATGTATGATTGATTGGGGTGGAGGAAATAAGCTTTATACGATCTTGTGATGTGGACGAAATAAAAGCGACGGACTGCATAATAAAGGTTCATATCACAAGTGGCAATATAAAGTGACGTTCTTTCGCATTAAGATTTTGTGCATCCAACCTTGAAAACGCATGGCAACCTCTGCTTCCCTCTGCGAAGGGCCTATCTTTTATTATTACCTTCTACCTTATGCAAGAGTCATGGTGACCTTCACCTTTCCTTTTTATATTTTATCCTTTGGCAAGCACAGTGTGTTGGAAAGATCCTGATATATATATCTAATTGGATGTAGGGGAGCATGAGTTATTATTGTTGCCATTACCCTTGAGGTAAAAGGTTGGGAGGCGAAACTATAAGCCCCTATCTTTCTCTGTGTCCGATTAAAACTCCGTAACCACAATTATTGCATGAGTGTTAGCAATTATGAAAGACTAAATGACAGTTGAGTATGTGGACTTGCTAGAAAGCTCTGACATAGACTCTTTCTGATGTTATGATAAATTGCAATTGCTTCAATGACTGAGATTATAGTTTGTTGGTTGTCAATGAAGTTTCTGATTCATACTTTACATTGTGAATAGGTTATTACTTTAGCATAAGAAATCATATGACAATATCCATATATGTTGCTGTTATGAGAATAATCATGATGCCCTCATGTCCGTATTTTATTTTATCGACACCTCTACCTCTAAACGTGTGGACATATTTATCGTTATCGGCTTCCGCTTGAGGACAAGCGAGGTCTAAGCTTGGGGGAGTTGATACGTGCATTTTGCATCATGCTTTTATATCGATATTTATTGCATTATGGGCTGTTATTACACATTATGTCACAATACTTATGCCTACTCTCTCTTATTTTACAAGGTTTACATAAGGAGGGAGAATGCCGGCAACTGGAATTCTGGGCTGGAAAAGGAGCAAATATTAGAGACCTATTCTGCACAACTCCAAAAGTCCTGAAACTCCACGAAAGTTATTTTTGTAAATAATAAAAAATACTGAGCGGAAGAAATACGTCAGGGGGGCCACCACCTGTCCACGAGGGTGGGGGGCGCGCCCTACCCACCTGGGCGCGCCCCTGCCTCGTGGGCCCCCTGTTGGTCCTCCGGTGGCCATCTTCTGCTATATGAAGTCTTTCGTCCGAAGAAAAATCAGAAGCAACCTTTCGGGACGAGACTCCGTCGCCACGAGGCGGAACCAATCTAGGGCTCCGACATAGCTGTTCTGCCGGGGACACTTCCCTCCGGGAGGGGGAAATCATCGCCATCGTCATCACCAACGCTCCTCTCATCGGGAGAGGGCAATCTCCATCAACATCTTCACCAGCACCATCTCCTCTCAAACCGTAGTTCATCTATTTTATCCAATTCTTGTCTCCAAGTTCGGGATTGGTACCTGTAGGTTGCTAGTAGTGTTGAATACTCCTTGTAGTTGATACTAATTGGTTTATTTGGTGGAAGATCATATGTTCAGATCCTTTATGCATATAATACCCCTCTGATTATGAACATGAATATGCTTTGTGAGTAGTTACGTTTGTTCCTGAGGACATGGGAGAAGTCTTGCTATTAGTAGTCATGTGAATTTGGTATTCGTTCGATATTTTGATGAGATGTATGTTCTCTATCCTCTAGTGGTGTTATGTGAACGTCGACTACATGACACTTCACCATTATTTGGGTCTAGAGGAAGGCATTGGGAAGTAATAAGTAGATGATGGGTTGCTAGAGTGACAGAAGCTTAAACCCTAGTTTATGCGTTGCTTCGTAAGGGGCTGATTTGGATCCATATGTTTCATGCTATGGCTAGGTTTACCTTAATACTTTTGTTGTAGTTGCGGATGCTTGCAATAGAGGTTAATCATAAGTGGGATGCTTGTTCAAGTAAGAATAGCACCCAAGCACCGGTCCTCCCACATATCAAATTATCAAAGTACCGAACGTGAATCATATGAACATGATGAAAACTAGCTTGACGATAATTCCCATGTGTCCTCGGGAGCACTTTTCTCTATATAAGAGTTTGTCCAGGCTTGTCCTTTGCTACAAAAAGGATTGGGCCACCTTGCTGCACTTTATTTACTTTTCTTATTTGTTGCTCGTTACCAATTATCCTATCACAAAACTATCTGTTACCTGTTATATCAGTGCTTGCAGAGAATACCTTGCTGAAAACCGCTTATCATTTCCTTCTGCTCCTCGTTGGGTTCGACACTCTTACTTATCGAAAGGACTACTATAGATCCCCTATACTTGTGGGTCATCACCCGCTTCGAGGGCGGCAGCGGGTCGTCTCGCCGTCGCGCTCCGGTGAAGCGTTAGGTGGGGTCTGGCTGAGCCCCGGAGGGCGTCATGGATCCCTCCTCGCGAACTGCTGTAGGGCACGCGCCGCTTTTGTTTCGTTCTTCTTTTCCTTCCTGCATTGAGAGAGACAAGTACGGGGCCCCGTGGGGGCGTGCAACAAACTATGATTTCCAAGCTGTTATGCCGTGTTTATCATTCCTGTGCCGCGTCGCAACATCAATGTTCTATATAGGCACGTAGGAATAACTTAGCTTGACGCGCTTTGAAGTAGTTTCCGCCTCACGAGGCGCGCGTTTTCCAATACCTGGCGAGGAGGAACTGCAAAAATTTGTTAGGAGATCCCTTTGGCCACGACACAGCGCCTCGTATTGCGGTACCCGAGAGGCACGAATTGACAGAGGCGCGCCAGCTTGAGGCTCGAACGAGGGTGCCTCGCGAAAAACGGACAAGATGCTCATGAGGGCACGAGGGCACCTGTCCAGCCCCCTCGCGAGGGACGAGAGAGAGGGTACAGGTCAAACAAAGAACCAAAGGCAGAAGCAGAGGCAGAAGTCGACGAAACATGACCAGCAAGCGACACTAGAAAGCAAATTTTGATTAAAGAGGGGCAAGCCAACTACGGAAAGCAAATGAAAAGCCGCGTCCGGCACCTAGTCTAGTCTTGTCTTCTCACCAGCGCGGAGCTAAGTGCTGCCACTAGGACGTGGGAGGGAGCCCCAGAGGCCCGAGGGCGGCGCTCCTGAGACTCCGGGGTGTGTACAGCCCCACTCATTATTACGTGAGAGTGTCACGAGCAGAGACCTTCACAGGCACGGGGCCTTCTTCACAGGCGCTGGGCCTTTCTTCATGGGTAGAACTTCCGGAGGTGCTAGATGTTCCAGGCGTTCTAGATGGGTACCCCATCCCGCGTCTCCAGGCGCCAGGCCTGGAGACGTGGGCGACCCTAAACGGGCCCTCCCACATGGGAGAGAGCTTATGCAGCCCTTCCCTGGAGAGCACCCGCCGTAGGACGAGGTCACCCACCTCGAGCGTCTTAGAGCGGACGCTGCGACAGTGGTACCGTCGCAGCGCCTGCTGATATCTTGCCGCCCGTAGCGTGGCTTCACGGTGGCGTTCCTCCCCCAGCACGAGGTCCATCCCCCGCATGGCATCCTGCTGCGTCTCATCAAACGCCAGGACCCGCGCGGAGCGATGCCTGACCTCGTGAGGGAGAACCGCCTCTGCTCCGTAGACGAGGAAGAATGGGGTCTCGCTCATTGGCTTGGTGGCGGTGGTGCGGATGGACCACGGCACGGACTGGAGCTCGTCGTACCAGCCCCTGCCGTAGGCCTCGATCTTCTTCTTGAAGGTCCTGGTCTTGAGGCCTCTCAGGAACTCTGCGTTGGCGCGTTCGGCCTGGCCATTGCTCCGGGGGTGCGCCACCGAAGCGTAGCAGATCTGCGTTCCAAGGTTAGCACAATACGTCTTGAAGAGATTGCTAGTGAACTGCGAGCCGTTGTCGGTGATGATGCGGTTGGGGACCCCAAACCGGCTCACGAAAACTTTGATGAACTTGACCGCGGAACCGGCCGGGATGGTGCGGACGGCTTCTACCTCCTCCCACTTGGTGAACTTGTCGATGGCAACATAGAGGTAGAGGTAGCCCCCAGGCGCTCGAGGGAACGGTCCCAAGATATCCAGCCTCTAGACCGCGAATGGCCACCGAAGCTCGGGGCGGCGTGGTCGATGGGGGCGGCGTGTTGGGAGTAGCCCTCTGTGGCTCCTCCTGCTGCTGTTCTCCTCCTGCATACACGGCAAGGTCAGCACCGAAGCATCATACCCCTGACACATGTCGACGAGGGGTGGGTGAGGAACTTACGCTGGGGGCTGCACAGGGGGCTGCTGTCCGGGCTGCTCAACACCACCAGTGGCGCCCTTGAAGTACCAGCCGGGGGCTGGCCGCCCGCCGAGGTCTTGGCCCTCTTCACCCTCTGGGCCAGCGTCTCCGCGTCCCTGCAAAGATGAAAACGAGTCAAGACAAGCGACACAGGTTGAGGAGACAGAGATGACGGGAAAGAGCAAGATACTTACTCGTCGTCCACCTCCTCCTCTGTTGTTTTCCTCTTCCTCCTCGGGCTGAGGGATCCGAAGTCGAAGGTGACCCCCGCGTCGGCGTCCGCCGGAGGAGGAGAGGAGGGCTGAGTCTGGGCGCGCTTGGACGAAGAGGAGGCAGATGCTCTCTTCTTCGCCGCCGCGGCCTTCATCACTTTCTTCGCCGCCGCGGTCCTCGTCTGACGCGCGGACTCCTCTGGAGACTTTGGCCGCCGTGCGACCCTGACGGGTGGTACCGGCTCGCCAGAAGTGGCCCGCCGCAGGACTCGCCCTCTCCCCGTGGCCGGAGGATCAACAGCCCCGGCCTCCTCCAACGACGACTGGTCGGACGCATCCTCGACCAGAGGAGCCTCTGTGCCGGCGCTGCTGGCCCCCCTAGCGGCTGCCGCCCACCGGGCTAGCTCCTCCTCCTCCACGGCCGTTGCAGCCTTGTCCTCCACACCACCAGTGCTGTTGGCTTCTTGGCAAGCTGCGCCTCCCTCGCTCTGGCGGCGATGTAGTCCAGCTCCGCCTGGGAGGTGTCCTGGACGAGCTGCCGCTTAGTGTTGGTGTTGACGTATCCCTAGTGCAGAGTATCGAAGAACTGCTACACCTGGATGTCCTCCGGCTCGACCCACCTCGGGTCGGGGCCATGCGCATTGCAGTCCGGCATCATGGCGATGATGTCGGCCTTGTGCGAATTATTGCACAGCGGGACCACTCCTGCCGGCAACTTGAACAAAGGCCCCTTGACGACCTTGCCGGCCTTCGCGGCGGCCCTCGCGACCTTGCCGGTCCGCTCGACCTCGCTGCCGCGGCCCACATCGAGCTGGAAGAGTCGTTGGCAGAAATGGGCATGCCCCATCACTGTGAAATTGTGGTTGAGGCCGGGGCGAAGCCGCATGATGTCAGCGGCATTCGTGAAGAGCCAGGCCGGCCTCCCCTTGTTGTGTAGGGGAGCGATCCGGCGGCGGATGAAGTCCGCCCCGATCATCTCAAGGGTGAGCCCGGCCTTAGTAAGCCGAAGGATCCTGGTGGTGGCGATCGTGAGCTTCTCGTCGTCGGCATCGACGTCGCTCCAGTCGCTTCTGCGGACCGGCGGCGCCCGGCGAACCTCACAGAACGCCGGCGGGTCCTTCTCTTTGATCCAGCACCACCGGCCCCGCCACTCTTCCCACATATCCTTCATGGTGCCCTCCGGGTATGTCCCCTTGGACTGTGGGATCCAGGTGATACAGCCGGAGATGGCGCCCCGCGGTTGGATCCAAGGGGAGAAGTAGTGGCGGAAGAGCGCCGTGTTTGGATGCACCCCGGCGAAGCCTTCACAGAGGTGCGCAAAAAGAGCCATGCACGCCACGGCGTTTGGAGTAAACTCCAAAAGGTGGAAGCCGTAGGAGTGCATGACATCATTGAAGAAATCAGAGAAGGGGGGACTGAGCCCGCAGGAGAAGTAGTCGACGAAGAAAGGATACCGATTTGAGGCGGCCTCGGCGCAGTTGGCGGGGATGACGCGCGTGGCTGGATGCCCCGTCTTTTCTCCCCCCGTCTTCACCCCCCACAGGGGTTTGAAGGCCTCCCAGAGCTCGAACACGTCGACGGTCGAGGGGAAGTAGGCGAGCTACGTCTGCTGCATCGCCAGCGCACTCTCCGGCGGCTCCGACGCTCCGGCGTCCTTGGCCTTGCCCTTGGTGGATTTAGGTGCCATGGCGGCTAGGGGGAGCAAGAGACAGAAGGCGACAGGGACACAGCGATGGCGAGCAAGAGCGAAGCTTAGGGAGGAAGGAGAAAGGGGGCGGCGGCTCTGAGATTGGAAGGAGGCACGGAAGGGGTAAAGTGAGCAGCGCGCCCGCGGTTATTCCTTTTTACAGGGAAGGCGCGGGCCGCCTCCTTCCCCATTAACTGCAATGTGACGCATGCGTGCGGGAACCGCCCCACGCATGCCGCCCACGTCACACCCCCCATGTCGCGCGTTCGACGCGGGTCGTGGGGAAGCGCAGCAGACGGAAAGTTACCGCGGTAAAATCCGCCCCTCCTGCCCGCGCACCGTCTTGGGCCTGGCCCAACAACATGTCGCGCTTATGAGTGGCCCAGGCCCGGGGGCTCCCGTCGGTGTACAAAAGAAGGGGCACACCTTCGTACCCCTTTTACCTGTGCACGGACAGTCGTAGCCGCACCCACGGCCGCACCAAGCAGAACAGGGGAGGTGAACCAAGGTAAAATCGAATCCCAAGACAGCCAGAGCAGCGCCATGGCCAAGAACACAAAGAAGCAGAGAGGCGAAGCAGGCTCCCCCGGCAAGATCCTTGCCGGGGGCAGCCTCAGCAGCCCCGGCAAGACCCTTGCTGGGGCGGCTCGTCCCCACCAACAGAGTGAGCCACCCTTGAGCCCACGGGTTCCAACTCGACCAACCACGTTGGAACTAGGGCTCGGGAGGCACCTCCGTGGTAGCATGCAGATCTTTGTGAAGACAAGGAATATTCAAGATCAGATGAGGACTAAAAGACAACGATCCTCGACAAAATCCTTGCCAAGGAGAGCCACAAGACCCCCGGCAAGATCCTTGCCGGGGACGACAGCACGCCACGGCAAGACCCTTGCCGGGCCACCCGGCAAGGCCCTCGCCAAGGGCGCCAGCAGGGCCACCTCCAGGCCCGCACCAGCCAAGTCTCCACCGCCGTTCGCATGCAGCTGCCAGCCCAACCAGCTGGGCAGGCACCTGCGTGGCAACATGCAGCTCCTAGGCCAACTCGGCAAGCACCTGCGTGGCGGCATGCAGATCTTCGTGAAGACCCTACCACCGCGCCACCTCAGCTGCATGCCTGCCTACATGGCGCCGCATGCATCGCTGGCCAGGGCGCGTGTTGAAGCAAGGAGGAGCGGCGACGGACGGGACAGGCCTCGTTCCTGTCCCTGATAAAGCAAGGGGACACCTAAGCTACGCATTAAATGCGTCTTGTCCTGTAGTACGAGCGATAAGCTCATAACACTGTAGGCGTTTCCACCTCCTGTGTGCCACTGTGGCAGCCCCTTTCGACTATAAAAGGAGGCCCATGGCATACTGGAGAGGGATTCAGCTCTTGGAAACCACACATCCACCATAGCAAGTCCAAGAGCTCAAGCACTCTCTGAAATACAGCCACCAAAGCAGGACTAGGGTTTTACGCATCCTCGTGGCCCGAACCTGGGTAAACGATCCTTGTGCTGATTACTAATCCCGCTCTTCTCACAACCCTGCGCCCGGCAACCGTAGTAGGGATTCTTGTGATCCCATAGGTGTCGTTCCACACTGACAGTTTTTCAAACATACAAGAAGAAAGCGAGAAAAAGGAAAATAAACTAACATGGATAGTACAATGAAAAAGTATGAGCACCGACAACTGGCATGAGTGTGTGAACATGAATGTAATGTCAGTGAGAAATACGTACTCCCCCAAGCTTAGGCTTTTGGCCTAAGTTGGTCTATGCCCATGGATCAAAGTTGTAGCTGGGGTCGTACCGAGATGCATCAGCTATTGCCTCATCAGCTGCAGCTTGGACGCGAGCGGCCTCTGTCCTCCTCTCATACTCGTTCGCCTCTTCCCTGGTTATAATATATCTCCTTTTTGCCTGAAAGTCAAAGAAACCAGGAGCAGGGAGAGCAACATGGATAGTGCGACGTTTGTCAAAGATTAGTCGGTACTGGAGGAACTGTTCATTCCTCTCAACAAACTGATGGCGAACCATAGCATTATAATCTAAATAAGCAGGAGGCAATTCCATATCATTTTCATGTATGGGTATCTCAAGATAATTAGCTAAACGGGTTGCACAAATTCCACCAAACAAATCTCCACTTAAACTATTAAGATGCAACCTTCGTGCAACGATGGCCCCCAAGTTGTATTGTTTATCTCCTAATACAACACTCTTGAGAACACTTAGATCGGGAACACACATGTGACATGCCTCGTCCTTGCCGTTAATGCATCTACCTATAAAGAGAGCAAAATAATGTATAGCAGGAAAATGAATGCTCCCTATGGTAGCTTGTGTTATTTCTCTAAATTCCCCCACAGTAATACTAGAAAAAAAATCTTTAAACTCAGATTTGCAAGGATCACTAGCACTACCCCATTGCGGGAGTTTACAAGCAGTATTGCGCGAGGATGAAAATTTGAACCTTCTCACAAAGGAATCAGTTAGGTAATAATACTGAGGGCACTTATCTAGCATGAAGCCCTCGAGTTCAACATTACGCACATATGCGTCAAATTCCTCCTTAATTCCTGATTGGACCATGAAATTTTCTGACGGCCATTCACAAGGCCGCACTTGAGCTTCTCTTGGTAGTTCATAGTCCGACTCACTCATTACGGGACTGGGTCCTTGCTTCCTTGAAGAACCACCTTGGTACATTTTCCTAAACATATTTCTTCCTCTGAAAAATTTCTGAATTTTTTAGTGACTCAAAATAAAAGTGAACCAAACTCAACAAGATTGATAGCAACCACTCCCACAAGTGCCTAGAGACTATATCATGCATTAGAACTACTTGGAACCATATAAATTTGACATGCAAGCTCAAGAACAGTGTCACCTAAGCAGCAAAAATTTGCAATGAATAAAGCACTAGAACAAAAACTAATTGGACCATTGGAGGAGTCACATACCGAAGAACAATCCCCCAAAGCAGTTTTGTGAGTGGAGCTTTGAGCAAGGAGATCGAAAATGGCAGTAAGATGAGCTAGAACTCGTGCTTGAGCTGTGTGGTGATTTTTTCTGGAGGAAGACGAAGTGTGTGGGTGCTGGAATAAGTGGAGAGGGGCCACGAGGGGCCCACGAGGCAGGGGGCGTGCCCAAGGGGGTGGGCATGCCCTGGACCCTCGTGGCCAGGTACTGGCTCCACCTGATGTGTTCTCAGTGCCAAAAGTTCTTAAATATTCTAGAAAAAATCATATTTCATTTTCACGGCATTTGGAGAACTTTTATTTTCGGGGTATTTTTTATTGCTAGGATTGTCGGCGTTATGGGAACGGGGGTCCCTAGGCTTGCCTGCCTGCGGCCCATGGTGTGGCTCTGCGCGCGGGCCCGCACGGCCCATCTTCATCAACAAGGCGTTCAAGACCCTCGCGAGGCGGACGACACAAGACCTCCTCAGGAGCGGCCTCACCAGGTTGGCTCGCGAGGAGCGGAGAGATCAAGGCGAAGCAAACCTCACGAGGTTCTCGTGACGTGAGCCACGACGATCAAGATCAGGCAGGCGCCAGGCGGGCTCCAGTGCATGCAGTGTTCTTGTTTCCTCTTTGGTGCTAAGGAAGCAAGCGCAGGCGCGGAGTACCGAGGCGTAAAGCAAAGGTTTCCATATCGGTGCAACGAGACCAAGACCAGCAGGACGACAAGACGGAGGTCACCATGGAGCGCAAGGCGGCGTCACCACCAAAGCCTTTTGCAGGCGAAGACCGCTTTTGTCAGGATAAGCTGTACTTGCTGTCCCCTTTCAAATTGGCCGATTGTTGGCTCCCTTCCCGCTCAATATTTGGGGAGAGGACCAGGGCCTACATAGGTAGAACTAGCCACCACTGTAGGGGGCAACTGATTGAGAGCCAACTCATTCGGAGGCATCTGATCTTTAGCTGATCCTTAGCCACACACCAAGCACAAGAACACCTCAACCTCTAGAGGCTGTTCTTCCCCCTTTGTACTGTTCATCATCAGCCCGAGAGGCAATCCACCACCACCACACTGGAGTAGGGTATTACACCACAACGGTGGCCTGAACCAGTATAAATCTTGTGTCTTTTGTGTTGTGAGTTTGTTGAGTTCGTCTGCGAGATCTTAACAAGCTAGGGCGTGGACCGGTAGGGGGAAAGAACTTCGCGCGCACCCCAGAGTTCAAACTTTAAGGGTTTTGCCGGAACCCATGATCCGACATTTGGCACGCCAGGTAGGGGTGCGCCGTAGCTTTCCTTCCGTGGATCTGCGCTTCATCGCCGCCGCGCTCCGCCCGCATGGCAGGCGTCTCACCCCCAGCTCCGACGGCAGGCGCCGATGACGGGGCCAGGGGACTCCGAGCCCTGGCCCCCGCTTTGCGACAAGTGCGGTGGCCACCCAAGTTCAAGCCGGAGATGCCGCCGCGCTACGACGACGCGACAGACCTGTCAGCTTTCTGCTGTCATACGAGGAGGCCGTTCTCGAGGCCGGAGGGGGCGACAAGGTCATGGCCAACTGGCTTCCCATGGCCCTCACTGGCGAGCCGCGCGCCTGGCTGCTCAACCTCCCCTGATCCACGGTGACATCTTGGGAGGAACCGTGCGGCCTCTTCACTGCTCTACGCGGCACCGGCGCATCATGCGGCCGCGACCCTGCTAGGCGGCTCTCAAGCACCGCCTTCAGATCGCCATATCAAGCCATTCCTTCACCAGATCGGTGCCACTTCCAAGCGCTCGGGGACTCCGCCGGGCCGGGCTGCGCCTGAGGCCGATCTCACCTTCAACTCAGAAGACCACCCCGTCACCACCACCGGCTCAGGCATGCTTCCGATTCTCTGCACGCCCACCATCTGCAACGTGGCCGTCACCAAGATCCTCATCGACGGCGGCGGCCTCAACTTGCTCTCCGTGGAGGCCTTCAGCCTTCTACACGCGCCGCTCGAGCGGCTCAGCCTCAGCAAGCCCTTCTCAGGAGTTGGTGGCGGCACCGCCCGCTCCCTGGGGCAGATCCGCCTCCCCTTCACCTTCGGCACGCGCGACAACTACCGCACCGAGCTGGTCGACTTCGACATCGCCCGCATTGGCCTCCCATACAACGCCATCCTCGGGTACCCAGCATTGGCCCAGTTCATGGCAGTGACCCATCCGGCCTACAACCTCATGAAGATGCCTGGGAGCAAGGGCATCCTCATTGTCAAGGGGACTCCAAGAAGGCCCTCGCGGCGCTTAAGCTCGCCCTCAAGACCGCCGCGGCGGCACAGCCCGCCGGTGCGGGCACCCCCGAGGCCAAGGAAGCCGCGCCAACCAAGAAGAAGCAGCTGTTCACCCAAGACAAGGAGGAAACCAAGCAAGTGCCGGCCGATGAGGACGGGACCTCAGGAGCCACCTTTACCATAGGTGCCGGCCTCGACCCAAGCCAAGAGAAGCATTGGTGAAGTTCTTGCACGCAAACAAGGAAATATTCACGTGGGAACCCAAGTAGCTGGTGGGGGTCCCGAGAGAGGTGATTCAGCATCACTTAAGGGTGTGCCCCAATGTACGCCCTGTGAAGCAGCGGGCGAGGCGGCAGTCCGTGGAGAAGCAGGCCTTCATTGTCCAAGAAACCCGCAAGTTGGAGGTGGCGGGTGCCATTCGCGAGGTGCAGTACCCCGAATGGCTGGCAAACCCTGTTGTTGTGCCGAAGAAAGGCGGGAAGGAGCGAATGTGCGTCGACTTCACCAACCTCAACAAGGCCTGCCCCCAAGATCCGTTCCCGCTTCCACGCATTGACCAGATCGTCGACTCCACCGCCGAGTGCGACCTGCTGTGCTTCCTGGATGCATTCTCAGGGTATCACCAGATCAAGATGGCGGTGGAAGATGTAGAGAAGACAGCCTTCCTGACCCCGTGTGGGGTGTACTGCTACACTTGCATGCCCTTCGGACTGAGCAACGCGGGCGCGACCTTTCAGTGGTTGATGCACATCGCCTTAGGGCGGCAGCTCGGGAGAAACACGGAGGCCTACGTCGGCGACATTGTGGTGAAGTATCAGGAGGCAAGAACCTTGATCCAAGATCTGGAGGAGACCTTCACGAGCCTGCGCCAGGTGAACTTGCGACTTAACCCAGAGAAGTGCGTGTTTGGTGTCCCTTCCGGCAAGCTGCTGGGATTCCTCGTGTCCCACAGAGGGATCGAGGCGAACCCAGAGAAGATCAAGGCCATCAAGGACATGAGCCCACCGCAGACCCTCAAGGAAATGCAGAAGCTGGTTGGTCGGGTAACTACGTTGGGACGCTTCATCTCCTAGCTGGGAGAGCACGCCCTACCCTTCTTCAAGCTGATGAAGAAGAAGGGGCCATTCGAGTGGACCCCGGAGGCCGACCGAGCTTTTCAAGACCTCAAGAGATACCTGACCAGCCCTCCGGTGATGGTGGCGCCACGACCTCTCGAGCCTCTAGTACTCTATCTTGCCGCCACCCCGTACTCCGCCAGCCGACGCTGGTGGTGGTTCGGGAAGAGCACCAAGCCAAGGGCGCGTCGCGCCAGGCTACACCGCCAGCCGGGATAACGCGAGATCAGGAAGGCGCAGCGAGAGCCGTAGTGGCATCAACAGAAGACCAAGCTCGGCAGGATGACATCGCCGAGATTCCCGCAAGCGATCAGGCATCAGGAGTTCCACCACCTCAGGAGACGCCCCAACTTCTGCAAGACACGAGCCTCACCAACGCGCCAGCCCTCGTTGAGCACCCGGTGTATTTCGTCAGCACGGTGTTGCGGGATGCGAGAGCACGATATCCCATGCCTCAGAAGCTCTTGCTCGCGCTTTTGGTGGCCTCGCGCAAGTTGCGGCCCTACTTCCAGGGCCACCCCATCAAGGTCATCTCAGCCTACCCATTGGAAAGAGTTCTCAGGAGCCCCAACTCTGCTGGAAGGGTTGCTGAGTGGAACATCGAGCTACAGGCATTCCAATTGGAGTTCAGCACTACCAGGGTCATCAAGGGAGCCGCGCTCGCTGACTTTGTGGTGGAATGGACGGATGCCCCGACGCTTGAAGTAGGCGAGGACAGGGCCACCTCGCCGGGGAGTGAGGCGCCACACGGCTGGGTCATGTATTTCGATGGCGCCTTCGGGCACCAGGGCGCGGGGGCTGGAGCATTACTCGTCTCCCCCGCTCAAGACAAACTCTACTACACCGTGTAGCTCTGCTTTCAGCAAGGCGAGAAGGTCTCCAACAACATCGCAGAATACGAAGGCCTCATAGCTGGCCTGAAGGCTGCGGCAGCTCTGGGGGTGAAGCGCCTCACCGTTAGGGGCGACTCGCAGCTCCTCGTCAACTTCTCCAACAAGGTATACAAGCCGAAGGTGCGCAAGATGGAGAAGCAGTTCTTGGGCCTGGAGTTGCAGCACGTGCCCCAGGGCACCAACAAGGAAGCTAACGACATCGCCAAGAGGGCATCCAAGCGGCAGCCCCAAGAGCCCGACATCTTTGAGGAACGACTCTTCAAGCCATCAGCGACACCACCACTTTCAAGAACAGCTCAGCCTCGGGAGGAGCTCCCGCAGCCGCCTGCCACAGGAGCCCCAGCCTATGGCCCGACCTTAGGAGCGCGCCTGCTCTTGGCGCTTGAGCCCCAAGAGGGATGCTGGACCAAGGAATTCAAGGAATACCTGAAGCAAGGGGCGCTGCCGGAGAAGGAGGAGGACGCAGAGTGCGTGGCCCGGCAAGCCACGGCATACTGCATCCGGGATGGCGAGTTCTACAGGAAGCGACCAAATGACATTTCACTGCGTTGCATCTCTAGAGACCAGGGGAATGAGTTGCTGACCAACATACAAGGTGGGGACTGGGCGCACCACTCGTCGTCGCGAACCCTCGTCGGCAAGGCATTCCGCAGCGGATTCTACTGGCCCACGGCACTCAACGACGCAGCCGAGCTGGTGAAGTCCTGTGAAGCCTGCCAGTTTCACGCCAAGCAGATCCACCAACCGGCTCAGGGCCTTTAGACCATCCCACTCACATGGCCGTTCGTGGTCTGGGGGCTGGATATCTTGGGCCCGTTCCCTCGAGTGCCTGGGGGCTACCGCTACCTCTACGTTGCCATTGACAAGTTCACCAAGTGGGTGGAGGTGGAAGCCGTCCGCACCATCCCAGCTGGTTCCGCGGTCAAATTCATCAAGGGTCTCGTGAGCCGCTTCGGGGTCCCCAACCGCATCATCACCGACAATGGCTCGCTGTTCACTAGTAACCTCTTCAAAACATATTGTGCTAACCTTGGAATACAGATCTGCTACGCTTCGGTGGCGCACCCCAGGAGCAATGGTCAGGCCGAATGCGCCAACACAGAGGTCCTGAGGGGCCTCAAGACCAGGACCTTCAAGAAGAAGCTCGAGGCCTGCGGCACGGGCTGGCACGACGAGCTCCAGTCCGTGCTGTGGTCCATCCGCACCACCACTACCACGCCGACGGGCGTGACCCCGTTCTTCCTCGTCTATGGAGCCGAAGCGGTCCCGGCGTTTGATGAAACGCAGCAGGACGCCACGCGGGGGATGGACCTCATGCTGGGGGAGGAACGTCGCCGCAAAGCTGCACTGAGGGCGGCAAGGTACCAGCAGGCACTGCGACTATACCACTGCCGCAACATCCGCTCCAGGACGCTCGAGGCGGGCGACCTCGTCCTGAGGCGGGTCCTCTCTAGGGAAGGGTTGCACAAGCTCTCACCCATGTGGGAGGGCCCGTTCAAGGTCGTCCATGTCTCCAGCACCTCTGGAAGGCCCAGTGCCTGTGAAGAAGAACTGGTGCCTGTGAAGAATCGCCGCCCGTGACACTCTCACGTAATAATGAGTGGGGCTGTACACGACCCGGAGTCTCAGGAGTGCCGCCCTCGAGCCTCGGGGGCTCCCTCCCACGTCCTAGTGGCAGCACTCAGCTCCGCGCTAGTGAGAAGACTTGAAGACTAGACTAGGTGCCGGACGCGGCTTTTCATTTGCTTTCCGTAGTTGGCTCGCCTT
Source organism: Aegilops tauschii subsp. strangulata (assembly GCF_002575655.3). Taxonomy (NCBI): domain Eukaryota; kingdom Viridiplantae; phylum Streptophyta; class Magnoliopsida; order Poales; family Poaceae; genus Aegilops; species Aegilops tauschii. Next base: position 120,591,516 of record NC_053035.3, read on the forward strand.
CTTTTAATTGAAGTTTGCTTCTGGTGTTCCTTGCCGATTTGGTTCCGTCGCCTTTTGCCGCTATTTCCGACTCTAGTTCACCTGTGTTCTCTCTCTCGCATACCTCGCGAAGGGGCTAGGCAGGAGCCCTCGCGAGCGTTTTTCCTTCTCTCTGCCTTCCGTCTGCTTTCTTGCAAGGCACCCCCGTTCGAGCCCACAAGCTGGCGCATCTCTCCTAATCCGTGCCCCTCAGGTACCGCGATATGAAGCGCTGGGTCAAGGCTTGGGTGAACGATAAGTCTCCTAGCGATCTTCCTAACGAATTTTCTGCAGTTCCTGAGCGACCACTAAGTCAAGACGGGCACGAGGAAACGAGTGCCTCGTGAAGAGGAGGCTGCCCCGAACGCGCCAAGCTAAGTTATCTCTGCACAAAATAACGACACAACATGGAAACAACAAGCATAGCATAATGATTGAGGAATCATAGTTCGATACATGCCCCTCCGGGCCCATACTGGTTTCATTTTTGATGCAGGAAGGAAAAGAAGAACAAAACAAAAGCGGCGCTCGCCCCTGCAGCGGTCCACGGGGGCAGGCCCCTGGCGACGTACCGAGCCTAGCCGGACCGCTCCTCGCGCTTCACGGAGGCGCGGTGACGAGACGACCCGCTACCACCTTCAAAGCGAGCATGACGGCACGGCGGCTGGTCGTAGCCGCCGCTGCTGGAGCTGTCGCCGAGAGAAGAGCCACCATAGTTGGACGAGGCGCGGCCGGTGGGCTCGCCCTCGCCCTCGTCGCGGCCGTCGCCGAGGCCGAGCACCTCCTCGCCGTCGTTCACCTCGGGGAAGCACCCGGCGCGGCGACCATCTTCCCCAAACACCCTCACGTAGAGGGTCGCATCACCATCGTACCTGAAATGGAGGGTGCACCGCCTGCTCAGGCCGCGCGCGCGGGCGAACGTCTGCCAACCGCGGGCCAGAGCTATGTTGCCCGCGACGGAGACCTCGACCACAACCCAAGAAGCCCTGCTGCAGCAACCGTCCGCTTGTAGCCAGAGCCCACCTGGACCGGAGGCCGGCAGCTCGTCAGCAAAAAAGCGCGGAAGCTGAAGCCAGTTGCCGGCCGGATCCTCCGACCAGACAACAAACTCCGGTAGCACCTCAGCCGAGTGGAAGCGCAGCCGGGGAGGCCGCGCAACCACGATGCGTCTCCCTTCATCGACGGGGATGCCGCGACCGGAGCGACCCCTGCCACGCGCGACGGCGCCACCCCGGGAGCGGGGGGCCGCGGCGGGGGTCGGGGTGTGCTTACGGGGACGGCCGCGTCCACGCTTGGGCACAGGGGAGCTGGGCCCCTCGCGGGGGCCTTCCCCTTCTCCGCGGTAGAGAACCTCTTCGACGGCGCCATTGCCACTAGCAGAGGAGTAAGGAGGAAGAAGCAAGCGGACTGGGAAGAGATGGGCGACGGGGGCTTTGCCCCCCTCCCCATTTATAGCAAGAGAAGGCCAACCGGCGCCTCCCACGATCACAGGTAATGATGGTTTTCCCTTGCATGTCGCAGGGACTTGTCAAGCCGGGCAGTAGCCGAGGCAGCATGGGGAAGCGGGGACGCCCACGTCCAATCAACCGCCACGCGTCGATGAAGGCCGCAGGCTTTTGGGGCCCGCGGCACTCCGTACTTGACCTTTGGCTTCGCCTTGAAGCCAAGCCCAAGCGCGCCTTGGGCCCGGGGGCTACTATCGGCATTCTGGGAATGGGGGTCCCCAGACTTGTGTAACGCCCACGATGCGGCTATATCTCCGACGTGTCGAGGCACGACTTAGATGCATAACCGCATTGTGGTTTTGTCGCAAGAAGGGTCATCTTCACACAATCCCATGCAATGAACAAGAACGGGATAAAGAGTTGTCTTACAATCGCCACTTCACACAATACATAAATATAATTCATACATCATCCAAAAACCACACATAGACCGACTACGGTCAAATCCAAATGAAAATAAGATAACCCCAAATGCTAGATCCCCGATCGTCCCAACTAGGCTCCACTACTGATCATCCGGAAAAGAAACATAGTAACGACCACGTTCCTAGTCGAACTCCCACTTGAGCTCGGTTGCGTCATCTGCACTGGCATCGTCGGCACCTGCAACTGTTTTGGTAGAATCTGTGAGTCACGAGGACTCAACAATCTCACACCCGCGAGATCAAGACTATTTAAGCTTATAGGAAAGGATGGTGTAATGAGGTCGAGCTGCAGCAAGCAATAAGCATATATGGTGGCTAGCATACGCAAGTGAGAGCGAGAAGAGAAGCAACGCAACAGTCGCGAAGCTAGAGATGATCAAGAAGTGATCCTGAAACTACTTACGTTCATGCATAACTCAAACCGTGTTCACTTCCCGGACTCCGCCGAGAAGAGACCATCACGGCTACACACACAGTTGATGTATTTTAATTAAGTCAAGTGACAAGTTCTCTACAACCGGACATTAAAAAATTCCCATCTGCCTCATAACCGCGGGCACGGCTTTTGAAAGATAATAACCTACAGGGGTGTCCCAACTTAGCCCATTATAAGCTCTCACGGTCAACGAAGGATAAACCTTCTCCCAAGAAGACCCGATCAGTCTCGGAATCCCGATTTACAAGACATTTCGACAATGGTAAAACAAGACCAGCAAAGCCGCCCGAATGTGCCGACAAATCCCGATAGGAGCTGCACATATCTCGTTCTCAAGGCACACCGGATGAGCAGTCCATACAACTAAAACCAGGCCTCAAGTTTCCCCGAGGTGGCGCTGCAAAGGGCTCTAGTTTGGACCAGCACTCAGAGGAACACTGGCCCGGGGGTTTAAATAAAGATGACCCTCGGGCTCGCGAAAACCCAAGGGAAAAGGCTTAGGTGGCAAATGGTAAAACCATGGTTGGGCCTTGCTGGAGGAGTTTTATTCAAGGCGAACTGTCAAGGGGGTCCCATAAATCACCCAACCGCGTAAGGAACGCAAACTCAAGGAACATAATACCGGTATGACGGAAACTAGGGCGGCAAGAGTGGAACAAAACACCAGGCATAAGGCCGAGCCATCCACCCTTTATCAAATATATAGATGCATTAATTAAATAAGAGATATTGTGATATCCAAAAAATATCCATGTTCCAACATGGAACAAACTTCAACTTGACCTGCAACTAGCAACGCTATAAGAAGGGCTGAGCAAAAGCGGTAACTTAGCCAAACAACGGTTTGCTAGGAAAGATGGTTAGAGGCCTGACATGGCAATATGGGAGGCATGATATAGCAAGTGGTAGGTAGCGCAGCATGGCAATAGAACGAACAACTAGCAAAGCAAAGATAGAAGTGATTTCGAGGGTATGGTCATCTTGCCTGCAAGGTTCTCAGAGTTGTCGAAAGCTTGATCCTCGTAAGCGTACTCAATAGGTTCCTCGTTCACGAACTCATCTCCCGGATCTACCCAAAACAAGAACACAAGCATCGAAACCACAATCAATCACGAGAAATGCACAAGCAACATGATGCAAAACATGAATGATATGCAAGATATGATATGCGATGCATATGCGTGCTCCGGAGGAAAAAGGATGAACAAGGCAGTAACTTGGCAAACCAAGCATGCCACTGGGAAGATGAGATGATTTCGGTCGAAATCGATATAAAGATCACCGGAAACGGATGCACGGTTTGCAAATGGCAAGCAAAACAAGAAATGACACGAATCTGCGATTAACAGCATGATAGCAATTATAATACATCAACAAACTATGCTACAGCACTCCAACATAGCAACAAAGCATATGGCAGTAATCTACAGGAGATGCTTGACAAAAGATGAACAGTGAGCTACGACTAGATCACAACATAACAGGTTCAAACAAGCATGCCAAAAGTGCAAAAGATATCAGGTTCACAGACTTGGTGAAATTACTGGACATTGCAGAATCAGCATCAGGTAGCAATGTTCAGAGCATCAAATCAACATGTTGCAGGAACTTAACATGGTAAAACAAGGCATGGAATGAATCTACTAAACGCATATGACAAAAGTCCCGTACTGACCATAAGCCAAAAAGGACCAGAAGTTATGATGGCAACCATGTAAATATAGCAAGTTTCGTTAACAGGTTTCAGACTTGGCAGAAAACAGAGCATGGCAGAAAACAGTAATATGAGGGCATCTTGGTGAGCTTGATTCACTCACCACAAGTAAATGCATGACAAAAACAAGCATATCTACAGCAAGATGGCATTTATGAAGCTATCCATGGCAAGAGCAAAGTCATAGCATGAATGAAACAACTACAACAACCTTGGCAGAATTGAATAACACGTAAACAATCTGCCAGAAATATTTTATAGCAAAAGTAGAGCAAGATTGAGACATGCTATGGCACTCCATAATTGCAAACAAGGGCATGGATGGAGAGGGCACAACTATATCTACATTACATCCTTACTGAACATCACCAAAAGGAGCATGGATCTCTCTGTAGCCACATGGATACATAGCAACAAAATAACAGCAGTCAGACAGTAAAATTCAGTACCTGAAATCAGAAACATCACGAAGCCTAGTTTGCATGCTTGTGCTAGTAACCACAGAGATCACAAAAATACATGGCATACACCTCTGTAAAGATGGCATGGCATACATCAAAACACATGTAGAGCTCATGCCCATAAGATGCACACATTAAATGCAACAAAAATAACAAATCCTTATGTTCTGATAAGTAACAGCAGGTAACAGCATATAGCCCTCTTGCACCCGAGATTTGGGCATCAAGATGGAGTCAAATGAACATGACATAATAGAACAAAATGAAGAGCATCTCGAGGCAAACATTTTGATATATTACACGCACGAAACAGAGCTATATGCAAAGAGTTATGATGCAATGAACAAAGCAAGATAATGTAAAAACTTAAAGACTTGGAATTTCGGGGAAGGGGAGAAGAAAGTCAACCGTTGACTGGATCGGGATCTGGCCTCGAGCTCGCCGGAGCTACTGCCGGAGACGGAGGACGGGGCGGCCGGCGACGGGACGGAGAGGAGGTGGAGGAGGCGCCGCGGGGGAGGAGGAAGACGGGGGCCGACCGAAGACGACGGCGAGGCGCACAGAGACGGCGGTGGGAGGCGCGGCGACGGCGCGGCGGAGCCGGCGAGAGGATGGGCGGCTGCGCGCGGCCCCGGAGGAAGACGGGCGGCGCGGGAACGGGCGACGGGCGGCGGGCGGAGGCGACGTGGGCCGCGGGGGCCGGCCACGGGTCTTGCGGGCTTGGCGGCGGCGCGGTGTACGGCGGCCACGTGGCGCGCTGTGAGAGGCCGGGCGCGGCGGCGGGTTTCGTCCGGCCGGAGGCGGACGTGTCCGGCGGCGCGAGGGGAGCGGGCTAGGGTTTCATCTGCGTGAGAAAACCGGGAGAGACACATATTTATAGGTAGAGGGAGCTAGGAGGTTCCAAATGGAGTGCTGTTTTCGCCCACACGATCGTGATCGAACGACCTAGAGCATGGAGCGGACTTAGAGGGGTTTTGGGCTATTTGGAGGGGGGTTTTGCTGCAACACACAAAAGGACTTTGCGGTTGCCCGGTTAACCGTTGGAGTACCAAACGACCTCCAAATGGAACGAAACTTGACAGGTGGTCTACCGGTGGTGTACCAAGGCCACTTGACAAACCTCGGTCCATTCCGAGAACATTCAACACCCGCTCACGAAAAGAAACAAGAGGGGTGCGCCGGAGGTGGTGGGAGTGCCGGATTGCAAAACGGACAACGGGGAAAATTCTCGGATGCATGAGACGAACACGTATGCAAATGAGATGCTCATGATGACATGAAATGAGATGCATGACAAGAACAAAATGCAAAACGAAAAACAAAACCCAACCACGGAGGGAATATCATAACACATAGCCGAAATGGCAAGAGTTGGAGTTACAAATATGGAAAGTTACATCTTGGGTGTTACAACACTCCACCACTACGAGAGGATCTCGTCTCGAGATCTAGGATGGCACCGGAGGGAAACGGAAGAGAAAAAGGTAAAACAAAGTTGCTTCTTTGACAAACGAGTGAAACCAAAGAACCTTGAGAGGTTAAAGAATTTTTAGAAAAAAAATGCAACGGAGATGAACGAGATTACAAACACTCCGTTAGAAAAGGAGAACAAGGAACATTACGAGAACCTTGTGGGTTGAAAGACATGAAACAAGGGCTTAACGAACCAAAAGAATATGAAACCACACCGATATAACGAGATAGCCAAGGAACAAGAATGACATAATTTTGGTAGCACTCCGGTTAAATGGATAAGCCAGGAAAGAAGATGATCCTGACAAAACGAGAAGATGGGTCGAAGAGAGCGATATCACAATGCCTCCGGTAGAAATGAAAGAATGCAATGAAAAGAACAGAGAAGAACGGAGTTGTTGGAAACCAACAACGAAAAGAATAAGCTTGGAGTGGACTTATGGAAACATCTCAACATTATGAGGTGACAAACGGCCACTAAGGGAAGCCATTGATCTGAGTGAGAGCACCAAGGCGATGCAAAACTTCTTTCACCAAGAGGATAGGAGAAAAACTTGGATCGTTGATAAGCACCATAGTAGCAACATTCCTTAGGGAAGGCTTTACGTGAAACATGACACAAGATAAATCCAACGAAGAGATTGGTGGATTTAAAATATCTCATTCTTGGCAACATGGGAATCATGAAAAGCGAACTCAAATTGTCAAGAATGACATAACACCACCTCAAATGATAAGGTAGAACGAATTACACTTCGGACTGCAAGATGAAGAATACTTGAGCTCCTCTTAAAAGAATCTCGATGAACACTTCGAGAAGGAATTAAATCCTTGATGAACCACCATGAAAAAAACTCCATGAAGAACTCCGGTAATAAAAGGATGATAGAAAGAAAGAGAAGTTGAAAATACCAGGTGAAGCCTTGCAGCGATAAGATGAAGCTTTGAAATGATATAACCGAGAAAACTTGGAACTCCGGAAGGAAAGATGAACAAATGAAATCAACAATTTTGATGAACCTCCGGAATAAGGAATTGAATTTACTCGATGAAACAAGAATAAGAATTACATTATGCTCATCCTTCACCAATTAATTGATGACAAGCAGTGGATTTGTCATACTACTTATTCTCGTAGAAAGGATTAAGATAGATATGGCGCAAACTTGGGAAGGTCTTGATGGAACCACCGGTAGGATTGGAAAGAACGAATGAACCTATATGATAACGAAGGAAGAGAACTCTTGAACGAACCACCGTAAGAATTGAAAATGAACGAAGAAAAGATCAAGAAACACCGGGAAGAATTAGAAAATGAATGAAGATACTTGAGAGAATTTAGATACAAGTGAATGAAGAGATCACGAGCTGATTAGAGAATACTTGAATGATGCACTGGAAGAATTCGAGAACGAGAGCTGGATGCTGAGAATGAATAGAAATCTTTTGAAATGATGGCCTTTGAATGATAAAGAAATGAAAACAACTCTGAAATGCTCCGGATGGGTAAGAAAAGAATTGCGCGATTGGAAACAATTTGAGAGGATGGCAACAAGTTAGAACCATGAATCTTCAAGAGAACGGATTAGATTGAAGAGGAACTCTTCTTCGGTCTTCAAATGTTGAGAATGATGATGAGAAACACCACCATGAATTGTTGAGATACTCCGGGATGAAAATAAGAAAGGTTGAACCAACAATGAAAAGAATTTGGAAGATCTTGGAAAAAGACATCTGACTGATGATAACTCATTCTTACGTCAAACTTTGAAATGAATTTGGGAATAGCTCCGGGAAAATTAGAAGAGTCGGGTAAGATCCTGGGAAAAGACCTGTGGGTTAGGGCCCACTCAAAAGATACACCGTTGAACGATTTAAAAGAGAGATTGCGTCGGTTCAATTAAATGGCTTGAATAAGGTAAGACCTCGAAATAGCTAGAAAGGATTAAGAATAGAAACATGAATCCTCTGGGATACTGTTGAGGATATAACCGTTGGAGTCACCCGCCCAGGAGGGGCCGGGTTACCCATGATAGTTACTACGCGAAGCCCAGTACCAAATATGAAGACGACGGGTCAATAATGGGCCCAAGACCCGGAGATGGCTTAAGGCCCATAGTTATAACCGCCATTATGGTAGAACTTGTAGTGTAAGGCAAGAATAGTTGAGAGTCCGAGCCGGACACTCTTATGAGCCGGCCGGAACTCTGAGAGCCGCTGGGCGTCAACCTCTCTATATAAAGGGGCGACCCGGCGGCGGTTTAAGAAGGAGGAAGATCTCGTCGAGAGCCAGGCATAGCAATTAAGCTCCCTGGTCATCGGAACCATAAGTAATACCACCTCAACTGGACGTAGGCTTTTACCTTCTCCGTAAGGGGCCGAACCAGTATAACCCTCGTGTTCCTTGCCCCGTTTAACCCCTTTAAGATTCCTAGTTGCGATGGCTCCACGACTAAGTCCTAGCACGAGGACATCTGCCGTGACAATTCCATGACAGTTGGCGCCCACCGTGGGGCCAGCGCACGGTGGATTTGAGTTCTTGAAGGGCAGCTTCGAAGGGCTCAAGGGATACGCTGTGGGCCGGATGACCAAGAGTCGTCGCGGCAAGCTCTACGTCGACGATGCAAACTGGGGCCCCAACGCCGGCTCAATTGAGTACGGGTACCGGGCCCCCTTTGGTGGAATTCATGTCTTCATTGGCAAGATTGGAGAGCCGGGCCCTGAGCCGGATCTCTGCGCCGATCTCATCGAGACGGCTCAGCGCGCACGACCCGCCCGGGCCCTACCTGCCTTGAAGCATGCTTTTGTGGGATGTGTTCATGGAGGGCTCTCTGATGGATCTAGATCTGGTGATGAGACGGCCGCCGGCTCTGACGGCGAGTCGTCCACAGATGAGTCAAACTCGTTGTATCAACTTCAAGATGCCAGGCTCAGTGGTTGTTCCGATGGTGACAGTATTCCGGACCCTTTTGAGCCGCCGAGCCGGGTTGGAATCTTCATGGCCGGTGCACAGCCTGTTCAAAACCCTACCGCTGGGTCAGGAAACCCGGTGCCCTCGCCGGCTCAGGTGCTGATGGATCTCACGGACAAGATGACGGCCCTGTTGACCGCCACGGTTGACCCGGCGGATCAAGCTCAGCATGATGCGGAGGTGGCGCAGTTAAAGTTAGATCTAGTGAAAGCCAAGGAGGATCTGGCGACGGAAGGGATCAGGATGGCTGCGGAGAGGGCGGCTCTCGACGCCCAGACTCAGTTGATTCAGGCGCAGTCCTTCCGGCTCACGATGGATCAGAACGCGTCCAATGAGGTCATGAGAAGGAGGCATCAAAAGGCCCAATCTCGACTCCCTCCGGTTTACGATCCTCGGAACCTCTTCAACACGCCTGGTGCAGGGTCTAGTAACCCGCCAGAGATCATAGTGCCCGGGGCTGGGACACCTATTCAGCCCCAAGTGATGGGGCCTCCCCGGGTGAACCCTGCCCCGCCTCAGTACGTGCCAATACCACCGGGTCATTATGCCAACCCGCTGGAAAACATGGTCGCCGCGGCGGCACGGCTGGCGGCTCTCCCAATTGATGGCGATTCTCCAACGGCGGTTGAAACCCGCCGGGTCAGGGAGCTCCTTCAGACAGCTCTGGCGCAGCAAGAGGCGTACTCTTACAGCCGGGACAGGATCCATTCAACCCCTCGTCCAGGTCGGAGCCCGAGTTATAGCGGGCACATGGTTTCAGCGACCGGCTCAAGTAATGTCCAACGCCATGACTTGCCCCCTGGCCATGGCCCGGCTCATAACGGAGCCTTTCACGCAACAGACCAAGACAGAGCACGGCAAGAGGCGGAGCAAGTGCCTCAGGTGACGGCTTATCAGACACCCCCGGCTTATCCGACGGCTTCCGTCGACGTGGGTATCCCTACGAGGACTGGAGGTGTCCCTTGTTTAGTGCCGGCTCTCCGCAATGAACGTCTACCCAAGGACTTCAAAGGGCCTAGGAAGGTGCCTAATTACACAGCTGATTTACAACCCGGAGCCTGGATCGAGAGCTATGAGATGGCCATGGAATTGCTGGAGGTCAGTGAAGCGGCGATGGCCAAGTACTTCACCATGATGTTAGATGGGACTGCCCGCACTTGGTTGAAAGGGCTACCACCGAATTCCATCGGGTCTTGGGCTGAGCTGAAAGCCCGGTTCATCCAAAACTTCAAAGATACCTGTAGGCAGTCTATGTCAATTGTGGATTTGACTAACTGTAAACAGCAGGAGGGTGAGTCTACGACACATTGGGTTCGCCGGGTCAAAGAGATAATGCATTCATCGGATAAGATGGATGCCGGCTCTGCAGTCTTAATGTTTGAGCAGAATTGTCGTTTCCTCCCCCTGAAGATGAAACTCGGGCGGCTTAAGCGCGACTGCAATGATATGGGTACGCTGATGGCGGCTCTCGTCAAGTACGCCGACTCTGATAGTACCAAGGACCCCGCTTCAGATGAAGAAAGGACAGGGAAGGTAAAAAGGAACGGCAATGGCAAGGGTCCTCAGCATAACCCGGCAAACCAAGGAGGTAACAAGCGTAAGGCTGATGGCAGCATGGAGTTTGTGGCCAATGCCAGCTCACAGGGTAACAACCAGCGACGTAAAGGGAGGCCACCTCCCCGGGCCGGCGGTTCAGGCCCAACGCTTGAGCAGTTGTTGAATGAGCCTTGTCCAAGGCATGGTTCCAGGGAAAAGCCAGCTACTCATCTATGGAAAGATTGTGCAATCATGAAGGCCTTTAAGAACTCCAATGCCTTTAATGGCAACAATGGCTCGGGCGGCGGCTCAGGCGCTGGCGGTTTTCATGGCCCGGGCGGCGGCTTAAATTCTAATCCTCAGAACGGTCAAGGGGGCTTTAATCAGCAGTCTGGCCAGGGTCATCAACAGCAGCAGGGGGGTTATCAGACCAATCCAAAGCAGCTTAACGGTGGACAGTATCACGTATTTACCACCAGTCTGTGTAAGCGAGATCAGAAGCTTCATAAGAGGGCTGTGAATGCTGTTGCGCCGGCGGTTCCACACTATTTAAGATGGTCTGAGCAGCCTATTGTGTGGAGTAGGGAGGATCACCCTCCCCGGGTTGATAATCCGGGTCACTTGGCCCTAGTGGTGGCTCCTCAGGTGGGAGGATATAAGTTCACTAAGGTGCTCATGGATGGAGGCAGCAGCATCAACATCCTCTATTATGAGACTTTCCGTCGTATGGGGTTGATTGATAAGAACCTCAGCCAGTCCAATACTATTTTCCATGGCGTGGTGCCTGGTAAGTCGGCTTATCCAGTTGGTAAGATCGAGTTGGAAGTGGCCTTTGGAGACGAGTACAACTACAGGGTGGAAAAATTGACCTTTGAGGTGGTCAAGATAAGAAGTCTGTATCATGCCATATTTGGGCGGCCGGCTTACGCCAAGTTCATGGCACGACCGTGTTACGTGTATTTACAGCTCAAGATGCCGGGTCTCAATGGGACCATTACGGTTCATGGCAGCCGGAAGGTGGCCTTGGAGTGTGAGGAAGGCGATGCGGCTTATGCAGAATCTGTTTGTGCAACAGAGGAGTTGAAATTTTATAAGGACAATGTTGACCCAACAGATATGACCTCTTTGAAAAAGCCGACTACGGAGCATGAGCCGGCAATGAAATTTAAGTCGGCCGATGAGACTAAACTTGTTGATTTCGTTCCAGGTGATTCATCTCAGCAGTTTAGCATCAGTGCCAATCTGGATCCAAAATAGGAAAGCGTGCTCATCGAGTTCATCCGTGATAATAGGGACATTTTTGCATGGAAACCTTCTGACATGCCAGGTGTACCTAGAGAACTCGCTGAGCACACACTCAATGTTGATCTGAAATTCAAGCCGGTCAGGCAATTCCTTCGGCGGTTTAATGAGGAAAGGCGGAAAGCCATTGGAGAAGAGGTGGCCCGGCTCTTAGCGGCCGGGTTTATTGTTGAAGTCTTTCACCCAGAGTGGTTAGCTAACCCGATGCTCGTGCTCAAGAAGAATGGCACCTGGCGGATGTGTGTGGACTACACAGACTTAAACAAGGCATGTCCGGCTGATCCTTTTGCCCTTCCCCGTATTGATCCAATCATTGATGCTACAGCGGGTTGCGAGCGCTTAAGTTTCTTGGATGCTTATTCTGGATACCATCAGATTAAAATGGCAGTTAAGGACCAGGAGAAGACGGCGTTCATCACTCCCTTTGGAGCCTTCTGTTATGTGTCTATGCCTTTTGGACTCAAGAGTGCATAGGCGACTTATCAGCGTTGCGTGCAGAACTGTCTTCATAACCAGATTGGGCGCAATGTTCATGCCTATGTGGATGATATTGTGGTTAAGTCCAGGGAGAAGGAAACCTTGATAGATGACCTGAGGGAAACCTTTGATAATCTATGGGTCTACAAGATGATGCTTAACCCGGCCAAGTGTGTTTTTGGTGTTCCTGCAGGCAAGCTCTTGGGTTTTCTGGTTTCTCATAGAGGCATTGAAGCTAACCCGGAGAAGATCAAGGCAATCACCTCTCTGGCTAAGCCGATGTGTATAAACGATGTCCAACGCCTAGCGGGTCGTATCGCTGCTTTAAGCCGGTTTATAAGCCGTTTGGGTGAGAAGGCCATGCCATTGTACCAGTTGATGAAGAAAACTGATGACTTTGTCTGGAATGATGCTGCTAATACTGCTTTTGAGGATTTGAAGAGACAGCTGGCGGAGCCCTCAGTCCTTGCTGCTCCGGTTGACAAGGAGCCTTTATTACTGTATGTAGCTGCTAACACACAGGCCGTCAGTGTGGCTGTGGTGGTGGACCGCAAGGAAGAGGGTAAGGAGCATCTGGTTCAGCGACCGGTTTATTACGTTAGTGAAGTGCTCATCGAGTCCAAACAGCGGTATCCACATTGGCAGAAGCTTGTTTATGGTGTGTTCATGGCAAGCCGGAAGCTTAAGCATTATTTCCAGGGTCACCCTATCACTGTGGTCAGTTCTGCTCCCCTTGGAAATATCATCCAAAACAGAGAAGCCACAGGAAGAGTGGCTAAGTGGGCTATAGAGCTCGGGCCTCATGGTCTGAAATACGTACCACGCACTGCTGTTAAATCTCAAGCCTTGGTGGATTTCATCAACGATTGGACAGAGCTACAAGTGCCCGAAGAAAAGCCGGATAACACATATTGGACTATTCACTTCGATGGGTCCAGGCAATTGGAGGGCTCGGGGGCTGGAGTTGTATTGGCTTCCCCTAAAGGTGACAAGTTTCATTATGTGCTACGATTGATGTTTCCTTGCACTAACAATGCGACTGAGTACGAGGCCTTGCTCCATGGTCTTCGGATGGCTAAGGAGATGAGCTTGAGCCGGGTAAGGTGCTTCGGCGACTCAGACTTAGTGGCTCAACAAGTAAGGCAAGTGGGACTCCAAGGACCCTCTCATGGCGGCTTATCGCCATGAAGTTGATGCCATTGCTGGACACTTTCAGGGTTACCAAGTAGAGCACATCAATCGCAGGAAGAACGAGGCGGCTGATGCATTAAGCCGGCTGGGCTCTCAGCGAAAACCGGTGCCGCCTAATACTTTCCTGGACATCTTGCATAACCCTTCTGTTAAGGTACCTACAGAGGAAGATGTGGCTGTCCCTGACCCGGAGGCACATTTGGTGGCGGCTCTCCACATCACCCCGGACTGGACGGTGCCATACTTGGCTTACATGACCCGGGGAGATTTGCCTGAGGACGAAACTTTGGCCAGACAAATAACCCGGCGGTCTAAGTCAATGGTTGTTATCAATGGTGAGCTGCATCGCCGCAGTGTTACGGGAGCGTTCCAGCGTTGTGTTTCCCCTGAAGAGGGTCAAGAAGTTTTACGTGAGATTCACGAAGGAGATTGTGGCCATCATGCTGGCTCAAAATCCCTTGTGGCCAAGGCTTTCCGTCATGGTTTTTATTGGCTGACGGCTCATGCTGATGCGGAGGACTTGGTCAGTAAATGTGATGGTTGCCAGAGGTTCTCGCGACGGGCTCATGTGCCGGCTCAGGAGCTGAGGATGATACCAATCACTTGGCCATTTGCGGTCTGGGGGCTTGATATGGTTGGGCCTTTTAAAAGGTCCAAGGATAAAAAGACCCACCTCTTGGTGGCAGTTGACAAGTTCACAAAGTGGGTTGAAGCAGAGCCAGTTAGTAAGTGTGACGCAGCCACGGCGGTTCAGTTCATGAAAAGGGTGATATTTCGCTTTGGCTTTCCACACAACATTATAACTGACAATGGCACCAATCTATCTGAGGGCGCTATGGAGGAGTTTTGTCAACGAGAGCATATTCAACTTGATGTTTCATCAGTGGCTCATCCTCAATCCAATGGTCAAGCTAAGAGAGCTAATCAGGAAATCTTGAAGGGCATTAAGCCCTGGCTTTTAGTCCCTTTGCAACGAACGCCGGGTTGTTGGGTGGAGGAGTTACCCTCCGTGTTATGGAGCATCAATACTACTCCTAACAGGTCTACGGGTTACACGCCTTTCTTCATGGTTTGTGGAGCGGAAGCAGTCCTCCCCAGTGACATCCGTCATGACTCGCCTCGAGTGGCGGCTTATATTGAGGCGGATAATGAACAGGAGCGCCAAGATGCTCTTGATTTGTTGGACGAGCAGCGTGACATGGCAGCAGCTCGCTCAGCAATTTACCAACAAGACCAGCACCGTTATCACAGTCGCCGGGTTAAGTCCCGGGTCTTCCAGGAAGGTGATCTGGTGCTCCGGCTCATCCAAGATCAAACAGATGCACACAAGCTATCCCCGCCTTGGGAAGGACCCTTTGTGGTCAGCAAGAACTTGCACAACGGGTCATATTACCTCATTGACATTCGGGAGCACAAAGATTCACGCAAGTAGGAGGAGGAGACCCGTCGGCCGTGGAACATAGCTCAGCTTCGGCCTTATTACACTGGAGCCACCAGCTCTCATAATGTACATATTTCTATAAGCCATGTATATATTATGATAAGCAATAAAGCAGGACCTCTGTCCTTTTTCTCCTCCAAAGGTAAATGTGTTGTTTCCATTACAAGATCATATGGTAACTTGGAGGTGAATCCGGCTTATGATCGTATTCGAATCTAGTCGTACGCAATATAATCACTTGGGGGCTTCCTGTTCAAACATAGGTCGTATTCGAACCAAAGAGAACATAGCTGTCGATACCCACTTGATTGGCAAAGTGCCGAGCTCATTGGGGAGTTTTCTTTGATCATATTTGAATCATAGCTCAACCCCCTTTGGGAACCGACGTGGATCGTATTCGAATCAGCGTCGTTAAACAATTCTTAAGGTCATTTGGGGGCTTCCTGTTCAAACATGGGTCATATTCGAACCAAAGAGAACATAGCTGTCGGTACCCTCTTGATCGGCATCGCCAAACCCACTAGGGGCTATATGATCGCATTCGAATCTTAGCTTAACCCCTTTGGGACGGGTCTCTGGTCGTATTCGAACCGAAAGCCCCTAAGTTTTGATTTTCTGATTTACAACAAGTTCTTCTGGTTGTATCAACAGTGTACACGGCGGTTCTTATTCCGCCGACTTAACTTTGATTCACAGTGTTAGTCACACACAATCAGCGTTATCAAGACTGGTAAACCGGAGTTGAGGTACCAACCTTATTCTCCGGGTTACGTAAACTGGAAGCATACTTGAAGGCCTGTAAGTATGCTATTATGGTTACATCAAGGACATAATTGAGGACCAGTCTTCGATGACTTAGATTCATATTCCGGGTTATATGTATGAGACTAAGATTCTCAGTGCGGTAAGCCGCCTAGAGACTTGTGACTTGTTTTTCTATGCAGGATGGTTAAAGACAGCTATTTGAGCTTAAGGAAAATAAATGATCAATTATGACCCGGAAGAATATAAGGAGGCAGCTTCAATGGAGCTAAGCATTCAACACATGCACGATGGCACGACAAAGTTAAAATGTTGGTCCTACTCTATTACAAGACTCCCCGAGTCCAAAAGGGTGAAGCATTGTTTAACACGCATAATCATGGGCCGTCTAAAGAGTCAAGATGCTTGCCGGGTCGAAGCTTCCGGCTCATCCCTCTCCGCTCCTCCGGCTGTTCCCATGACCTGGAAGGTTGACGATTTCCAGTCAATGCCGCTCAAAGCTTCAAATTGAGCTCCTCGTCAATTAACCCGGCCAGGTCAATTTCTGGGGCAAAGGTGTGCTTATGAGTCGGCGGGACCAAGCTGATGGCTTCATAACGCGGAGTAGGGATCCTCTGATTCTCTGCGTCGTAGCCCGGCTGGTACTTGGTCAGATCGGTGTCATTCCCAATTAGGGTGGCCACCGGGCGCACGATCTTCACACAGGCAGCAAAGTCTTTTTGGTCGAAGGGGGTACCGTCTTCCTTCAGGCTGGGGTAACCAAGTGCAATGTCAGCCGGGTCTAGCTCTGGAAGGAAACCCTTGGCCCGGCTCAAAGCAGCTATGGCTCCGGCTCTTGCAGAGGCCCGTCGCAGCTCTTGGAAACGCTGAGGAAGAACGGCAAGCCGGCGAAGTACGTCCGCTAGGTGAGTCGGAACCTCATTGGATAGGGCCACCACGGCCAAAGCGCGCTGTGACCCGGTGTAGAGTTGCTCCACCAGGGTGTACACGGCCTTCAGCTTGGTCAGCACATTCTGATTGAGGTTGGCGCTTCTGGGACCTGTTTAACAAAGTAAGATAAGCCGTTATCAATGATGGGAGTTATGAGACATAAAGACTGTAAACTTGTTCAAAGCCTGCAGAATGACTTACCGAAGATTGCGGCGACCATCTGTGACACATGGCGTTTTAAGCCGGAGAGTTCGGCGGTTCTCTCCGTCAGAGCCTTCTCCGCCTGTTCGGCCCGGCTTACAAGAGCAACCTTCTCTTCGGCCCAAGTCTTCCTTTCAGCTTCAAACTTCTTCTTCAGCTTCTCTTGAGCAGCAATGCTGGATTCAAATTTGGCGTTGGCCTTCCGGGTCTCAGTTTCCTGAGTCTTCAAGCAGTTCTTCAGCTCAGAGATATCAGCCTCAAATTTCTTGCAAGCAGCCTGTACAATTTCCGGGTTATAGTATGAATAATTATTATGCAAACTTAAAAGTCCCAAGCACTTTCCAAGCAAAAACACTTGGCACTTGGGGGCTAATGCATGTCGAAAGTTTCTATCTACAAAATTACCGGTTCATGAAAGTAAGCCGGAAGTTAAGTCTACAACATATTCTATCATAAGTAGTAGACTTGGGGGCTAGAGTATGGTAAAGAGGACTATGCAGTAAGCAATAGAGTGGTACCTCAGACTTCTGCTGTATCTGCTTCACCATGTCAATCTCCAGGTCCCGGCTGCTGTGCACTTGATTGACATAGCCGGAGATGATATCTCTAATGCTCAGGTTGGCATAGTTGGTGATGTCCAGCTTGGCCCTGCGGCGCTCTAGCAACGCTTCCTTTGCAGAGCACTTAGCCAGCGCAGTGGGTCTC
Source organism: Aegilops tauschii subsp. strangulata (assembly GCF_002575655.3). NCBI lineage: Eukaryota > Viridiplantae > Streptophyta > Magnoliopsida > Poales > Poaceae > Aegilops > Aegilops tauschii. Next base: position 120,609,064 of record NC_053035.3, read on the forward strand.
CCCGGCTCGACAAACTCCGTCCGAGTGATTACCACGTCCGGGTCATCGGCCGGCTGAGCCGGGCTGGAGATGTCCGGGTTGGTGGAAGTCTCCACGGCTGGCTCGTCGGTTGGAGCGGTGGCTTCAGGAGCAGAGGCAGCTGGCGGCTCTTGAGCTGAAACCTCCGGCTCAGGCAAGACCGTCTCTTCGACCGGTTTATTCTTCTTCGCCCTCTTGCTGAGCTTTGCCTGGGCACTGAAAGGACAAAAGGTTAGTACAAAAGTATGAGTAAAGATAAGCACAATAAGGGGTGATCATCATTACCCGGGTACGGTCTTGAAAGCCGGCAGGTTCGATTGCATAGAGTCACCAGAGGAAGGTGAAGTTTCCTGATAATTTGAATCAGAAGAATTAAGCGGTTGACGTATAACTCCCGCCAAAGGATGAAAAGGATATAAGTTGGAGATAACCTCGGTCCGGCGCTTCCTTGACGCTTCAGGTAAGCCGGAGGAGAGGTCTGCATCCTTGTTGGTCCGGGTGTGCTGCCGGCTCTCATGAATCTGTTGCTTCAAAAGAAATTGAGGATCTTGATAAGCTAAAGGATGTGAAAATCTTACTTTCCGGGTTACTCTTTGGACTTTCAGCCTAGGCAAGGGCTCCGAGTCGGAGGAAAGTGTCATTACCTCTTCAGTCACCGGGTTACTTGCTCCGGTGTCATCCTGCTGATGATCAGTATCAATAAGGTGGATAGGAATAAACAAGAAACAAAACAAGAGCTTACAGGTTCAGGGGTTACCTCTGACTCGGAGCTGTCACTTAGTTGAAGCAGCTCTGAGGCAGTAGGCCTGCTTCCCTTCTTGCGGGGAGCGGCTCTCCTTGCGGCTTTCTTAGCCTTTCTGGCTTTTTTAGCCGCCTCATGGTCATACTTGACCTTCCAGAATTTATCATCAGCCTAAAAAATACAATGAAGACTTCTTAAGGTTCAGATGAAAACTATCTAAGGAGAAAATAAGGTGTTCAGATCAGTGGCTTACCGCTGGGGCCGGGTTAGTCTTGCAGAAGGGGCTTAAGCCGGTCCTCCCACAGTCGGCTAAGCTCTCATTCAGGAGAGACTTGGTCATGTCGTCCACAACGTCCTCAGGAAGATCATTGGGGCTGTGCCGTAGAGGGTCATCCTTCCGGCCCGTGTAAGCACACATTAAACCGGGGCGCCGGCTTAAGGGGATCACCCGCCAAGAGATCCAGACCCGGACCAGATCAATGCCGTTGAGGCCATTTCCCAGGAGAGCCTTAATTTTGTTGATGGTGGGGATCAGAGGTTGACGCTCGGCTTGGGTCAGCTTATCCGGCAGAGAGTGATTTGGCTCCAGACGCAGGGCACGAAAGCCGGGCAGAGGGCTCTCGTCAGCCGGAGAAGTGTCCTGGCAATAAAACCACGTCTGGTTCTAGTCCTTCGGATGGCTTGGCGGCTCAGCATAAGGAAAGAGGCAGTCTCTCCGGCGTTGAATGGAGATTCCACCAAGTTCCAGGCTCGGCCCGTTGGCACACTCGTTCTGGCGGTTCAGATAAAAGAGCTCTCTAAAGAGCAGCAGGCTGGGCTCTTCTCCAAGATAGACTTCGCAGAATACTTGGAAGTTGCATATATTTGACACGGAGTTGGGTCCTATGTCTTGTGGCCGCAGATCAAAGAAATTCAGCACATCTCTAAAGAATTTTGAGCCGGGCGGTGCGAAGCCCCGGCTCATGTGATCCGCAAATATCACCACCTCCCCATCCCTTGGTTGCGGTCTCTCCTCCGACGGATCAGGGGCACGATAAGACATGATTTCTTTCTTGGGCAAGTAACCCGTCTTTACGAAATCAGCTAAGGTGTCGTCGGTGACGTTGGACCTCATCCAGTTGCACGTGATGGGTGCCTTGGGAGCTTTGGGAGGCATTGTGAAAGATGAAGCCTATGACAAAAGGAAAATGTCCGGTTCAATTATTAGCCGGCAGACGTTTACAGTTTAATATTCCAATGGCGGCTTATGAGAGGGGCCTAATGACATATGGTTAAGTGCATCGGGTTATCTAAGCCGCTGGAGGTATCATGAGTAATTCAAATTGTCTACAGCTTTATCATAAATGAGCCGGAAAATTTACGGCGCATGGTTTCTTTTGAGCCGGAAATATAAGCCGCCATAGCTCAGCAGATGCAATTTTTCACTAAGTGTGGTGAAAACAAGTTTCACAGATCGCAGTAATTATTTTGGATCAAAACGGTCGGCTAAAGAAAAAATTTCTAGACCTAGAACTGACGCAGAAGAAGTTCATGGGTTCAGAATGGGATTTTATTTCAAGCAAAGGGGATCTACTAGTGCAAAAATGGATGTGCAACAACTACCGCAGGAGCTCTGTACTGCTCTCAGATCAAATGTGACCATAGTGGAAGAAACTACAGAAAACTTGAGAAGAACAGCGAAGAACTGCGAAGAACAGTGGAACCCTAATGTGGATCTACGGTGGAGAGGTGCAGTGACTTACAGATGCGGAGTTACGGCGGAGGTTCGTCGCGTTTCTCTGGTCACGTCAGGTTGATGCAGCGGCCTGAGTTGGTGACGGCAAGGAAACCCGCGGTGGTGGCGGCGGAGCTCGGGCGACAACACAGTGGCGAGAGGAGGAAGAAGATGAAGGCGACGAGTAACTGGAGGCTCACGGGCCGGGCTATTTATAAGGTGAGGCTCATAAGTGGGCGCGAGAAACGAGGAGGCCACGGCGTGATTATCTCGCCACAAGGGCGCCTCGATTTTCGGGATGACCATTAAAGATAAGATCCGTTGGAGATGCGACAGAATAAAAAATTAACTCAATGGAACATGACGTCACGGCGGGTTACCCAGAATCCAGAAGATGACGTCACGACGGGTTATAGCCTTCACACAATTGTAAGCCAGAAGATTTTCTATCGAAAGGATTGAAGATTGACATGAGCCGGCTCAAATCAATCAGGGGCCTAATGTTGAGGATATAACCGTTGGAGTCACCCGCGCAGGAGGGGCCGGGTTACCCATGATGGTTACTACGCGAAGCCCAGTACCAAAGATGAAGACGGCGGGTTAATAACGGGCCCAAGACCCGGAGATGGCTTAAGGCCCGTAGTTATAACCGCCATTATGGTAGAACTTGTAGTGTAAGGCAAGAATAGTTGAGAGTCCGAGCCGGACACTCTTATGAGCCGGCCGGGACTCTGAGAGCCGCTGGGCGTCAACCTCTCTATATAAAGGGGCGACCCGGCGGCGGTTTAAGAAGGAGGAAGATCTCGTCGAGAGCCAGGCATAGCAATTAAGCTCCCTGGTCATCGGAACCATAAGTAATACCACCTCAACTGGACGTAGGCTTTTACCTTCACCGTAAGGGGCCGAACCAGTATAACCCTCGTGTTCCTTGTCCCGTTTAACCCCTTTAAGATTCCTAGTTGCGATGGATCCACGACTAAGTCCTAGCACGAGGACATCTGCCGTGACAATTCCACGACAGATACCTTCAGCACTCCAGATAAACATGAATAGCAAGAGGTGGAAGATTAAGAGGTGCACCGGCATGAGAAAACATTTGAAACGAGGAAAAGAATACGGTCAACACTGAAAGCTTGACTTGAGTCCACCGGAGAAGAAAAAGAATGAAGAATGATAAACTTGAAGAACATCTTCATGAGAACCACCGGGTAAGAACATTGATTGAAAAGAATGAGGGGACTTCACATGAATAAAATGGATACTTGGTTAAAATATAAGAGTCCTTGAAGAAAAGGGTGGGAGGGCGGGAAAACAAAGGCAACTTGGGTCGGATGAAACAAACACCGTTGCAAAGAACTGAGAATTGATCTCACGAATGTTGAAATGATCGGATCCACTTGAAGAGAAGCACGCCGGTTGGAAAAGAGTTGACATGACAACCTCAGAGATCAAGAAGGATTAGCATCCACATAAAAATATGAGAACACCACTTAGAATAAGGTATGGAATCAACACTTGACAATGAAGCAACTCGAATACCACAATTCAAAACAAAACAAAGTATTGGCTTGCAGAATAAGCCGGAACAAACATATGATAGAGATTTCGTCCGAAGTTTTCGTGGTGGGGCCCACACGGGCTCGATCGTACAGCACCATCATGTACAAGGCAGTGCACATGACATACGAAGCATCCCCGAGTCGGCATAGCCAAGGGCTCTTTAAGACACTACGAGACCACTGTAAAACCAACCGTGGAAAGGCGGACCACTAGACGTCGAACCCCAATCTCATATCATGCGTCTATCGGAAAGATCCTAGGAGCTACTTGAATTCCCACTTAAAAACTCCCGAAACTTTCTGGTTATGCAATCTGGTGTTGGGGATACAGGGGACACAAAATATATCACCCAAACTAGCAATCCCTAGATCCAGCTGTATCCATCCGTCAACTCATAACCAAGAAACCTTCGGAAATCGTGTACCTCAACCTTCGAAAAGCATCCGTTATACGAGTTATGACAATACTCCCGAACTCCCGCCCCAGTACTGGGTGGCGTCGAGGTGATCTCACCAACAATTGCATAAAAGAGATTTCAATGTCGGCGAAACTCAGGTATTCCAGAACTGCAATGATAAAATTGTGACGACAACACCTCGGAGCTCAACTCCCCGGGACACTGCCACAACCCCTAAATGTCAGGAGGCACCAAGAATAATGTTCTCTTCACAAAATCATCGGAACGATTCTAAGATACCCGCGTGATCCTAATTTTTTTTAGTGAAATTTGAGGAGAGAAGAGTCAAAACTTCTACGTCAGGAGGCCTCACCAGAGCGACGAAGGGACTGAGGAGTAAAAAGAATCCTACTCTCCGATATATATAATCCTAAGACTCAAAACATTTTTGTTCTAGACTCAACAACGCCAGCGATTCGATCAAGCAGGGGCTCCTAAGTCGGGGATGGCTCTGATTACCAACTTGTAACGCCCACGATGCGGCTATATCTCCGACGTGTCGAGGCACGACTTAGAGGCATAATGTGATGCCCGGATAATTAGACTACAGTAGTTCCCTACTAATGATGCCATGTCACCTCAGTTACTGTTGATAATCTCGCGTTAGTTCGAAACCAGTTTGTATTCAAATTCAAAATCAAGCAAACAATAAAAGTTTTCAAATGTCAAAACTAAAATGTTCTAAAAGTGACAAATAAATCATATGTAATATTGGTGGAGGAACCAAGTCTTTATAAAATGTTTAAATGCACCAAACTAATTAAATCAGTAGCTAAAACCATTAATTAAATGCCTTTTGTATTTTGTAAAATATTAAACTATATTATTTTGGGATGAAACTTTTTGTGGTTGTGACATAATTTGTAACAACAATTTAGGTGCCACTTTGGTATTTTATTCAAACTAAAATAAATTGGAAGTTAAAAGAAATCAGAAAATAAAATAAATAAAAAAGATAAAGAAAAACAAAAAAAAATCAAAAGGATAGACCCCCCAGCTCCCATGGGCCTTGGCCCATACCAACTCAGTCGGCCACCCCCTACCAGGCCGGCCCAACCCCCCCCCCCCACTCCCTTAACCCCCTGGACACCCAAACCCTAACCGACACCCCCTCCCACTTCTCCCTCCCCAGTTCCCCACTCCCCTCGCTCCCTCCCCACTCCCCGATCCCCTTCTGGATCGGGGCAACCACCTCACCGCCCGGCGCCTCCGGCCACCCCCTCGCCGGCGCCTGCCTCCCCGACTCCCCCCGCATGGCGCCCGCCCCACCTCTACCCGAGCTAGATCGGGATCGACCCCGCGCGCCCGACGCCTTGCCACTACGCCCATCGCTGGCGCCCCGTCGTCCTTGACGCCCGTCTCCAACCACCGCCGCCTGAGGCCCCGACGACGGCGCTGCTCTCCCCGTCGCCCCGCCCCGCTTGACGCCCCCGCCGCTTCGACGCCGTGCCCCTACCTCGGGTCGTCGTCCACCCGTCGCCTCGCCGGCGCCGCCCGAACCGCTCCACCGTCGCCAACGCCGCCTCGGCGCCCCCTCTCCCCATCAACGCTGGTGAGGCCCTGGGCCTCTGCCCTTCTCTGCACGCGGCCGCCTACTCCCCCTCCCGCGCGCCCACTGCCGCCCGGCCACGCCACCAACCCCGCCGTCGTGCGCCGCTGGTCCGTCCGCGCCGTCCCGCTCCCCGTGCCCTCACGCCGGCGCTCGTCCGCGGCACTGCTCCACCCGCGCCACGCAGCGCCTTGCTGCTGTTCGCGCGCGCCCCGCGACCTCCCGTGGCCGCGCCCGTCGCGCCCGCGACCTCCCGTGGCTGCGCCCGGAGTTCTGCTCCCCTGCGCCTGCTCCACTTCCTCCGCCGCCCTGCGCCACTCCGGCCGGCTGTGCCTCGCCGGCGCCGGACGCAACCCCCACCCCGTGGCTGGCCTGGGCCAGTGCCCAGTCGGGCTAGCGCCCGCGCGCCCGTGCCCGCTGTGGCCAGGGCCACTTACCACTGGGCTAGTGCCCCTGGCCCTATGACATATGGGGCCCACCCCTAGAACGTTAAAAAAAGAGAATTAAAAATAATATTAATAAAATAAATAAATAATAATTAAATTAATTAATTAATTAATTAAGTTAATTAATCATATTTAATTAATCTAATTAACTAGTTAGTTTAATTAAATAGCAATTAGATTAGTTAAACCCTAATTAGACTAAACAGTCAATGACGAACGGGACCCACACGTCAGTTGACCAGTCAACTCCCCTGTTGACTGCTGATGTCATGCTGACGTCAGCGTGCACTATTCTGGATAATGTTGGATTTAAATAAATAATTAAAATCAAAAAATGATTAAATCTTTAGAAAATCATATAAAATAAACCGTAGCTCAGATGAAAATACTTTCTACATGAAAGTTGCTCAGAACGACAAGACGAATCCGGATATGCAGCCCGTTCGCCCGCCACACATCCGTAGCATAGCAAACCGTTAACATTTCACCTTCGGTTCATCTGTCCGAAAACGCGAAACACCGGGGATACTTTCCCGGATTTTTCCCCTTTCGCCAGTATCACCTATCCCTACGTTAGGTCACCCCTAGCACAACGTATCACCGCGTCTTGCTTTGTGTTACATTTGATTGCTCTGTTATTTATTGTGTTCCCCCTCCGTTACTTCTTTCCGGTAGACTCCGAGACCGCTGCCGATGTTCGTGTGTTCGACTACATCAAAGATGACCCCTCCTACTTGCCAGAACAACCAGGGAAGCCCCCCCTGATCACCAGATATCGCCTATTCTTCTCTATACTGCTTGCATTAGAGTAGTGTAGCATGTTACTGCTTTCCGTTAATCCTATCCTGATGCATAGCCCGTCATTGTTGCTACAGTTGTTACCCTTACCTGCTATCCTACTGCTTAGTATAGGATGCTAGTGTTCCATCAGTGACCCTACACTCTTGTCCGTCTGCCATGCTATACTACTGGGCCGTGATCACTTCGGGAGGTGATCACGGGTATATACTATATACTTTATATACATGACACATGTGGTGACTAAAGTCGGGTCGGCTCGTTGAGTACCTGCAAGTGATTCTGATGAGGGGGCTGAAAGGACAGGTGGCTCCATCCCGGTAGAGGTGGGCCTGGGTTCCTAACGGCCCCAGACAGTTACTTTGTGGCGGAGCGACAGGGCAGGTTGAGTCCACCTAGGAGAGAGGTGGGCCTGGCCCTGGTCGGCGTTCGCGGATACTTAACACGCTTAACAAGATCCTGGTATTTGATCTGAGTCTGGCCATTTGGTCTATACGCACTAACCAACTACGCGGGAACAGTTATGGGCACTCGACGTCGTGATATCAGCCGAAGCCTTCGTGACGTCAGCGACTGAGTGGCGCGCGCCGGATTGGACTGGAACACCTACTAGGCTAGGTCTGCTTTCGGCCGTGTTCGCAACGTGCAGGTGTGCAATGGGCGATGGGCCCAGACCCCTGCGCCATAGGATTTAGACCGGTGTGCTGACCTCTCTGTTGTGCCTAGGTGGGGCTGCGACGTGTTGATCTTCCGAGGCCGGGCATGACCCAGAAAAGTGTGTCCGGCCAAATGGGATCGAGCGTGTTGGGTTATGTGGTGCACCCCTGCAGGGAAGTTTATCTATTCGAATAGCCGTGTCCCTCGGTAAAAGGACGACCCGGAGTTGTACCTTGACCTTATGACAACTAGAACTGGATACTTAATAAAACACACCCTTCCAAGTGCCAGATATAACCCGGTGATCGCTCTCTAACAGGGCGACGAGGAGGGGATCGCCGGGTAGGATTATGCTATACGATGCTACTTGGAGGACTTCAATATACTCTCTTCTACATGCTGCAAGATGGAGGCTGCCAGAAGCGTAGTCTTCGACAGGATTAGCTATCCCCCTCTTATTCTGGCATTCTGCAGTCCAGTCCACCGATATGGCCCTTTACACATATACCCATGCATATGTAGTGTAGCTCCTTGCTTGCGAGTACTTTGGATGAGTACTCACGGTTGCTTTTCTCCCTCTTTTCCCCCTTTCCATTCTACCTGGTTGTCGCAACCAGATGCTGGAGTCCAGGAGCTAGAGATCCCGAGGATAATTCTACATGGAGTTCGGCTTCGAGGAGTAGTTAGGAGGTCCCAGGCAGGAGGCCTTGCCTTTTCGATCGTTGTTACTTTTGTGCTAGCCTTCTTAAGGCAAACTTGTTTAACTTATGTCTGTACTCAGATATTGTTGCTTCCGCTGACTCGTCTATGATCGAGCACTTGTATTCGAGCCCTTGAGGCCCCTGGCTTGTATTATGATGCTTGTATGACTTATTTATGTTTTAGAGTTGTGTTGTGATATCTTCCCGTGAGTCCCTGATCTTGATCGTACACGTTTGCGTGCATGATTAGTGTACGGTCAAATCGGGGGCGTCACACATAACCGCATTGTGGTTTTGTCGCAAGAAGGGTCATCTTCACACAATCCCATGCAATGAACAAGAACGGGATAAAGAGTTGTCTTACAATCGCCACTTCACACAATACATAAATATAATTCATACATCATCCAAAAACCACACATAGACCGACTACGGTCAAATCCAAATGAAAATAAGATAACCCCAAATGCTAGATCCCCGATCATCCCAACTGGGCTCCACTACTGATCATCCGGAAAAGAAACATAGTAACGACCACGTTCCTCGTCGAACTCCCACTTGAGCTCGGTTGCGTCATCTGCACTGGCATCGTCGGCACCTGCAACTGTTTTGGTAGAATCTGTGAGTCACGAGGACTCAGCAATCTCACACCCGCGAGATCAAGACTATTTAAGCTTATAGGAAAGGATGGTGTAATGAGGTGGAGCTGCAGCAAGCAATAAGCATATATGGTGGCTAGCATACGCAAGTGAGAGCGAGAAGAGAAGCAACGCAACGGTCGCGAAGCTAGAGATGATCAAGAAGTGATCCTGAAACTACTTACGTTCATGCATAACTCAAACCGTGTTCACTTCCCGGACTCCGCCGAGAAGAGACCATCACGGCTACACACACAGTTGATGTATTTTAATTAAGTCAAGTGACAAGTTCTCTACAACCGGACATTAACAAATTCCCATCTACCTCATAACCGCGGGCACGGCTTTCGAAAGATAATACCCTGCAGGGGTGTCCCAACTTAGCCCATTATAAGCTCTCACGGTCAACGAAGGATAAACCTTCTCCCAAGAAGACCCGATCAGTCTCGGAATCCCGGTTTACAAGACATTTCGACAATGGTAAAACAAGACCAGCAAAGCCGCCCGAATGTGCCGACAAATCCCGATATGAGCTGCACATATCTCGTTCTCAGGGCACACCGGATGAGCAGTCCGTACAACTAAAACCAGGCCTCATGTTTCCCCGAGGTGGCGCTGCAAAGGGCTCTAGTTTGGACCAGCACTCAGAGGAACACTGGCCCGGGGGTTTAAATAAAGATGACCCTCGGGCTCGCGAAAACCCAAGGGAAAAGGCTTAGGTGGCAAATGGTAAAACCAAGGTTGGGCCTTGCTGGAGGAGTTTTATTCAAGGCGAACTGTCAAGGGGGTCCCATAAATCACCCAACCGCGTAAGGAACGCAAACTCAAGGAACATAATACCGGTATGACGGAAACTAGGGCGGCAAGAGTGGAACAAAACACCAGGCATAAGGCCGAGCCTTCCACCCTTTACCAAATATATAGATGCATTAATTAGATAAGAGATATTGTGATATCCAAAAAAATATCCATGTTCCAACATGGAACAAACTTCAACTTGACCTGCAACTAGCAACACTATAAGAAGGGCTGAGCAAAAGCGGTAACTTAGCCAAACAATGGTTTGCTAGGAAAAGATGGTTAGAGGCTTGACATGGAAATATGGGAGGCATGATATAGCAAGTGGTAGGTAGCGCAGCATGGCAATAGAACGAACAACTAGCAAAGCAAAGATAGAAGTGATTTCGAGGGTATGGTCATCTTGCCTGCAAGGTTCTCAGAGTTGTCGAAAGCTTGATCCTCGTAAGCGTACTCAACAGGTTCCTCGTTCACAAACTCCTCTCCCGGCTCTACCCAAAATAAGAACACAAGCAACGGAACCACAATCAATCACGAGAAATGCACAAGCAACATGATGCAAAACATGAATGATATGCAAGATATGATATGCGATGCATATGCGTGCTCTGGAGGAAAAAGGATGAACAAGGCAGTAACTTGGCAAACCAAGCATGCCACTGGAAAGATGAGATGATTTTGGTCGAAATCGATATAAAGATCACCGGAAACGGATGCAGGTTTGCAAATGGCAAGCAAAACAAGAATGACACGAATCTGCGATTAACAGCATGATAGCACTTAGAATATATCAAGAAACTATGCTACAGCACTCCAACATAGCAACAAAGCATATGGCAGTAATCTACAGGAGATGCTTGACAAAAGATGAACACTGAGCTACGACTATATCACAACATAACAGGTTCAAACAAGCATGGAAAAAGTGCAAAAGATATCAGGTTAAGGTAGCAATGTTCAGAGCATGAAATAAACATGTTGCAGGAACTTAACATGGTACAACAAGGCATGGCATAAATCTACTAAATGCATATGACAAAAGTCCCTTACGGACCATAAGCCAAAAAGGAACAGAAGATATGATGGCAACCATGTAAACATAGCAAGTTTCGTTAACAGGTTTCAGACAGCAGAAAACAGAGCATGGCAGAAAACAGTAATATGAGGGCATCTTGGTGAGCTTGACTCACTCACCACAAGGCAATGCATGACAAAAACAAGCATACCTACAGCAAGATGGCACATTTATGAAGCTATCCATGACAAGAGCAAAGTCATAGCATGAATGAAACAACTACAACAACCTTGGCAATATTGAATAACACGTAAACAATCTGCCAGAAATATTTTATAGCAAAAGTAGAACAAGAGTGAGACATGCTATGGTACTCCATAATTGCAAACAAGAGCATGGATGGATAGGGCACAAATATATCTACAAAACATCCTTACTGAACATTACCAAAAGAAGCATGGATCTCTCTGTAGCCACATGGATACATAGCAACAAAATAACAGCAGTCACAAACAGTAAAATTCACTAAGTCCCTGAAATCAGAAACATCACGAAGCCTAGTTTGCATGATTGTGCTAGTCACCACAGAGATCACAAAAATACATGGCATACACCTCTGTAAAGATGGTATGGCATACATAAAAACACATGTAGAGCTCATGCCCATAAGATGCACACATTAAATGCAACAAAAATAACAAATCCTTATGTTCTGATAAGTAACAGCAGGTAACAGCATATAGCCCTCTTGCACCCGAGATTTTGGCATCAAGATGGACACAAATGAATATGACATAATGGAACACAATGAAGAGCATCTCGAGACGAACATTTCGGTATATTACACGCATGAAACAGAGCTATATGCAGAGAGTTATCATGCAATGAACAGAGCAAGATAATGTAAAAACTTAAGGACTTAGAATTTCGGGGAAGGGGAGAAGAAAGTCAACCGTTGACTGGATCGGGATCTGGCCTCGAGCTCGCCGGAGCTACTGCCGGAGACGGAGGACGGGGCGGCCGGCGACGAGACGGAGAGGAGGTGGAGGAGGCGCCGCGGGGGAGGAGGAAGACGGGGGCCGGCCGGAGACGACGGTGAGGCGCGCGGAGACGGCGGCGGGAGGCGCGGCGACGGCGGCGGCAAGGGCGCGGCGGCGCCGGCGAGAGGACGGGCGGTGGCGTGCGGCCCCGGAGGAAGACGGAGGCGGCGGCGCGGGAACGGGCGACGGGCGGCGGGCGGACGCGACGTGGGCCGCGGGGGCCGGCCACGGGCCTCGCGGGCTCGGCGGCGGCACGGTGTACGGCGGCCACGTGGCGCGCTGTGAGAGGCCGTGCGCGGCGGCGGGTTTTGTCCGGCCGGAGGCGGACGTGTCCGGCGGCGCGAGGGGAGCGGGCTAGGCTTTCATCTGCGTGGGAAAACCGGGAGAGACACATATTTATAGGTAGAGAGAGCTAGGAGGCTCCAAATGGAGTGCGGTTTTCACCCACACGATCGTGATCGAACGACCTAGAGCATGGAGGGGACTTAGAGGGGTTTTGGGCTGTTTGGAGGGGTTTTTTGCTGAAACACACAAAAGGACTTTGCAGTTGACCGGTTAACCGTTGGAGTACCAAACGACCTCCAAATGGAACGAAACTGGACAGGTGGTCTACCGGTGGTGTACCAAGGCCACTTGACAAACCTCGGTCCATTCCGAGAACGTTCAACACCCGCTCACGAAAAGAAACAAGAGGGGTGCGCCGGAGGAGGTGGGAGTGCCGGATTGCAAAACGGACAACGGGGAAAATGCTCGATGCATGAGACGGACACGTATGCAAATGAGATGCTCATGATGACATGAAATGAGATGCATGCCAAGAAGAAAATGCAAAACAAAAAACAAAACCCAACCACGGAGGGAATATCATAACACATAGCCAAAAATGGCAAGAGTTGGAGTTACAAATATGAAAAGTTACATCCGGGGTGTTACAACTTGCCTGCCTGCGGCCCATGGCGTGGCTCTGCGCGTGGGCCCGTACGGCCCATCTTCGTCAACAAGGTGTTCAAGACCCTCACGAGGGGCCAAGCCTCGCGAGGGGGACGACACAAGACCTCCTCAGGAGCGGCCTCACCAGGTTGGCTCGCGAGGAGCGGAGAGATCAAGGCGAAGCAAACCTCACGAGGTTCTCGTGACGTGAGCCATGATGATCAAGATCAGGTGGGCGCCAGGCGGGCGCTAGCGCGCGTAGTGTCCTTGTTTCCTCTTCGGTGCTAAGGAAGCAAGCGCAGGCACGGAGTACCGAGGCGTCAAGCAAAGGTTTCCATATCGGTGCAACAAGACCAAGACCAGCAGGACGGCAAGACGGAGGTCACCATGGAGCCCAAGGCGGCATCACCACCAGAGACTTTTGCACGCAAAGACCACTTTTGTCAGGATAAGCTGTACTAGCTGTCCCTTTTCAAATTGGCCGGTTGTTGGCTCCCTTCCCGCTCAATATTTCGGGAGAGGACCAGGGCCTATATAGGTAGAACTAGCCACCACTGTAGGGGGCAGTTGATTGAGAGCCAACTCATTCGGAGGCATCTGATCTTTAGCTGATCCTTAGCCACACACCAAGCACAAGAACACCTCGACCTCTGGAGGCTGTTCTTCCCCCTTTGTACTGTTCATCATCAGCCCGAGAGGCAATCCACCACCACCACACTGGAGTAGGGTATTACACCACAACAGTGGCCTGAACCAGTATAAATCTTGTGTCTTTTGTGTTGTGAGTTCGTCCGCGAGATCTTAGCAAGCTAGGGCGTGGATCGGTAGGGGGGAAAGAACTTCGCGCGCGCCCCAGAGTTTGAACCTTAAGGGTTTTGCCGGAACCCGTGATCCGACAAGGATAATTCAGAAAACAGACAGAAAATACTATTTTTGCTTTATTTAATATAAATAACAGAAAGTAAAAGGAGGGTACAAAAGGTTGTGCTTTCTAACTTCATCCATCTCATGCTCATCAAAAGGAATCCACTAACAAGGTTGATCAAGTCTTGTTAACAAACTCATTCTGAATCGCATGAAACCGGAGAATTTTCGAATAGCACTAGGTTACCTCAATGGGGATATGCACATCCCAAACAATAAGAATATCATATTTCTTCTTGACAGTAGGAAGAGGAAATTCAAAACCTCCAATAGTAATAGATGAAACTTTTCCAATAGAATTGATACTATGGACTTGAGGTTGTTTCCTCGAAAAGTGCACCGTATGCTCATTACCATTAACATGAAAAGTAACATTGCCTTTGTTGCAATCAATAACAGCCCCCACACTATTCAAAAAGGGTCTACCAAGGATAATCGACATACTATCGTCCTCGGGAATATCAAGAATAACAAAGTCCGTTAAAATAGTAACGTTTGCAACCACAACAGGCACATCCTCACAAATACCGACAGGTATAGCAGTTGATTTATCGACCATTTGTAAAGATATTTCAGTAGGTGTCAACTTATTCAAATCAAGTCTACGATATAAAGAGAGAGGCATAACACTAACACCGGCTCCAAGATCACATAAAGCAGTTTTAACATAGTTTCTTTTAATGGAGCATGGTATAGTTGGTACTCCTGGATCTCATAGTTTCTTAGGTATTCCAGCCTTAAAAGTATAATAGCAAGCATGGTGGAAATTTCAGCTTCCGGTATCTTTCTTTTATTTGTAACAATATCTTTCATATAGTTAGCATAAGGATTCATTTTTTAGCATATCAGTCAAACACATACGCAAAAAAAGGTCTAATTATTTCAGCAAAGCGCTCAAAGTCCTCATCATCCTTTTTCTTGGATGGTTTAGGAGGAAAAGGCATGGGTTTCTGAACCCATGGTTCTCTTTCTTTACCGTGCTTCCTAGCAACGAAGTCTCTCTTATCATAACGTTGATTCTTTGATTGTGGGTTATCAAGATCAACAGTAGGTTCAATTTCTACATCATTGTTATTGCTTGGTTGAGCATCAATATGAACATTATCATTAACATTATCACTAGGTTCATGTTCATCACCAGATTGTGTATCAGCATCAAAAATAGAAATATCATTGGGATCCTCAGGTGTGTCAATAACAGGTTCACTAGAAGCATGCATAGTCCTATCATTTTTCTTTTTCTTCTTCTTAGAAGAACTAGGTGCATCAACATTAGTTCTCTGAGAACCTTGCTCAATTCTCTTAGGGTGGCCCTCAGGATACAAAGGTTCATGAGTCATTTTACCCCGTCTAGTCATAACTCTAATAGCATTATCATTTTTCTTATTATTTAATTCATTGAGCAAATCATTTTGAGCTTTAAGCACTTGTTTACTTGAGTGGTAACCATAGAAGCATGTTTACTAATGAGTTTAAGTTCACCTTTAACTCTAGACATATAATCACTCAAGTGTTCAATCATATAAGCATTTTGTTTCAATTGTCTACCAACATAAGCATTGAAGTTTTCTTGTTTAACAAAAAAAATATCAAATTCATCTAAGCGTTGGCTAGCAAACTTATAACGAGGAATATCACCTTCATCAAATCTATAGAGAGAATTTACCTTTACTACCTGTGTCGGGTTATCACGACCATGTATTTCTTCAATAGGTCGTAAATTCTTAACATCTTCAGCTTTAATACATTTTTCTTTCATAGATTTCTTTGCCTGTTGCATATCTTCAGGACTGAGAAATAGAATACCCCATTTCTTTGGAGTTGGCTTAGACGTTGGTTCAGGAAGTGTCCAATTATTTTCATTGGTCAACATATTATTCAATAGAATTTCAGCTTCATCCGGTGTTCTTTCCTTGAAAACAGAACCAGCACAACTATCCAGGTGGTCTTTGGAAGCATCGGTTAGTCCATTATAAAAGATATCAAGTATTTCATTTTTCTTGAGAGGATGATCATGCAAAGCATTAGGTAATTGGAGAAGCCACCCCCAAGCTTGTGGGAGACTCTCTTCTTCAATTTGCACAAAAAATATATATTTCCCTTAAAGCAGATTGTTTCTTATGAGCGGGGAAATATTTAGCGAAGAAGTAATAAATCATATCCTGGGGACTACGCACACAACCAGGATCAAGAGAATTAAACCATGTTTTAGCATCACCCTTTAATGAGAACGGAAATAACTTAAGGATATAGTAGTAACGAGTTTTCTCATCATTAGTGAATAGGGTAGCTATATCATTTAATTTAGTAAGATGTGCCACAACAGTTTGAGATTCATAGCCATAGAAAGGATCAGATTCAACCAAAGTAATTATCTCAGGATCGACAGAGAAATCATAATCCTTATCGGAAATACAGATAGGTGAAGTAGCAAAAGCAGGGTCATTTTTCATTCTAGCATTCAAAGATTTCTCTTTCAGCTTGGCTAATAATTTCTTAAGATCATATCTATCATTGCAAGCAAGAAAGTCTCTAGCACTTTCTTCATCCATAACATAACCCTCAGGCACAACGGGCAATTCATATCTAGGGGGAGAATCTTCATCATCACTTTCATCAATATTATGAGTTTCAATAATTTCATTCTCTCTAGCCCTAGCAAGTTGTTCATCAAGAAATTCACCTAGTGGCGCAGTAGTATCAAGCATAGATGTAGTTTCATCATAAGTATCATGCAAAGCAGAAGTGGCATCATCAATAACACGCGACATATCAGAATAAATAGCAGAAGCAGGTTTAGGTGTCGCAAGTTTACTCAAAATAGAAGGTGAATCAAGTGCAGAGCTAGATGGCAGTTCCTTACCTCCCCTCATAGTTGAGGGATAACTTTTGTTTTTCTCGTCTTTCAAGTTCCTCATAGTGATCAGCAGATATAAATCCCAAGTGACTCAAAGAATAGAGCTATGCTCCCTGGCAACGGCGCCAGAAAATAGTCTTGATAACCCACAAGTATAGGGGATCGCAATAGTTTTCAAGGGTAGAGTATTCAACCCAAATTTATTGATTCGACACAAGGGGAGCCAAAGAATATTCTCAAGTATTAGCAGTTGAGTTGTCAATTCAACCACACCTGGATAACTTAATATCTGCAGCAAAGTATTTAGTAGCAAAGTAGTATGGAAGTAACGGTGGCAAAAGTAATGGTAGCAGTTTTGTAGTAATTGTAACAGTGGAAACGGAAAAGTAACTAAGCAAAGAGCAATATGTGAAAAGCTCGTAGGCATTGGATCTGTGATGGATAATTATGTCAGATGTGATTCCTCATGCAAAACTTATAACATAGGGTGCCACAGAACTAGCTCCAATCCATCAATGTAATGTAGGCATGTATTCCGAATATAGTCATACGTGCTTATGGAAAAGAACTTGCATGACATCTTTTGTCCTACCCTCCCATGGCAGCGGGGTCCTATTGGAAACTAAGGGATATTAAGGTCTCCTTTTAATAGAGTACCGGACCAAAGCATTAACACTTAGTGAATACATGAACTCCTCAAACTACGGTCATCACCGGGAGGGGTCTCGATTATTGTCTCTTCGGGGTTGCCGGATCATAACACATAGTAGGTGACTATTGACTTGCAAGATAGGATCAAGAACTCACATATATTCATAAAAATATAATAGGTTCAGATCTGAAATCATGGCACTCGGGCCCTAGTGACAAGCATTAAGCATAGCAAAGTCATAGCAACATCAATCTTAGAACATAATGGATACTAGGGCTCAAACCCTAACAAAACTAACTCGATTACATGATAAATCTCATCCAACCCATCACCGTCCAGCAAGCCTACGATGGGATTACTCACGCACGGCGGTGAGCATCATGAAATTGGTGATGGAGGAAGGTTGATGATGACGATGGCGACGGATTCCCCTCTCCGGAGCCCCGAACGGACTCCAGATCAGCCCTCCCGAGAGAGATTAGGGCTTGGCGGCGGCTCCGTATCGTAAAGCGCGATGAGTCTTTCTCTCTGATTTTTTTCTCCCCGAACGTGAATATATGGAGTTGGAGTTGAGGTCAGTGGAGCACCAGGGGGCCCACGAGGTAGGGGGCGCCCCCTAGGCGCGCCCCCACCCTCGTGGACAAGCTGTGGGCCCCCTGGCCTTGATTCTTTTGCCAATATTTTTTATATATTCCAAAAATATTCTCCATGAAGTTTCGGGTCGTTCCGAGAACTTTTATTTCTTCACAAAAATAACACCATGGCAATCTGCTGAAAACAACGTCAGTCCGTGTTAGTTCCATTCAAATCATGCAAGTTAGAGTCCCAAACAAGGGCAAACGTGTTTGGAAAAGTAGATACGATGGAGACGTATCACATCACGTCCCTGCCCGGTCATTATTTCGAACCGTTTTTTAGCCTCCCGCTCCATATTTCGAGATGCGGTTGTATTGGCACGTCTTGTCAAAGCAGAGATCGTGTCCCCTTATTGCGGATTCTCATCAATACGGGCGTGGGTAACCCAACCGTTCCGTTGGCATGATCCCTTGGAAATAGGCAGGCTTTAAGGCCCATGAGGAGACGTTTGATATTCATCGCCTTTATAAAGGGGCACGTGTCAGCGTTCTGGGAACGGGGGTCCCCAGACTTGCCTACCTGTGGCCCACGGCGTGTCTCTGCGAGCGGGCCCGTATGGCCCATCTTCACCAACAAGCACTCAAGACCCTCGCGACGGGCCAAGCCTCACGAGGCGGACGGCGCAAGACCTCCTCGGGAGCGCCCTCACCAGGCTGGCTCACGAGGGGCGGAGAGTTCAAGGCAAGGCAAACCTCGTGAGGTTCCAATGACGTGAGCCATGACGGTCAAGATTAGGCGGGCGCCAGCGCGCACAGTGTCCTTGTTTCCTCTTTGGTGCTAAGGAAGCAAGCGCAGGCGCGGAGTACCGAGGCATCCAGCAAGGGTTTCCATATCAGTGCAACGAGACCAAGACCAGCAGGATGGCAAGACGGAGGTCACCATGGAGCCCAAGGCGGCATCACCACCAGAGCCTTTTGCAGGCGAAGACTGCTTTTGTCAGGATAAGCTATACTAGTTGTCCCCTTTCAAATTGGTCGTTGTTGGCTCCCTTCCAGCTCAATATTTGGGGAGAGGACCAGGGCCTCTATAAATAGGATTAGCCACCACAGTAGGAGGCAACTCGTCTCGAACTCATTCAGTTCATCCTCACACCCACCAAGCACAAGAATACCTCGCCTCAGGAGGCTGTTCTTCCCCTTGTACTGTTCATCCTCAGCCCAAGAGGCAATCCACCACCACCACACTGGAGTAGGGTATTACACCACAACGGTGGCCCGAACCAGTATAAATCTTTTGTCCTTTGTGTTGCGAGTTCGTCGAGTTAGCCCTTGAGATCTTAGCGAAGCTTGGACGTGGATCGGTAGGGGGAGATCTTCGTGCCCACCCTAGTGTTTGAACCTTGAAGGTTTTGCCGGAACCTGAGATCCGACATTTGGCGCGCCAGGTAGGGTGCGCCGTAGCTTTCCTTCCGTTGATCTACGCTCCGCCGCCACCTCGCTTCGCCCTCATGGAAGGCGTCTCGCTCCCGGCTCCGACGACCGGTGCCGACAGCGGGGCTAGGGGGCTCCTAGCCTTGGCCCCCGCACTACGGCAGGTGCAGTGGTCACCCAAGTTCAAGCCGGAGATGCTGCCGCGCTACAACGGCGCGGCGGACCCGTCGGATTTTCTGCTAGCGTATGAGGAGGCCGTCCTCAAGGCCAGGGGCGAGGATAAGGTCATGGCCAACTGGCTTCCCATGGCCCTCACTAGCGCACGGCGCGCCTGGCTACTCAACCTCCCCGAATCCACGGTGGCATCTTGGGAGGAGCTGTGCAGCCTCTTCACTGCGCGCTACGCGGCGCCGGCGCACCACGAGGTCGCAGCCCTCCTAGGCGGCTCGCAAGCACCGCCTTCAGATCGTCATGTCAAGCCGTTCCTTCGCCATATCGGCACCGCTTCCAAGCGCTCGGGGGCCCAGCCGGGCTGGGCCGCGCCCGAGGCCAACCTCACGACACAGGGGATCACCCCGCCTCTACCGTCGGCTCGGGCATGCTTCCCATGCTTAGCACGCCCACCATCTGCAACGTGGCCGTCACCAAGACCCTCATCGATAGCGGCGCCGGCCTCAATGTGCTCTCCGTGGAGGCCTTCAGCCTTTTGCACATATCGCTCGAGCGGCTCCGCCTCAGCAGGTCCTTCTTAGGGGTTGGCGGCGGCACCGCCCACTCCCTGGGACAGATCCGCCTCCCTGTCACCTCCGACACGCACGGCAACTACCGCACAGCGCTGGTCGACTTCGACATCGCCCGCATGAGCCTCCCTTACAACGCCATCCTCAGGTACCCAACTCTGGCCCAGTTCATGGCAGCAACCCATCCAGCTTACAACCTCATGAAGATGTCGGGGAGCAAGGGTGTCCTCACCATCAAGGGGGACGCCAAGGAGGCCCTGGCGGCGCTCAAGCTTGCCCTCAAGACCGCCGCGGCAGCACAGCCCGCCGGCGTGGGTGCCTCCGAGGCCAAGGGAGCCGCACCAACCAAGAAGAAACAGATGTTCACCCACGACAAGGCAGAAACCAAGCAGGTGCCGGTCGATGAGGACGGGTCCTCAGGAGCCACCTTTACCATAGGTGCCGACCTTGACCCAAGCCAAGAGGAAGCGTTGGTGAAGTTCTTGCACGCAAACAAGGAGATATTTGCATGGGAGCCCAAGCAGCTGGTGGGGGTCCCGAGAGAGGTGATTCTGTCGGCGTTCTGGGAACGGGGGTCCCCAGACATGCCTGCCTGCGGCCCACGGCGTGGCTAAGCTAGCGGGCCGTACGGCCCATCTTCATCAACAAGGCATCCAAGACCCTCGCGAGGGGCCAAGCCTCGCGAGGCGGAGGACACAAGACCTCCTCAGGAGCGACCCCTCTAGGTGGGCTCACGAGGAGCAGAGATATCAAGGCGGGGCAAACCTCGCGAGGCTCAAGTGACGTGAGCCATGACGATCGAGACCAGGCGGGCGCCAGGCGGGTGCCAGCACGCGCAGCGTCCTTGTTTCCTCTTTGGTGCTAAGGAGGCAAGAGCAGGCGAGGAGTACCGAGGCATTAGGCAGAGGTTGCCATATCGGTGCAACAAGACCAAGACCAGAAGGACGGCAAGACGGAGGTCATCGTGGAGCCCAAGACGGCGTCACCACCAGAGCCTTTTGCAGGCAAAGATCGCTTTTGTCAGGATAGCTTGTACTCGCTGTCCCCTTACAACTTCGCCCGCCGATTGTTGGATCCCTTCACGCTCAATATTTGGGGAGAGGACCAGGGCCTATATAAGTAGAGCTAGCTACCACGGTAGGGGAGATCGAGAGAACCCTAGCCACAAGTTCACAGAGCACAAGAACAACTCAACCTCAGGAGGCTGTTCTTCCCCTTGTACTGTTCATCATCAGCCCAAGAGGCAATCCACCACCACACACACTGGAGTAGGGTATTACACCACAATGGTGGCCTGAACCAGTATAAATCCCGTGTCTTTCTGTGTTGTGAGTTCCCCGAGTTCGTCCGCAAGATCTTAGCGAGCTAGGGAGTAGATCGGTAGGAGGCAAGATCTTCGCGCGCACCCGAGATTTCGAACCTTAAGGGTTTTGCCGGAACCCCACATCCGACAGATTCAGCATCACTTAAGGGTGTGCCCCAATATACGCCCTGTGAAGCAGCGGGCGAGACGGCAGTCCACGGAGAAGCATGCCTTCATCATCCAAGAAACCCGCAAGTTAGAGGCGGCGGGTGCCATTCGTGAGGTTCGTTACCCCGAATGGCTGGCAAACCCCGTCGTTGTGCCGAAGAAAGGCGGGAAAGAGCGAATGTGCGTCGACTTCACCAACCTCAACCAGGCCTGCCCCCAAGATCCGTTCCCATTCCCACGCATCGACCAGATCGTCGACTCCACCGCCGAGTGTGACATGTTGTGCTTCCTGGATGCGTTCTCAGGGTATCACCAGATCAAGATGGCGGTAGAAGATGTAGAGAAGACAGCCTTCCTAACCCAAGATCTGGAGGAGACTTTCGCGAGCCTACGCCAGGTGAACTTGCGACTTAACCCAGAGAAGTGCGTGTTTGGTGTCCCTTCTGGCAAGCTGCTGGGTTTCCTTGTATCCCACAGAGGGATCGAGGCGAACCCAGAAAAGATCAAGGCCATTGAAGACATGAGCCCACCGCAGGCCCTCAAGGAAATGCAGAAGCTGGCTGGTCGGGTGACTGCGTTGGGGCGCTTCATCTCCAAGCTGGGAGAGCGCGCCCTACCCTTCTTCAAGCTGATGAAGAAGAAGGGCCCGTTCGTGTGGACCCCGGAGGCCGACCGAGCCTTTCAAGACCTCAAGAGATACCTGACCAGCCCTCCAGTGATGGTGGCGTCACGACCTCTCGAGCCCCTAGTGCTTTATCTTGCCGCCACCCCGTACTCCGCCAGCGCGGCTCTAGTGGCGGTTCGAGAAGAGCATCAAGCCAAAGGCGCGTCGCGCCGAGCTACGCCACCAGCCGAGATGACGCAAGACCAGGAAGGTGCCGCAAGAGCCGTAGCAGCATCAACAGAGGACCAAGCTCGGCAGGACGCCGCCACCGAGGTCCCGACAAGCGATCAAGCATCGGGGGTTCCAGTACCTCAGGAGACGCCCCAACTTCTGCAAGACACGAGCCTCACTAATGCGCCAGCTCTCGTCGAGCACCCGGTGTATTTCGTCAGCACAGTGTTGCGGGACGCAAGGGCACGATATCCCATCCCTCAGAAGCTCTTACTCGTGCTCTTGGTGGCCTCGTGTAAGTTGCGACACTACTTCCAGGGCCACCCCATCAAGGTCATCTCAGCCTGCCCATTGGAGAGAGTGCTCAGGAGCCCCAACTCTGCTGGAAGGGTTGCTGAGTGGAACATCGAGTTGCAAGCAGTCCAGTTGGAGTTCAGCACTACCAGGGTCATCAAGGGAGCCGCACTCGCTGATTTCGTGGCAGAATGGACGGACGCCCTGGCGCTTGAAATAGGCGAAGATCAGTCCCTCTCGTCGGGAAGTGAGGCACCTGACGGCTGGGTCATGTATTTCGATGGTGCTTTCGCACACCAGGGCACGGGGGCTGGAGCGGTGCTCATCTCACCCACTCAGGACAAGGTCTACTACGCTGTGCAGCTCTGCTTTCAGTAGGGTGAGAAGGTCTCCAACAACATCGCAAAATACGAAGGCCTTATAGCTGGCCTGAAAGCTGCGGCAGCTCTGGGGGTGAAGCGCCTCACTGTTAGGGGCGACTCGCAGCTCCTCGTCAACTTCTCCAACAAGGTATACGATCCGAAGGACGAGCACATGGAAGCATACCTCGCGGAGGTGCGCAAGATGGTGAAGCAATTCCTGGGCCTAGAGTTGCAGCACGTGCCCCGTGGCACCAACAAGGAAGCTGACGACATCGCCAGAAGGGCATCCAAGCGGCACTCCCAAGAGCCCGGCGTCTTCGAGGAGCGGCTCTTCAAGCCATCAGCAACACCACCGCTTTCAAGAACAGCTCAGCCTCGAGAGGAACTCCCGCAGCCGCCTGCCACATTAGCCCCAGCCTGTGGCCCGACCTCGGGAGCGCGCCTACTCTTGGCGCTCGAGCCCCAGGAGGGATGCTGGACCAAGGAATTCAAGGAATACCTGATGCAAGGGACGTTGCCGGAGAAGGAGGAAGACGCGGAGCGTGTGGCCCGACAGGCCACGACATACTTCATCCGGGACGGTGAGTTATACAGGAAGCGACCAAATGACGTTTCACTGCATTGTATCTCCAGGGAACAGGGGAAAGAGCTGATAGCCGACATACACGGCGGGGACTGCGGGCACCATTCGTCATCGTGAACCCTCATCGGTAAGGCATTCCGTGGAGGATTCTACTAGCCTACAGCACTCAACGGCGCAGCTAAGCTGGTGAGGTCCTGTGAGGCTTGTCAATTCCACGCCAAGCAAATCCATCAGCCGGCTCCGGGCCTCCAGACCATCCCACTCTCGTGGCCGTTCGCAGTCTGGGGACTGGACATCCTGGGTCCATTCCCTCGAGCGCCGGGGGACTACCGGTACCTCTACGTTGCCATCGACAAGTTCACCAAGTGGGCGGAGGTGGAAGCCGTCCGCACCATCCCAACCGGCTCTGCGGTCAAGTTCATCAAGGGTCTCGTGAGCCGATTCGGGATCCCCAACCGCATCATCACCGACAATGGCTCGCAGTTCACTAGTAATCTCTTCAAAACATATTGTGCTGACCTTGGAATGCAGATCTGCTACGCTTCAGTGGCGTACCCCCGGAGCAATGGACAAGCCGAACGCGCCAACGCGGAGGTCCTGAGGGGCCTCAAGACCAGGACCTTCAAGAAGAAGCTCGAAGCCTACGGCAGGGGCTGGCACGACAAGCTCCAGTCCGTGTTGTGGTCAATCCGCACCACTGCCACCAAGCCAAT